>NC_077237.1:641126-961689 GCF_947179165.1 Solanum dulcamara | reverse complement strand
AGTTGTCCTTTGTGTCACTTAAGTTAGGGGTAAACTCATTTTATGTTTTGCTCCGAAATAGAAGTGTACAGCAATATGAATAATTATACATTACGTATTTCTACTATATAAAAAAGACATGGGCTGAACGATCAAGGGCAGTTTAGTGATATTTTGCTAATGTGAGGGTAAATTTATATTAGCAATGCATAAGTTTTTCCTTTTTTGTTTTTCTGTAGTTTCTAGAATCCATTTCACTCTTCTCGGTATAGCTCTATTTTCTCTTTTCGTTCAATCCTAATCTTAGTTTTGCTCTCCTTCCTTTGCTTCTACATTTCACTTCAGCTTCTAATCTTCATTCATTTTTTGATGAGTTTAATATGTTTTCTTTCTGAGTTCTTTGTTTTTGTCACAGAAGAAGGATTGTATTTTTTGTAGTCTGGTAATTTTGACTTAGGATCTAAATTCCATAGATGCAAATTTGTGAGATGTTCTAATTTTTGTCACTATTTCCCTCCTTTAAATTCTGAAAGAACTAATATGAATATTTCTTATTCAGGATTTTAGAAATAACATGACAAATAAGCGGTGAAAGAATTTGAGTGTTATATTATGATGTTTGTGGTGTTAGTTCTTCAGCATCTGCACAGGAAGAGATACAAAGGGCCCATTGCTTCAAGGTATTGAATTTCTTTTTTTATTTTCTACTTCCTAAATTTGAATCTTCCAGTTTAGTTTATTATATTTGTAAGTTTAATTTGTTTGTAGTTGTAGAATTCGTTAAATGGTTCCAATTAAACACCTTTTGGGTTTTTTGTATTAGAAATTAGGTGTATCTAATCCCAAAAGATGGAGGAGTAGTTAGGTAGTTTTCTCTTCTTTCACCTCCTTAATTTTTTTCCTTAGATTTTCCCCTTTGCTCTATCTTTTTTGCTTTCTCATGCTAATTTTTTTCCCATTTATTATCGAATTCAAATATACAACAGTAGATAATTTTAGATTTGTTGTCCCGGATTTTTGGGTCTTTTCCTTTCTATTTCCAGTAGACAAATTGGATATTGTTCAATCGATGTCTCTCCATCGCCCTACGTGATTTAGTTCGTGAAAGCCACCCATTAGAAATGTATACTGAAAATTAGAAAGGTCAGCAAAACAACTGTGAACTCATGGTGCCACTTAGAATTTTGTTCTATTTATGTTCCCGTATCTTATTCGCAATTGATGGTTATATCTTCTCTCTTTTTCATATCCTAATAATATTTACACTCTTAAAATGAAATAACAAATAATCCGAAAATTGAAATCAATTATTATGCAACTGAACAACATCATGAATGCCTAAACCGACCTCTTAGTTTTCTTGGTTGAATGAGGGTGCTTGAAAAACACCATGTGCAATGATCTGTGAGTCATTATGAAAATTAGAGGTAATTTTTCTTGTTTTCTTTATTACGTGAGTTGTTTTAACATAAATGAGGATAACACAGTTTTGAGCACATTCTCTTATCTTCCTTTTCTTTTTGTTACATTTATGCACAACAGGTACATCATGATTGACCGGTGTTGGAGCTGGGGCAATTGCTAAATTCGAAGCAGGCGCCATTGCAGATATTCAATTTGACATTGTTGAATTTTCAGCAAGAATATAACGTTTGCAAACGACATTGTTTCAATTCAAATATGCTGATAAATACTCAATTTGACTCATGACAGGTACTAGACCTTCAAGGTTACTGTTCCCTGAAATGTTGAGGAAACGGAGAGTTCCTGGCTAGAACTTTCGTAGGGGGTATATCTGTTGTGCTTTTTTCGTTGCTTGTAATATTTTTCATAAGAAGGGAAAAGAATGATTTAAGTTTAACAATATATATAGTCCGTTGATCAAGAAAGCTGAGGACTTGGCTTTCTTAGAGAATGAAGATGGAGTGGCATCACTTGAAATGATTGGAAAAGATAGTTGTGGAGAAGTTTATAGAGCTGAGTTACTGGAAAGTAATAGAAAGATTATACAATCCCCAGTTGATGCTGCAGAGATCACTGAGGAAGACATCAAGGATTTGAACAAGAAAATGTGCCAAGTTAAATTAGAAATTCAAATTATAGGTCAAATCAGACACCGAAATTTGCTTCTATTACTAGCACATATGCCAAGGTCAGATTGCCATTAATTGGTCTATGAATATAAAAATGAAAGTTCACATGACAACCTCCGACAAGTCAAAGAAGGGACAAGGGAATTAGATTGGTTGGGCGACATCGAATTGCAGCAGGAATAACTGCTAGTCCTTAATTTTTTCATATAAACCATACTCAACGCATAATTCACAGAGATTTAAAGCCAACAAATATTCTTCTTGATAATGATATGTGTTGAAATGATCATAGAGGAAGGTTAATTCTCCATCTTTATTTTATATTTTTAATGCTAGTTTTTAGTTGTGAAATTAGGATCTAAGAAGATCAAGATGTCCACAACTTAAGCTAAATAAAGAGGAAATAAAGCACCCACAATTCTGTGAGAAAATAAAGAGAAAGAAGAGCATTCAAAGTAGATATTCTACCGTCGTAGTTTCATTATTATGAATCCTATTGTTATAAAATCCAGCAACCTCCTCTTTTTAAATATGATTTGAGAAAAGATCAATGATTAATTATCTTCTTATTTAAATTATATATTTATGATATTTAAATATAAATAAAAAATTATGCATATTCATATGTTGAAAAACAAAACAGTGTTAATCATTCAGTGTTCAGAACTAGAGATAAAATCTTAATCATTCTAATGTGCATTCAGATTAAGACGTTTTAATCTTAATGAAAGCAAATGAGACCTTAGTATAGCATTGGCTCCTATTTAAGCTTTCATGAGAATTTTCTTGTAACAAATTTATTAAAGGCATAATTCACAAATGGACACTCAAACTTAACTTCAATTGATAAATAAGTATTTCAATTACTTAAGTATGCATATTTAAACACTTCAATTCATTTTTATTGTGCCAGTTGAATATTCTAACCTACAAAATGATCATCTAATTAAACATCTATAAAATTTTATGTGCCACATTAGCGCTGGATATCCACGAGACAAGGTAAAAACGAGTTGGAAGGTTTAGTTGTCAGTTGAGATTAAGTTAAAACATTTAGATGTACACTGTTAAAATTAAAGTATTTACTTATCAGTTTAGATCGTGTTTGAATATCTATTTATATATTATGTTTTTATAAAAGGTAAATTGTAAGAAGAAACTATAGGATAGAATGAATTAAAAATGGTGCGTAGTTTTTTGTTTGTTGATTTCTCGTTTGATCTTTGATATTTATATTGAAATTTGAATTAATTCTGGCCTCACTAAAAGTTCATTTCGGAAAAAAAATATTTGTCAATTTTTTTCATATTAAGCTCGAATCCAAGACGTCGGAGAAAGGGTAAAGCTAATACTATCTGGTAAAACTAATACTATCTTATTTATGTATATGCAAAATCTTGTTTAGCATTCAAAGATTGTGAGCTTTCATCAAGTAGTTGACCAAACCCAATCTTAATCTGACGGCATGTAGCTGTGACACGGAAGCACTCATTATTTCCCAGAATAACCTCACTTTTCCATGTTATAATACCATGAACTCAAGGGTATTTAAGTAAACTTAACCAAAAAATAGTAAAAAAATTCAAAGTCTGTTGGGAAAAACAAGACAGTTCCAATTTTAGCCCAACCTCTTTTGGGCCCATCACTTTATCTTTATCCTCTCACATCCTTTGTGTTTTTTTCCTCCAAAAATCAAAGGTCCCCACTTTACATAATTACATTTATAACATTGCTTCTTCTTCATGCTATTAATTAACGTTCGTTTTATTTTAGGTGAAGGTGTTCGATTAAATGCTATAACAGTAACATATTGAATGTATTATAAATGAAGTTTAAAAATAATATATGTATATAAATTTTATTTTTATTTTATAAAAATAAAAAAATTATTTTTAATAAATTCTTGATTCAAATAAAATATGTCAAAAACTAAGTATATAAAAATAAACACCATAGTAAAGAAATCATGAAAAAAATAATGTGATAGACACTACGTTTAAATGATTTAGAAAGATTTTAATATGTATACTAATTTTATGTAATATATTAATTATCCTTTAAAGTAGTAAAATATGCGTAAATTGATTCGGACAAGAGATTATCCCTTAAAGCCAAAAAAAAGAAGGTAGTATATCATATAAAATGGGTCAGAAATGGGACCCATGGAGCATGGAAAAAGTAGTGAACAAACTTTTAAACTAAGTTAAGGGTATATTCGTCATTAAATTCTTATATTAGATAAGAGAGAGAGAGACAGCCATTACAGAGAGAGTGAGCTTGACGAGAGAGAAAGAAGAAGAACAGAGAGAGAGAGAGAGAGAGAGAGAGAGTTAACGCTGTTAAATTTGCCGTTACTATATGAAAGCAAAACTATGGTGTCAGACCAGGATATAGCTAGAGGTGTTGAGATTTTGCTCCGTCAATCAGACCCTAACGCCGTTACATCGTTAAACGGCGTCGTACAGCAGCTCGGAGCAAAACTTGGACAGGATCTTTCA
This sequence comes from Solanum dulcamara, assembly GCF_947179165.1. NCBI lineage: Eukaryota > Viridiplantae > Streptophyta > Magnoliopsida > Solanales > Solanaceae > Solanum > Solanum dulcamara. The sequence goes on along the minus strand of NC_077237.1, from coordinate 957,119 downwards.
CATAAAGCGGAGTTCATCAGTGATCAGATCAGTCTTCTCCGATCACAGCCACCGCAGCTTATATCTCCTCCGTCGATGGTTAAAGACCATTTTGCCCTCTTGAACCACCCACAATTTGCTAACACACAAGCTCAACAGCAGTTTTATTCCCATTTTGTCCTTCAACAACAACATCATCACCAGCAGCAGCAGCAGCAACTCTACTTTCAGCACCATGTACCTCCACTGCTGTCTCCGCAGCAGCAGAACCAGCAGCACCGGCAACCACCGTCACTGCAGCATCAAGCTCCGCCGCCGGTGGTGGTGAGAACAGCTGCTGCTTCTGCTCCAGCTCAGCACGCGTCGTCAAATGTCGCTTCTGCCCCCAAGGAAAGGTATGGTGTATTTTGTAGTAGTATGATTTGGACGAGGATAAGTTTGTCCTTTTCTCTTTTCAATTTAAGATGAAAATTAGTTTTATTGAAAAATTAAATTAAATTAAGAATTTCTTTTGTATTTTGTTTTTTTGGTTATTCTAAAGTTGGTGCTGGTGGTTGGGCGAATATAGGTTGAGTAAAAAGGGGTAGTCCTTTTTTTAAAATAAAATAAACTTAATGGTATGCTCTTATTTCATTTGATTACGTTAATTAATCATTTTGTATGTTTACGTGTTCAAAGTTGGTAGCAATTTTGCACCAAAGTTGGCCTTGGACACCACGATTATCCCCCCAAAAAAGTTGTTGTTTTGATAAAAATGGATTAAAAATAAAGAGTAAATTCTATGTACTAATGGTTATCGACATAATCAGAAGCTATGGATGTTGTAAACGCACAAATGAAACACGAATGAGTATAGGTTTAGGGGATGTAATTTCTATCTAAACCTGGAAACCCGTATCTTTATATATGAAGTTACTTGTCCCTTTTTTCCTACGATTTCCGTTTGCAACCAACCAACCAAAGTACTCTATACTTCTTCACTACTCGTATATGATTGATAGAGTTAAGTTGTAGTGAGGGAATTTTTTTGTTTCAATCAATCAAGAATGCGGTCACATTTACCTTTCTTAAGTAGATAGTTGTAACCATTTTATATTGTTTTTCACCTTTTTCGTTTTCTAAAGTGAATTTGAACTTTGGGGAGTTACTTCTTTAATTTGAGTCTGAAATGTTCTTTTACTGAAGAATCAACCGTTTTGGGAAATTCTAAATTGGAAATGTCTTACATAGAACCTAATGATGCGGAGGAAAAACATTGCACGCTATATTGCAAGTGTCCTGTGCTTTTAGACCGATTTTGTTTCCTAATCGATGTCTGAAACTCGAAAATAAATGATAGTTGATTCAGTTAAGTAAACATCCCCTAGTTATAAGAGTTGAGCGAATCGTTTATGTGGTTTAACTATCCAAAGGCCACAGCTTCCTGTATTTGATCCGGTTTCTGTTTTGTCCAGTGCTACTTCTGGAACAAAAAGGAGAGGCGGACCAGGTGGTCTTAACAAAGTCTGTGGTGTTTCACCTGAACTTCAGGCCATTGTTGGTCAACCCGCAATGCCCAGGACAGAGGTATGATTGTCATATCAAAAGTTCCCGAGTTGTAGTTGTCTGTTGTTTATTACATAGATCATATATACATCTTTCTTTGCTTGATCAGATTGTGAAGCAGCTGTGGGTGTACATCAGGAAACACAACTTACAGGATCCTGGTAACAAGCGAAAGATTATCTGCAACGATGCTCTGCGAGCAGTCTTTGAAACAGATTGCACTGACATGTTCAAGATGAATAAGCTGCTGGCTAAACATATCACTGCCCTCGATCCTTCAAGTATGTCAAATAATAAATGATTCTTTCCTTTTGTAATATATACATAAGAAACGATGAAAAGGGAAAAATCGACAAATAACTACAGTTTGAAAGGTTTATAACTATTTCATTTAAGACGTTCTCCTCTCCAAACACTGCAGAACAAGCTGATCAAGCTAAAAGATTGAAGGTTGAAGGTGATTCCGTTGCTGCTAAGGTTGAAGAACCTGGCTCATCCACTGTTACGATATCTGATGCGCTCGCCAAATTTTTTGGAAGTGAAGAAAAGGAGATACTCCAACCAGATGCCTTGAAACGTATTTGGGAGTATATAAAGCTTAACCAACTTGAGGTAGATGTCTATAATCTACTTGTTTTGTTTTGGTTATACAGAGGGCATGCATTTGTTTTTTTCCTCCTCTTAGTTCCTTTCTCGTCTTCTACCTCACTACAAGTGTTTAATATCTCTTAACCAACATCATCACATATATCTGCATCTTGATCATGTATTTCTGCTTTTCTGCTTGCAGGATCCTGTGAATTCTATGGTGATCGTGTGTGATGCAAAGCTTCAGGAACTCCTACAATGTGAAAGTCTTTCTGCCACGGAACTACCCGAGATGCTGGCACGTCGTCATTTTGTCTAGCAATGACTATACGTCTACATAATTATGGTAGGTAAAAACCCGCGTTGTATCAACCCGTTCATATGCAGAAAGACTAGTTTACCATTTTGTCCAAGGGAGATTATGTCGAATCAAGAAATAATCCTAACAAGTAAATTAACTCTTGGACATCCCCAGAATTTCTTCTCGCTCAAATCTCAATATATGCGCTATGATAATAACGTGTTCTTAGTGACAACGACAAAATCATTGCACCTCAACTAATTTTCTAATATCTTATACAAGATTATCTTTGACTTGAATATATTCATGTGTTACTTTTCGATGCCCATAAGCATTTTTATTGGACTTCAAGCTGTGTTTTCTTGCAGGTATTTCAGGTCATAGCTGTCTAGTTGTTCAATGACTCACTAATGTTTCTGAAGATTTATCTTGGTTTTTAGGTAATTTTAGTTTGTTAACATAGTTAGAAATCTGGATTGATCTGCTCCCGGGCTTATGGCGGAAGGTTGTTTTTGTAATTATGCCATGGCCTTGATCTAGGTTCACTAGCCTCCTTTGTTCTTGTAAAATCCTGGCATTCTTAATATATGGATAGTAGGAACATTAACACGTTGGAAGTAAGATGTACATGTCAGGTCTACAATATACATTGGAGAGTATAGTTCTCTTTCGTCTTTGTTATAAAATTTCCAATTTCGTATTGCTCTTTTTGCCCGTGTTGAGGAAATGATCTCGTATGACTAGTTATATAATTCGAATAGAAGAAGATGACCAAAGGAGTGACATTTCAAATTCCTAGTTATGTCACTTTCTTACATATTGATTTTGAGTTGCTTATGTGAATAATAATCTTCATAGATGGCACCTAAAGTTGTTGCTTCTACTACTTTATAGTAATTGTCTTTTTGATAAAATTATATTGATCGAAGCAGCAATTTTTGCTGCCATCTATGAAGATTCATCACAGAAGAAGCAACTCAAATTCTACAAGTGGGATTTGAAAACTCAGAATCGCTACAACAACATATCTAGTATAATACCACACGTGGGGTCTAAAAATTTAGAATTGCTACAACATATTCAATGTAATCCCACAAGTGGGGTCTGGAAACTCAGATTGCTACAACTAACATATCCAGTATGATTCCACATGTGGAGTCTGAAAATTTAGAATCACTACAATAACATATACAGTTTAATCCCACAAGTGGAGTCTGAAAACTTAAAATCGCTACAAATCAATAAAGAAAATTACTATAATTTTGTTAGTGAATTACATGAAGTTCTTGATCAAATACAGCAGAGCTACAAATAGTAGAATCATAAACAAGATGTTCATAGCCTGTTTCTTCTTTCCCTTCAAAAGATCTGGGTTCATCTTTTGAATTGTTCTCAAAAGGAAGGATGTTATTTTCTGGTGAATTGAAAGAAAAATACAAGTAATATATATTAGTACTAGCTAAAATTGTAGACCATGTATCTATAATTTTCTTGTCATATATATTACTCCTAGTTTTTCGACATTTACACTTTTTAATTTTGACCGTACATTTGACATAGAATCTTTTAATTTTTTCAAAATAAATTTACATATTTAGAAATTATATATAAAAAAAGTACTAGAATTAACAAATAATCAATAATTCAAAATATTTGAAAAAATATATGAAAAGATTGTGATCAAAGAATAATTCGCTCGACTCTCGAACATCTCTGGAACTCACCAATCGAATTGGCTCAATCTGAAGGAGTGGCTCCATAAATATCTCCACATTCCTGTCATTCAAAAGGAAAATTGTCAGTTCGCCGCTGACAAATTCATTATTCATCGAATTTCATACTAATATATTTATTATTCATCGAGTTTTGTATCGTATCCCACTAACCTTATCATCATCTGGCCCTTGTAATAATGACAATAATAGAATCCAAAACCTTTTCCAATTGGAATATGAGTGTCACTGCATGCTGAAAAAGAAGTCAAATAAAGAATTCAAATTAGTCGGATCAGTAAATTTCGAATATATTTTAAAAGAATATAAGTATGGAATAATGGACTAACTTAGTTCCCAAGCAACCCCAACATGTGTTCCATCATGTATAGTGGGATGGACAATAAACTCAAAGTTATTAGCGCCAAATAGCTTTATCATTGAATTGAAGAAATCTATTACTTGCTGCAAAGAGAAAAATAAACAAAAAAATAGTAAGATTTTATAAGTAAATCACAAGAGATTCGTAAGCGGGCATAGAAGATCATTTCCTTAAAAATCATCTATTCTAAGATGTTTTTCTTTTCGCAACCTTTTAAAAGATTATAAACATATTTATCTTAAGTACCTTTCATCCCTCTCATGAACGTCTCACTTTATAACTAACACTCCACTTAAAAAATAAGAAGAAGTAATAACGACGTCTTGTTTTTTCTAAAACGTCTAATATTTTGAAACACCGTAAGTTTAGTTACATGACTAATATTTGAGATCGGAGAGAGGAATAAATAAAAGTTTAACATACCTCCTTGCCATAGAAAGTTTGTAAGGAGGATGCAACATTGCTAATGCATCTACATTCTTCCCCAATTATATCAGACAATTCATTAAGATTTTTCTTTTTAAGTGCATTATAAAGTTTTTGTACTGTTTCCACAGCTTTTTGGCCTTCTTCTGGATTATTTTCTGAATCATCTCTAGCATTACATTTCAAAGGGTATAATAGGTAATTTCTTTTGGATGAAACTTGGTTTAAAACATATTTTTGGTCATGAAGAAGTTGATTCTTTTTTGGATGGAGAGAAAATTGGGAATATTTTTCTTGGAAAATTATTGGGAATTTTTTATTAGAGATCAAGGTTGATGGGAAAGTTAGTGAACTCATTTCCAATAACATTGGATGTGTATGAATGTGAAATGATTTGGTTATATATTTATAAGAGGATTATGACACTTTTTCCATAAAATGAGTTCCACATATAAGAAGAGAATAAAGCATAACATGTTCATTAAGATTTCAGCCATTGCAAGATTGGAATATATGTGTATCATCGCCCAAGGAATAAATATAGCTATATAGAACAAGTAAAATATAAAGTTGAAAACTCACCTTTCCCAATGTTAATGAGGGTGGGAGAGCATCTGAAATCAGCGGCGGAGTCAGGAGTTTTACTAAGGAGAATCAAAATATAAAGAAGTAACAACTCAAGAAGTTTCAGCATATAGTATATATACATAAAAAGATACCTATTTATACAATGTAATTTTCTAGTAACAACTCGATTGACATCCCTTAGGCAAGGATGATTTCGCCATCATCTGAAACACGAAGTAATTAATTGATGACCGGAAAAGAAACAACATACCCCTGTAGTTCCACAAGTCGGGTTTTAAAAGGATGGTGTGTACACAACTAATTATTAACTAATTTGAATGAAACTTGACTTCTGAGTTCTTACGCCCCTTCGTAGTGGATCCATCTTGGACAACCTATTTATGACCAGTCAGTCTTCTAAGGAGGTTCGATGTTTACGAAGCCAAGAGCCACTCATCTGAGCCAGCGGATTCGAATTCTGCTATGCCGGTGCGCAAAGCAAGCACGCTGGTAGCTCTTAGGTTCTCTGTCAGTAGAGTGATTGCCAAAACCTAGGTATGTTTTCGATTTTTTCCCGATATTGTGAATTGAAGATAAAGAGATTGTTTCCGATAAATCCTCTACTGAATGCTTAGTCTTATGTGGAGATATATTATCGTTACATCCCAACCAAACACTATATAAGCTTATGTGCATTTTTATGTGGGTATATTAGCTCTTCTAAAACCCAAACCAAATGATTGGTTACTGTTTGCAAATTGTTTGGTGTTTATCCTTGACCAATTGGATGGATTTTACGTATCAAAAGGTGGAAGGGTTCAAACTGACGTTCTACTTTTGATTATGATTTAAAATTGGAAAACCTAACATACTCCATTACCATATATACTATTATTACTTATATTTTTAAAATGTTACGTATCTTCCCACTAATTAAGAGTTTTCTATCATATATTGAGGAAGATACATTTAGGTATATGTATTTTTGCTACTAGATACACTAAAATAGGGAGAGAGGCGGGTGAGATGGAGAGGGAGGCGAGCGGCATTCATTATGTATCCAGATACATGAGAATCACACTAGACATTTTATGTCGCTCCTAATTCTTTTCTTCTGCTATTCAGTGTTATTTTGAATTGAAAGTCACGTTTTTGTAATAGCTATGGATAATTTATTGTATATTTTGATCCTTTATTAGTAATAAAATCAATACTTATCGCAATTTTATATTTAAATACACACACAAAAACAAAATATAGATAAATTTTAATTACTACTTTAGAGTACGTGTTTAGCACATGTGTCTAACGTTAATCAATAAAATTATATACAAGACAAATAAAATAATTAAAAAATAATAATTGACATTAAAATAAATATTATATCTATACAAATTATAAGAATTTCATACATGAAGATTAAAAAGTTATTTTTAAAAATATGAACCTTTATCTTTAATATTTTTGGTTCTTTTATTTGTTTTGTTTACTACGTTATATTTTTATTACAACATTCCTCAAAAATCTATCTGAGTTATTAGATACTAGAAAATAAAATGTGGTCTTTTAATGCCAAATTTTCGGTCAAATTATGATGGCAAAATTCCTATTTTTCCTAATGTGATTTTATTTGGAAAAATTACTAGGAAAAATACTTTTTAATAAATAATTACTGATTTTAGCGATACTTTTTATTTATTACCATTTATAGCAATATATAGCAATATTATGATATATTTACTATGTATTAAAAGTGAATTATGCATGCATAATAAATGTATTATAAGTGTTTTAAAATATATTATACTTGTTTGGTAAGAAATTAACATAATGTATTATAAGTGTATTAAAGTATATGATAAATAAATTATCCATGAATAAAACTTGTATTATATGAGTTTTATAAATTATTCTCGCTAATATATATTAAAATTGTATTATAAGTGTTCAGTGAAAAAAATATTATTTCTATAAATGATAAATATTTTCTTAATGTAGTACATTTATGTAAATTTTCCATTTTATTTTGCTTTCTATCTTTTGTGATGCATCTTGTTTAAAATAGTTTACTCTTACCATGTATTTTGGACTTCTTAATTTTAAATATTATAAAGATAATTAAATAATAATTTGTGAAAAATAATAAATGCCAATTTTATATATTATATTTTTTTTTAATGAAAGACAAAAAGTTCAATCAATATTTCTAAGAATTATCATACTTTTAAAGTAGGCGGAATGACCTCAGAATCCCTGTACTTGACTCTGTTTTTCAGTTGAACCCTCCTACTTAGCAGTTTGCCAACTGAACTGTTAAACCCATTAGAACACAACATTTCAAATCTCTCTGACCATTGACCGACTTATGTGATGCTGAGTTGGATAAACGTGACAAAGCACGTGTTTTAAAGCGAGTACATACATAATTTTACATTAAAATTATTTTTAAAAATAATAATTGATTTTAATTTTTTTTTTTTAAAACCATCTTCTTCAAACACCCCACCCCCACTCCCACGGCCAACTTTCTTCTTCTTCAACTCAGCATCATCCGCATCGAATCCCCAAAATTCTTCTCCTCCAGCCCTTTTCTTCTTCGAATTCATCCATCATACCCATTCTCCTCCTCCTCTTCTTCTTCTTCCTCAACTCTTTTGCTACAAATCAACATTCCATCCCATTGCCCTTGTTGGCCACCCCCTTACCTCTCTCTAGTTTTTAAATTTCTAGATTTTAAAAATATTGGTATCATTGTTTGAAATGTTGTGTTCTAATGGGTTTAAGGGTTCAGTTGGCAAACTTATAAGTAGAAGGGTTCAATTTTTAGGGCTACCAAATTCCTCCCCAATTTTTATGGCTACCATTTTCGATGTCAAATTGGCCGCTTTCACTCATCTTTTTCTCAGTTTCTCTTCGATAGTGTAGGGGTTGCAAAATTGCTGAGATGATTTCTGCTATTCATAAATGCTAAACCCTAGTGAACTTTGTCCGTCTCAGAAGTTTGAGAGGAAGCAACAAGACTCGACATGCTTTCTCTCTTGCAACGGACGAAAGGTATCTTCTTTGGGGTTTTCTTTATCCACATATCTTTTCGATGAATTTATTTTATTTTCTTTCATTTATTTATTTATTTTTGTCGGGTTTTCATTTGTGTTAGAAATAATATTTAAATTTAATTGAATCTTTTAGAGTTGTATGTTGGTTGTTAGAATAGAGTGAGTGACTAGAAATGAAGGATGCTGAAAAGAATGGCAAGATGTTGAGAATATTGTGGTAGAGTCAAAAACTAAGATTTTCACTTAAAGTTTGAAACTTGAAGGGTCTGCTACTGATGACGAACAGTCTATCAAGTCACTATTTGTGCTTTTATGTCGTTCCTCAAAATATCGCTAATGTGCCACTCCTTTTACTCAATAATATATGCATTGTGGGTTTTAGAATTGCATAATATGGATCCTATATCTTAGAATAAAAATGTTCTTTTGTTAACTTCAACAATATAAAATTGTGGCTACTTGTTTCTGCTTGGTGTCTGTTTGTATTACTTGTTTCTGTCTACCCATTTTTCTAAGCAAGTTGACACAACATTTTAATATTTGAAAGTTATTAGATTCCATTTTATGCACATAGGAGACTTGATTTGGGGACTTGAGATTTGTTAGATTTAGAGGTTAAGATTTATCTAGCAAAGAGTCATTAAGAGTTAATTTTGCCTTTTGTCCCACTGTTTAGGAGAGCACGCATGCAGAACTTCTATTTTAGCATATTAAACTTGTATAGGACCAGTGTCTTCCATCTTAAGCTTCCAAGTGTTTGAAACAGTTGTATGTTTTCTTTCTAGGAAAATCATTTCTATTCATACTTTCTTTGAAAACAGACAATGATAATAATCAAATAGATAATCCATGTCGTGTTAGTTAAACTAAGTTTAATGACTATCTTCGGATAAGCTTTGAAGGATACTTGATACCTTCATCTCGGAGTAAATAAAATCCTTACCTAGAATCTCAAAGATTTTACGGACTAAAACAGAGTAGACATATCAACCAAGCTGGTGAAACTCCTTTTGGTTCTTGGACATAGCTGCAGTAGTATACTAGTAGCAAAACTCAAGTCAAGGTCATTCCTCCTATCTATTCCAATTCAAGTTTTTCCATGAAGTAGATGTTATAGGATGAGATCTCATTTGTTGCTGAAAGTTGACTCACACTATTACCTTGCATCAAGTGTCATGTTAGGATGAGATCTCATTTTTGCTGAAAGTTGATCACGATATTACCTTACAACAACAGTAAAATACCCAGTGAAATTCCACTAATTTATTATATTAACTTGACTTTTATTAATCTTTCTTGTACTCTTATTCTCCTATGAAGCTCGGAGTTTAGCAGATCAGAAAATAAGGGGTTTGCTGCTTCTTTGAATTTGTTGGAGGAATCAAAGAAGGTTATAGATTCAAATTTCAAAGGTGGAGCAATCTCACATGCAGATCTCATCCTATTTGTTGGTAAGAAATTTTAGATGCTAGTTTGTTATGTGTTAGGTTTCATACTTATGTTAAACAAGTTTTGGCTGGTTGATCTTCCAATATGCTAGTTTTAACAACTCTCATTCATTACACTTCTTCCTAGCTGCAACATTAATATGAATACACCTTGGAGTAGATTTACCAATAAATTCAGGCTCTTTCTTAATTTATTTATATATTGGGGGGAGATTGTTTGGTCAATTTACTTATATTGTAACCAATAATAAGCAGTCTCTTGAACGCAATAGTTACTGGAGTCTTTCTATCTTTGACTGTTATCTTCTATCTTACCTTTTCTTTGTTGCATTTCCTTTTTAAGTATACCATCATTTAACTCCCATTTTGTCAAAGGTAAACTTAGTTTCCAAAGCTAAAACTACACTGATAAGAATAACTATTCAATGTCATAAGCCTGAGACAGTTACTTCAGTTTTTTTTTAAAATGTCATAATCCCCTTAGTTAATTTAAGTGCCTTGTTGGAAAAAGCTTTCACTCAAATTTTCTTTTACTTTATGCAGCACAAAGTGCAGTCAAATCAACCTTTCTCGCTTCTGCAATTAGCAAATGTGGTGGTAATGTAGAGAAGGGACCTTTGTTGTAATCTGCATATGGTTCTAATGGACAGGTTAGCTTTCTTTGGATGTATTTAATTTTACTGATTAGTGGAAAAACACGTATCTTTGAACTCCATGGATTTTTCTTTTTATTGCTTAATGTCATGAAGATTTCATTCTTAAAAGATAAAACAAGATAACAAGAGATGTTGTGAGAGAAGGAGAGAGAAAGAGACCATGAACTCAGGTAGAGGAGAGGCAAACAAAAGAGTGCTCAATTAATTTATGTTTTTTTTTACATCTGAATATTGTGTAGTCCAATATAATATTTATTCTTTATGATTTTTAGAGTTACAACATGAAGGCTAGTTTTCTATCATGACATGTGAAACTTCACTTATACCAATCATTTAGTACCTAACCAGGTTATTCGATTAAGTAGTTACTTTAGGTTATTTATCTCCAAAAAATAAATTTGTCCTTAAAATAGTAGTTATTTAGGAAAGCATTTATATATTTGGGAAAACTAGAATACAACCAAGCTGGTGAAACTAGTTTTTAATTTGCTCCATTATTCTTGTGGTCTCCCTTTTTTTCTATTAGCATTAGATTATAAGAATGATCTTGTGTTATTCTTCATAACAGGGACAATGTTTTAAAACAATCACAAATAACGTCGAACAAAGAGGAGTTTGATGATTATATGTTTTTTTTCCGGTCATATGTAAATGCATAAATGTACAATAACACATTGTGTTGTAGGATCATGTCTTTAATTGACTTTTTAGTAGCAGAATTATGATATTTCAATTTAAGAATTTTTTTTGGTGCTTTCTGTAATAATATTGGATGTTTTTAATATTGATAGAAATATACCTATATATTTATTTTAGAAAATTCATAATGCAAATTCTATTAGCATTCATTATTTTTTTTTGGTTGAAAAATTAAGTTATAGTGGCGACATTTGGTTGCCATTAAAAGTAACTCGCTATTTTGCTGCTAAAGAAATAATGGTTTTGTAGCAGGTGAAGTCGCCACTAAAAGTCGATCTGTAGTGGCAACCCTATTGAAATGGAACTTATCCACTAGAATATTTATTTAGTTTTTGTGGCGACAGAAGTCGTTACAAATGTGTGTTTTTAGTGGCGATTATCAATAGTCGTCACAAATAACATTTTGTTATGGAAGTACTAGCTACGGTACAAAGTCACCACTGAAAATCTTTAGTGGTGATTTTCTAGGAGAGTGGCAGTGAGATGAGAGGCGAGCGAGATTTGTTATGTATTTCGGTCCAGATACATGTTAATCCACCTAGATACAATGTATCTAGAACAAATTAAACATAATTTTGACCCATGTATCCCGAGATACATATATCTGGACATATCAAAACGTATTATGGACACACCAAAATATGATAAGATACGTAATATTGCAAACTAGAGTGTATTTACTAATTTACTCCTAAACTAGTGAGATTTTTGTAAGTTTCCCTTTAAAATTACCAGTCGATATACTTCAATTTGTAGCACTGCTAGGGTCAAGGCAAATGTATACCAATTGATTTACTAATGACAAGGGTATATATGATTCAAAAAATAATTATGATAATATAATTTATTTCTATCAAAACCAACGTAGAGTTCTATTGATTGCAATTTTCATGTGATCTTTTGGACATTTTCCAAACATATCAACACATAATTTTTGGTACCAATCAGTAATCAAAAGCTATGATGGTTAAAACATTCAATGTGAGGAATGACATCTCCTTGGATATACGTTGTTGGATTTGCATTAATGTTATTTAGTTCTGTGTCCATTTTTGTAACAAATACATAATGTATCATTTCACATGTAGGCACCAAAATAAGTTTCAATTTGGAACAAAGTCATGTGAAGAAAATAAGGCTATCTACACAAAGTCGCAAATAGCTGGTTGGATTAACTGTTCAATTTTCCTAGTCAATATACGTAGACTATACTGAATGGACACAACTATATTTACTTTGAGGATAACATGCATTGCATATCTTCCAGCTACTTTTACTTTAAGCAGTTGAGTGAACGGATATTTAGGTTAATTTTTCAATAAAATGCAGATTTGATATCATGTATGTGGATAAGTTAAACTAATTGACTATTGATATATGATGAGAAGGTCTTGTCTATAAATCATGTTTTTTCTATAGTTGTTTAAAGAAAATTCTGAAATAGTTAAATGGTATGTCTATAGTTATTCACTACACCAAAAAAGGTTTTTAGCTGCAATAAATTTACCTTTTATATAAGACTTACATATGGGCCTTAAATGGACCAACCCTCATACCTTATTAGTTAAGGATGTTGACATTTTTAGCCAGTAAAATTTTGTTTACCCATTTAGCCTTTATAATTTGTAGTCGTTATCAGTTATAACAAGTTATAATCAGTACATACATTGATTTTACGTAGATTATACGGTGATTATATGTTTCTAAAAAAGATCTCCACGTCAAACATTTGAACCCATATTAAATGTACATCAATTTGCAATAAAACTTACGTGTTTTGGTTAAATAAGAAAGCTAAGATGTAATGGTATCTATCTTGAAAGCAACTTTATAAAAGAGGGAGGCCCCTACTATTCTCAATAATGTATTTTTGGATAGGTAACATTAAAATCATATAGTATTTCTAATTCACTAAAAAAGAGGAAATTTCTATGGATGTTCCATCAATATTGCTTTAGAGATTTCGATTTCATGCAGGCGAATTATATGATGGATTTTTGTTGGCGCACCTTTGCGAGATCACAATCCTTTGTCCTGATTATCATATCGCGTGTGTCACTCAGGACATAAGAAGCATGATTACTTGATGTCATCCTCGCCTTCTCCCGGCTTATCATCGATAAAATCCGTCCATTAATAGAATTCGATGATTAAGACTTAAGAGATTCCCATATAGTCCATTAACTTTTTTCTTTTTTGACTCCTAAGTCTGTCAAATAATTACTGTGGTCCTTTTGAAAAATCTAATCATATTGCTTAAACAAGGCCAAGAAAGAAGATTCACCTATCATCATATTTTTTAAAAAAAATTATAATTAAAAGTAGATAAAAATTTCTCTAAAGTTGTCGACAGACATTCAAGTCATTGAATTGATGAAATAATTGCAAATCTATATAACAGACCAACTTTTAAGGAAGAAACCTAGGATTTTATCTTTTTTTTCTTTTTACGATGTTTTGATTGCCAAAAGTTGTCTGTTTTGTTGAGTTTAACAAATTATTTAGAGTAAGTGAAGTTTGTCTCCTATATATAACTTGTAGCTATTGTAGATCTAGAATTCAAATCATGAAATCGTCAATAATATTTGTAGTAAGGTAAATTATCTACGTTACATATCCCCTTGCGGTACGACCTTTTCTTGCACCATATGTGAATGCGATATGATTTTTGCATTGGATTGACCTTTTTATTAATTAGATTGACCTACAAGTCCAATATAGGAGGAGCTAGGGGCGAGGTAAACTTTTATTTTTTTTATATTTATATAATAGATATTGAATTCATACTTTTTTATATTTTAAATTTTCTTAGTGAAAATTCTTACTCCACACCTAATCTATAACAAATAATTTTTCATATCAAGTTAATATGATAACTTTAAAAGTTACGCCAAAAATATAAGTTTTCATAGCAAGTTATGTGATTAAAAGTTACAACAAAAATATATATAACTTAAGATCTTTTATGTGAAAATTATCAAATTGAACATTGGAAACTAGACAGACTTTCTAACATGGTCCATATGTTTTTACAATTTTTTTGCTAAAGAGAAAAAAAAAAAGAATTCCAACATGAATCATTAAATTTTAAAGGTGCTTGTCGATTACTGTCCACAATTCTAGGAAAAAGAGCAGTCCTTATTATTAGTATGTTTTTCCAAAAAAATAAATAAATATAACAATCTTGGATTTGCTTCCATGTATTTTTTTAGGTCATCATCATTTGCAAAAAAATTTGTAGAGTGAAATGATTTCAATTCATAGACTTATATATATAACTTGAATATATTATTACAAAAATAATTGAGCTGGTGCATTAGATGATATCTCATAAAGAAGATTAGAGATCAATTATTCGTACTAACACTTTCTCAGTCGAGCTCATCACATCACCAGATTTGTCTAATGCAATTTACATTTTTTATGTGATTTTTAAAATTTGCGATCATAATACTTGTATAATTATAATATTTATTTTTTAAATTTATAGTATTAAATATTTCATAGTATATGCGTGATTACAATATATATATGTACTTTATGTAGTTTGAAAATCAAACATGCACCTTATGAAAAAAGGTAGTGTTGAAAATAAGATATATAATCTCTCTCCAATGTATGTAGTTTTTATCTAAAAATATGGATATTCTTCAAAACGATAGTAATTTGATTTTTAAATTAGGGAGTTCATGATTTAAAGTAATATAAATAGATATATTGTATGTTTTTCTTCTTGCTTGCTTGCTTTTGTAACCCAAGATCTTAGTGATTAGTCAGTCTGGGTCCAACTAATCTTGCACTTTATGATTTACGTTGTCCGTACTCTAACACAAGATACGTATTTGATCCCAAAAAATAGTATATTTTTGAAGAATTAGATACAGATATAGTAATATTTTTAGTGAATTCAAATAACATAAAATTTATAATGAAAGATTAGAAGCCGACAAAGTTGATGCTTAGTGATATGATTAAACAAAACAAAATCTAATTACGATCATAATTACGATTCCTCAAGTTAAAAAATGAGGTCGAGTCATTTTAAATAAATATAGTACAAAATCAGTTTAATTAAATTATTCTATTATAGTATTAATTTCTATCAGCTTATGTGAGTTAGTAATTGTTTTTTAATTTGGTGTTCGACATTATTATATTATTAAGACTCAACTAAATTTAAATTCGCGCTGAGAAATTTTTAATTAAAAATAAAATATTTTTTTAATAAAAATAACTTTATATCTAATAGGGTCGAATCCAAAATTTCTCATTATTCATGTATTTTGGAGGAAGAAGTTGTAAATGAGGAAATCACCAATATTGAAAAAGATATAAATGATGTGTCAATTTTATTTTAAAAATAAAAAATAAAAAGCAAGAAAGAAGAAGAACACGTCACGTAAGTTGTGGCAGAAAAACAAAAGAAACAAAGAGGGGAAAAAAATGAGCTTGATAGGGTCTGAAAATCTTGGAGATATTCTTAAAATATTTTTCACTAATGTACTACTTTGGTAAACGTAAAAAATCTTTATTTTATTTTTAAAATTTGTATTCAATCAAACATTATTGATAAATTGGAATGTATATAACTCACTTTTATTTTAGTCAGTGTTAAAAAAAATAACATATTTTTATACTTAATAACTATTTAACTTTAAAATATCAATTTTATCCTTAATGAAATAATTTTCTAGCACACAAATATTTATCACTTTTTTTAGATCATAAATTTTAATTTTTTCCTTAAATTTCATGTTAAGTCAAATTGATTCATATAAAATTGGACGAAGGAAGTAGTACATTTCCAGTACAATTTAATTAGTATATATGTGGACAAAAAGTCATGTGAGTATGTTCTTTTCAGTAATAGTAACATGTTAATAGAGTATAAAATCAAAATACTTTTTCTTATAGTGGGGTCACAAATAGGAATCAAAAATATTCCAAGGAAATTAGCCAAACACGAGAGCCATCACACTTCATATCCAATCTTTAAATAATTCACTAGACATATACCACTTAGTTTGCCAAAATAAAATTCCCCACAATATATATAGGATAGATAAAAGTAAATAAAGTATAACTATTAGTTATACAACTCCAAGATCATAATAGAGACAATATTTAATTATGGTCCTAATTATTCATTTGATGGACTAAATAGATACTAATAGATTCATATCACATCATATAGTTTGTGATATAGTTAGAATATGTATTGTCTATTCTGGTCCTATAGTAATTACACTAATTTTCCCTTGGCTAGATACTATTAAGCTCAAAAGTGTTTATCATATAAATTTGTGTTATGTTTGTTTACAATAAATTTTAAATAAATAAAAAATAAATCAATCATAAATAAAAGCTGAAAGCTGAAGAAATAAGAATATTATTAATAAAATAATATGGGTACAATTATGTTCCTTCCTGATTACTCTCTCTCTGATCTCTTAAGATTTCTTTGTAATTCGAGGACGTTAGTCTTGTATTTCTCGAACTAAAATGATATGAACCTCATTAAGATTTATTTGATCTTCATGATCTTTGTGAATATTTCATGAATTTGCAGAATATTCGAGATGCCACTTTAAGAGAATATATTATCCTTTATATAGTCATGAGTTACAATTTTTGGAATAAAGTAGCTTCCAAAAATACTAATTGAAATCAAACTCATTTCGTAGAGTCCTACAGAATTTTAATGTTTACAATATCTTATAAAATTCTTCATTTTATTCTTTTATTTCGATCCAAAATTCACCAATTTGAAAGGTATATTCTGATGACACGACTCTTTTCTTGTTTTTTCCCTCTAATGCTATAGTCCAAAATTTCGTGTTTATTGACTGTTTAGGATCTTAATAATAATAATAAAATTATACTTGTATTTTTTATATTGATAGAAATGTACTTTCTTTGTTTGATGAAGTTTTATATATTAATAAAAAAAATTCTACCTTGATACATTCTATATATACTAAAATTTAATGTGCATTGCATATTCTCTTGGTACTTGTATCAATCTCAATAATAGTAGCAACAAATAATAAATAGTACTATCTGCCTTTTATATTCTGAAAATATGTCAGCATGTTTAGTATCATTCAAATAAAAATATTAATTTTAAAATTTATATTCATTTGAACATAATACGATGTTATATTCCAATTTATGGTGAAACATTTTTACTAATACTTTTCAATCAAATTGTTGGGATAGGATCCATCAGCCCTTTATCTCAGAATTTTTTTGTGAGTCCGATCGAAAATAGGATAAAAATGAAAAAAGTCCCTCTTCCTCAAAGGGATTCTTGAGCGGAATTCTTTTTCAAAGAACTGGCGATATTGACATAATAAAGTAAATAATTAAATATATATCTTTCCTAACAATTCCAATATCTAGGTGAGAGAAAGAACATGCGGACGTCGTGGCGGATCAAGAGTTTTATTAAGAGGTTTTAAAATATAAAAAATTAAACACATAAAGAAGCTAAAAATGGTTCTCTCTCTCTCTCTATATATATATATAAACAATATCATTTTTGGTCGAAGGTGATTCAAATGAATTCCTTCAGCCCTCCGCTGCCGCTCCCTCTTTGTAAGATCGTTCAAGCATCATTCATCTCTTCGGAGATTATTCATTTTCTCAATATCTTTCTTTTTTACAACATACACACACATATATATATGGATTTTGATATTCGATTAAAAGATGAAGAGTCTTGACGTAACATGTAAAATTATTATCAAATGATCAAGAGGTCACACACATTGAACTGTAAAAATACCCTCTTACAAAAACATAAGATAATATTTTATATAATAAACATTTTTAATCAAATATTTTTCTAACACCGTGCATAATAACTAACTAAAGTTTAGTACATCGGACTGTTTTCTATAAACAACATCCAGTTGTGGCAGAGTTAAGAGTGGACAAATGACATAAATCCAGCGTGGCAAAATCAGAGAAAGTCATGCACGTAGGGCCCAACTAGCACGAGTAGTACTACCTGGAAAGCATCTAAAGAGGCTTAGGTATGGGCCCACTACTCCCAAATAAACATATAATATGGGGCCCATTTAGAAAAAGCCCAAAAGTATGTAGACTGATTTGGATCTAAAAGGAGATGCCACGTCAGAGAATGGGGCCCATTTAAGCGTTAATGATCGTAAATTGTGATTGCGGGGCCCAATTTGGCACCGGCCTTCACTATTATTTTGGACTTTATATTCATAGCCATTTGTCCATAAATCAATAATAATAATAATAATAATCCAACTTGGCTTATTCTTTTTCAAATTCCTAAACATTCTCATCTTGACTACTATTGTTGAAAAAACATTTTACTATATCTAGTGAAATTTTGATGTGATTTACACCATTTTTAATGTTAATGAAAGGTGTGTCAATTGTCATGCCAACAATAAATAATAAAAAGATATATAACTCTATAAATTATTTCATGTTTTAATAGAATCTGGGAAGGATCACATTTCAAGAGGGTGTGATGTAGATAGTCTATTAAGAGTATGTATCAGTTAGTAATCACGATTCGAATCTGTAATCAAAAGATCCGAAGATAACTTTATCGTTAATTGCTCCAAAGTCAACAACAAAAAATAATAGTAGTATCTCAAGTTAAAGTTATTTAATATTCTGTTTATTTTAAATTATTTGATGTAATTCGTAGTTTAAGAAATATTTGAAGAGTTAAGAAACTTTTGGTCTTAAACATGACATAATATTTGTTTGGTTATAAGACTTTTGAAACACATGATCTTAAAAATGTCAGAATACTTACGTAGCAATAAAAATTATAATTAAGAATAAAATATAAAGTTTAGCGTTAAATTATTTTTAGATTGTAACATATTTTGCAACTTTCGCATTTACAAAACAACTTATGGGTAAAATTCTCCAGATAAGATTTAAAATGAACTACTAAAATATATACCATACCACATTGGTAAATGCACATACTTAAAGAAAATATACTTCTACTAATCAATACATTTATACAATAATTTGCGGAATCCAATACATACATTAAAAATTCAGATGAAGGGTTGATTCATTAGTTACATGGATTAGCAACTTGATTCATTCCATTGGTAAGAACTGTGGTGGACTAATAAATAATTCTTTTTGTTGTTTAAGTAGGAGTCTCAGATTCGAATTTTGAATATGAAAACGTTTTTATTTGAGAATACTTTAATCAATATAAAATTTTCTCTGTGAATCTACTTTCAATCGAACCCTACTGAACACTCTGGATAGGAAATTAAAAAAAATAAAATTGATTCCCTTAATCCAAGAGATTTTGTTGTGAAGAAACTAGAATTAAGAAAAAGTAATTAAAATATAATTTAAAAATTAGAAGAACATGAAAGCATGATGGTCTTAGTCACCTACATGCCCTACTGCACAAAACACAGTAAGAAAAAAGATATAATAGCTGTTATAGGAAATGGTCTCCACCACCATGTGGCTTTGCTATTTCCCAATCAAAACAACTGCTTTTAGACAAACCTAATAAATGAATTAATTAATAACATTATTAAAAGAAAAAAACGCTATTAGGTGAGTGGAAGGTCTATCGAAAACACAAATTTCTAGCTATCTTTTAAGATAGGAATAAAATTACATACACACTATTCTTTCCACTTATGATATTACACTAAATATTTTATTGTTATTGTATTATAATACAGAAAGCCCCTAATCTTGAAAATCAATAAGGAAATAAGAAAGAAAAAGATAGTGCTAAATATTAATTTGCTTAGAAAATACTATCGATGTGAACTCATTCATATTGTTGGTCCTAAATTCAAATAAATAGATTAATAAGTAAATGAATTTGTAATATCACCAAAGAAAAAACTCTTTATTTTCAAAATAAATATGGAACGAAAAAGGAAAAGAATGTGTTAAGAGTATTTTTTTCTTATAAGATATAGTTAATGTGAACTTATTCATATTATCGATCTACTGTTCGAATAGACAAACTAATAAATAATTAAATTTATAATGTTATAAAAGAAGATACTCCTCATCTTGAAAATCAAAAAAGGAAAGAAAAAGGGAAAAAATGCGTTGGAGTATTATTTTTCTTAAATAAGATAATGTTATCAAAGAAAAAATTCCTCATCTTGAAAATCAAGGGAAAAGAAGAAAAAAGAAATAATTTAATTGAATATTAACAAGATGTGCGCTGTGTGATAATTAAAATTCTAACTTTCCTAATCATAAGCCTTAGATTCGAACAGTTTGAAATAGAAGATTTCCCAATAAGAAATGCTTTACGTATAAATGACATTCCTTATCCATTTTTCGACCATATCTTTAAAAAATAATAATTATCTTGGAGTTTCAAATTTAAGTTTAGCTTGTTGAATTTGAAACTTTATAACAGTAACTGGAAAATAATTATTTGTGAATTTTACCTATGCTTTATCCTACTTGATGAACTTACTAAATCAGAATCTAGACTAACCGAACATGTAAATTCTGAATACCGAATGATTAAGCAGTAAGGGAAAATAGAAAATATTTTGTTAGAATAATTTTTTCTTTCTTATTATTATAAGCATAAATTAAAGTAAAAGTAAATACATTTACAACTAGATATCCAAATCTTTTGCACACCCTTAATTGTCAGTGATGTGAGGTGTCAATTTGTATATCCCTCAAGATTCTTTTTCTTCCATTAATTATTATAAAATTAATACACTCCATTTTACTTCTCTATATAAAGCTCTCTCATTTGATCATTTTTTCCATCACCAATTACAATTACAAATACTTTGCCCCTTCCATTTCTTCATTTATTTTCCTCTTTCCCATCTTCTTATTTTCAACTTTATTCCAATGGCCAGTGTTGAGGTACTTTTATAATAATGTTTTTTCTTCCTTCTAGATTTCTATATGAAAAAAATTTAAACTGATCAAGATTTTGATCAGAGCTTTGTTATGATTATATTTAATATCAAGATTTAACCTTAAAGCTCGCTCGGATTTTTAAAAAATGTCATAAGTGAGTGCGGATCCTTCAGAAGTAGTGTATTTCTGGATGGTCTGACACGATTGCTATAGTATATGTTTGATATTATTTTTCTCTTTAAACTAAAAGGCAACATTTTTTGAATCTTTTAATTTTATTAAACTTGTGATCTTTAAACAGATGATCAATCTGAAAAATAGTTGATCAACAATCAAAAATATTTTCCAAAATCTTTCTCACTTAATTGAAATTACGTTATTATTCTTTTTGTGAAGGTTGAATCTACACCAGTAGCAGCAGTAGAGACTGCTCCAGCTGAGGTTGAGGTTACCCCAGCTCCAGCTCCAGCTCCAGAGGCAACCAAGGTAGCATTTAAATTGTCTGATCGTCTCATCTAAATGTTTACACGATTAAAAGGATCGCAAAAATTGTACTTTTAATTACTTAATCATATTTTCAAACACTCATATGCTGTGTTGCTTGGATGGATCATCCGAAAGCAGTATACTTATGGAGGATCTGATACGATTGTTATAGTATTTCAGAGCAACATAGTTCACGTGTTGGTCTGATTCTTATTGTTGGTCCTAACACGTGAAAATTCTTTTTTTTATAATAGTAGTGGTGCGATTTGAACTCAGGATATCGTATTGAATTGCATGATGTCTTATTTAAAAGTTTAAATTATTATTAAGAGTATGTTTTAATTAACTTAATTATGTCTTTTCAACAGGTGGAGGAACCAGTTCCAGTTGTAGAAAAGGAAGCCGAGGTCGAATCAACACCAGCACCAGCACCAGCAGAAGAGGCTGCTCCTGCTGTGGAGGAAGCAGCCCCTGTAGCTGAAGAGCCTGTGGTTGCAGGATCTGCAGCCACAAAATCGGAAGAGCCAGTGGAGGCTGCAGCGGAACCTGTTGCAGCCGCAATTGAGAAATTTGAGGCTGCAGCGGAACCTGTTGCAGCCGCAACTGAGAAATTTGTGGCTGCAGAAGAACCTGCAGCCGTAGCTGAAGAATCTGTGGCTGCCGCATCCGTTGAGGAGGCTGCAGCTGCAGCACCCGTAGCTGAACCAGAAGCAGCCCCTGTTGCGGAACCGGAAGCAGAGAAAACAGAGGAAGCTGCTCCTGTATCTGAGGAACCAGAGAAAGCAGTTCCAGTGGAGAAATCTGAAGAGTAAATTCTACTGAGGAATTTTATTTGATGAATGATGGGGTCTTTATTGAAAGTTGGTTGTGTTTATTTTGTTTCTTAGTTGAGTATTTTATTTACTACTATTACTATATTTTTATATAATATGGTTACAATGAAGGCATATGTTAGTATTAACATATGGTCTAGGTGGTCGGGTGGGATATTTTACATAGTTATTTTAAGCTATGTTTGTTGTCTTGTCCAGGGTTCAGTTTGTCATGGTTTGATTAAAGATGATATGAGATTTGATCTCTAGTTTATGATAATAATAAGAGAAAATAGCCTAAAACCCCCTATCTATACTCGAAATCCCACACTCTAACTACACAAGTGTCCAATCACCCCCGAACTAATACACGAGTGTCCTATCACCTCCTAAACTATTTAAAATTATAATTAATTTCACCCTAAATACTTATGTGGCAAGTGAGTGTATTTCACTCTTTTTGAGAGTGAACATGAATACCAAAATTAAATATTACTAAAACTTTATTTTAATAATCTCTCTTCTCTTTATTTTTCCTTTTCTTTTACCTCTTTAATTAAATATGAATAGTCCCCCCCTCCCAAACCCACCCCACGTTTCATCTTCTTCTTCTTTCACATTCGATGCTTAGCTGGTCTTTTCGGATGATCAGCCACACTGGGACTGAGACACGGCCCGGACTCCCACGGGGGGCAGCAGTGGGGAATCTTGGACAATTATCATTTTTCAATTAAAGTTCTAAAACAAAATACAAATCAAGATCCAAAAGTAATATAATTAGATGAGCAAGTATCATTAATTTTACTAATGGGGTTCACTACTATAAAAAGGTAGGATAAAAGATAAAATATAATTATTAAATAATATGTAAAGATAAAATGTGAAGAAATTATTAAATTAACAACGCCATCACACTAAATCGATCGTTACAAGAAAATAGAAGTTTTCGTTGTTGTCTAACGATAGATTTAAATGATAAGATACAATAAAGTTTAAGTTACAATCAAAATAAACATTGTATTTAAACTAGCAGTACATTACAACGGGTAACAACCATTCAAACAAGGTGTAATTATAAATTTAGAACCATTAACTTTAAAGAACTAGAATCTCAAATCCATAAACTCTAAATCTTGACTACGCCTCTGCCTCTAGTCACGAGGTACCAAAGCTGGAACCAATGTGGTCTTGGGTGATCATCCTGAGTCAATCTTCCATGTCCGTCATAGATTGATAAACTGGAATGCATAGTTGGTAGAAGCAAGTATGTGAAGATGGCAAGTGATCATCAGGCTCTGAGTTTTTGTAGATGAACAGTCTTGAATCAAGACTACCAAAGCCCTCTAAAGGCAGAGACTTAATTGAAGTCCAGAAGAAAAGGAGAGTTTTTCTCTGCCCAACAGACATACTCTCGACTATCTGCATGCAAAGAAAGAAAACAAACATTGTTGGATCCTCGAAAAACAAGAAAAAGAGAGAGAGAATGATAGAACGTCTTGGACAATAGACTCGCTTGTCAAGCATGAGTAAAATAAATTCCCTTTGTTATGTTCATGTCTAGAAAAGTTCTATTGCTTTTTCACGAGGTTATTCACATCGATGTAATGAAAGTGAAGGATCCACAAAATGACAGAACATCCCTAATAATCAATGTATTTACCAAGCAGGGACTCGTGAAATTATGCTTCAATTGCGTCCTTTTTGTTATATGTTCCTAGTATTTAGGAAAAATATGTGTACCAGTAGAGAACAGGCAGTAGTTTGATTTTCTAAATGAAGTTTAATGACAATTTTACGGGGTTATCAACATATTTCAACCAAAAAAAGAAAGATGTTTCCTTACAAGTAGACAAGAATAACGTACCTTCCAAAACCAGGATATTTGACGATCACTTTCTTCGTAGCCATTGTAATCCGTATGTGCTTTCCAATCTTCCACAGAAACATCACTTCTACCACCAAGCATTGATTTGAAATCTTCAAGACTAAGACACCGGAAAAAGGACTGGAACCTTGACGTAGTTATTACATCTGAAAAGCCTTTTGAAAAATACGCGATCTGCTCTGCTATTGATGTTACAAAGCGATGTTGGATAAGCAGATTAACATAGGTCTCCCTGTTCTTACTGTCCACAACGATATCTTTCCCGTTGGGACAGAGCTCTATTTCTTTCCTCGAACCCAACGACTCAACTTCATGAACAAACGTCAAGCCTAACACATCTTGATCCACTGTCTCTGCATCCATACTCAGTATCTCCTTGCAGCTACTGTACAAGAACGGATCCACATCCCTAATGTCTTCCAATAATATGTCCTTTCCAGCCAATTGCAAGAAAAATACATGATCAAACACAACTCCGATTTGTACATTATACGTTAAGGCCAATGCAATCATCCTAACAGAGAAGCGGAAATACTCAAGATGTAACGAATTCACTTCAGATGCTGCAGCAAGCACAAATTGTAGATGAGAATTATTTCTAAATAAAAGGGAAAAGGGTTAAATATATCTCTCACTCAACATTGTGAGTTAGAGCGGATACCTTTGTTGAAAAAACAATCCCTCTTCTACTCAGTCATAAAATGGTTTTGGGCCGGGTATGAATAAAAGAGGAATTAGGTGTATTTTAGTTGGGTCGGGTCCAGAGGGGTAAAATAAAATGTGTGAAGAAATTTCTTAAGGACACCTGAGACAGCGAAGTTTATTTATGAATCATTTGTTAGACGACAAGGGTAGATATACACCACTTGTCAGATAGCGAGTGTGTGTAGAAGCACCACTTGTTAGACAACAAATGTAGTGTTTGGTATGAAGGAAAATATTTTCCATCCATAAAATATTTCCTTGGAAAACAAGTTGATTTCTAACTTATTTTCTCATTTTTGGTTAGTGAGTGAAAAATATTTCCTAATATTTGGTTGGTGAATGAAAAACATTTTGAGAAAATATCTTTTATGTTTGGTTAGAGAGTAGAAAAAATCTGTTAGGAAAATAGTTTCTGATGCGGAAATCAATCCCGATAACTGCTCAAGGACCCGACCCCGACAACCAACCTAAGACCTAACCCTGACTCTCGATCTGAGACTCAATATTCGAATTGGAACCTGACTCCGATTGCAACTCTTGACCTCGACATATGAACCGAAACACGATACTAAACGACTGATCTGAGAACACCCCGACTCTTGAATTGGGACTTGACGTTCAAATCGGGATTTGACCCCAACACCATACCTAGGATCTGACCCTGACACTTAACCCCGACGACCAATACAAAACCCGAGCTCGACTCCCGACCTGAGACTCGACTTTCGAATTGGGACCCAAATGCGACACCGACCCCAACACCTATATCTACACACGACCTCAACGACCGAGTGAGATCCAACCGCGACACTCGACACGGAACCTAATACCCGAATCGAGACCCAACATTTGAACTAGGACAAGACTTTTGAAGTGGGATCTAGCCCTGAAACTCAACTCGAGACAATCCTGACTCCTGACTCCTAACCGAGGACCCGACTTCCAAATTGATACTTGACCTGGACTCTCGACTAGGGACCTGACTTCCAAATCGGGACTTGACCTCAAACATGTTACCCTGACGACTGATCTAGGACTCAGCCTTGAGATCCGACTTCTTAATCAGGACCCTACCCCGACCTAACCCAGAACCCAACTTCCAATAGGGATCCGACCCTGACACCCAATGTGAGACCCGACTCTAACTCCGGACCCAGGACCTGGTTTCTGAATCGTGATCCAATCCCGATACTCGGCCCTAACGACTGATTTGGGACTCGAATCCTAAACTTAAACTGGGACCCAACCTTGAATCTCGACTTGAACCCCACTCTGAAATCCGTCTCAGAATACCACCCCGAGATCTGACTAGAGACCCGACCTCGACACCCATCACAAGATTTGACCTAAAATCCTTACCTAAGACTTGACACTTAAATCGAGATTCAATCCCTAGTTAGCATCGAGAATCGATACTCGAGACTTGAGTTATAGTGGAAAGCTGAGGAGTGAGGCTGAAAGAGAATTTGAATTTTTTTTTCTTATTTTCTAGAGGTAAGTCATTTTTTTAAAAATTTGAGAAAAATAAGTTGATTTGGAAAATATTTTCTAGAAAACTAGCAATAATGCGTAAATGAAATGAAAGGTTACCTTGATTTGGGAAAATCCTTCCATTATCGTCTGGGCAAGCAACAAATAGAGCGTTGTTACGGTGAATATCTCTTGGAATACTAGTAGAAATCACGCCCTCAACACACCAGGCCCAGTAGCTTGTTCCTCTTTGAATTCCACAAACAAATTGCCAGGCAGATATTCGAGCTTGGCAATGTACTCGAACGAGTCTACCAACAATTTGGACCTGTCAATAAGCATGTAGTCCTGATCCTCCTCGCCGTTTTCAACTTCTGGAAGCATCATCATTGCCAATTGCCTCCGTACATCAAAGTTCGTTACCTCTTTGTTGTCAAAATGCCACGCATAATATTCTGATTCATCTGCAAACAAAGCGATTAGAAAGCACAACGAATCTTTCTCTTGTCATCATCTGCCAAAAATCATTCTCCGTATCGATATACAGTTTGGATATATTATGCAAGTCCTTCAGAATATCAAGATATAAAGACTACCAATTAGGTACAACTCCGACGTCTTCTCTTTTCTCTTTCGAACCCAATAATCTTAAAGACAACCCCATTTTTCCAAGCAAAGCATAGAAAATACTAAAAATCTCTCTATAATACTTTGCTTCACTGGTGTCATTGTCCATCAACAGTACTTGCAATCATAAGACATTCCACACTGGAAGCATAAATGCAGTAAAATCACGTACACAGATAAACGATAGCCCCCAATATCCAGTTGTTCCCTTAGTCGAGTCTAAGACATGGTATAACTCAGCTGCTATCAAAATAACAAATGGGTAACATCGTTCAAGGATACCAATTTTTTCGTGTCATCCTTGCACCTCGCGATCCCTGTGGATTCTATCATAGCCCCTAAACTACTCCGACAGAAATAATACAAGTCATCATCAGTCCCCACATCTTCACCCAAATCTTACAAATTTTTAACACTATAAAAGCATATATTGGTGTAAGGAACTCACTCTTAAGTGAATTGACGAATTCACGAATGCATTCAGAAGCAATCATCCAATAATCCCGAGTCATATAAAACATTATCAAAGCTTTTGTAACAGATGAGGAAAGAAACAACTCGAGATGCTCAGAGGATCGATCAAAGCCATTTGGAGTTGTACTCAAGAAATCGTTAAGCACACTTTTTATATGATACGATACTGAGAGGGACAGAATCAAGTTATGTTTGCTTTTGCAGAACTCCAAAGTTGTGAAGACAAGTCATTCAACTGATCGATCATCGGCTCGCCTTGTGCAAAGATATCTCTCTTTTCTTAGACTCCATAAGGAGAGAATAGTCCACTTGGGTGGAAGGGGAGGCCTGTGGTGATGATCACCCCGGGTATATGCTAGCGCCCTTGGCAGGCACTCCAGAACCCGTCAATGCTCATGAAAACCTGGGTTGTTAAAAAAGACAGCTTCGGGCGCCTTTGTTTTTTTTTTTTTGCGTCTGGGCTGGTGCAGAATGAATCTATAGATTTTCTATAGGATAAATTATAGAAAAAAAATACTTATTCCTTTCCCCTATAGAGAAATCTTTCTTCGGATTCTGCAATACATCAAAACCTCACTGGGAAGAGGTTGAGAAGCGAGTGAGTTAACGGCGGCATTGTGTTACCATTTGTTGTGACCGAAGCTTTGATGAATCATTCGAGAACGAATTTAGCGAGACTAATCTAATCTTATTCAACCTTAGATGGAAGTCAAGTAGTCCGTGATTGACTAGCCGACGCTTCTGCCTTTTCGCTTTCCAAAGGAATCAAGAATAAAGAGCCGAAAAAGGCAACAAAAGAGAGAAAGGAAGAAATCAAAAAGGAGAAAAAGAAGAATGGATGAGGATCGAGACGGGATGAAGAATAGATCCGAGAAAGAGACTTTCATTTCCAGTCTCCTATTTCTTTTTTTAATTGAATTTTGGATTTTCTAAAACTCGGCCAAAGTAATTATCAAAAAATAGTCATTCGGTGTATATTCATATATATATTTGGTGTATATTTTATGTATAGAGTGTATCATAATATATAACTTATGTATAAATAATCTATATTGTATAATCAGTATATACTTTTTATGACTTTTGACAAGCTATATTATATAGTCACCGTATATTTTCTATAATTTTGGTTATTTTTTATGTAAATAAAATAAAGTTATATTTGTTATAAACTAATTATTTTATGGTATATATTTGAAATTGTCCAAAAAAAATAATCCTTAAGATGCAAAATTTTACTTTGTGGGTTTATTTTGGTTGAAGTGGGCCGTTAAGAGATTCATGGTATGGATTGTTGCAATGGAACTATTTGGGCTTGTCAATTGGACAACTTTAGTGGGCCGTTAACCATACAACTCTAATGGTCTGGGCTAAAATTTAGTAAAATTTAAATGGATAATTACAGATGATCATTGGATCATTTTAATTACTAAAAAATGACCACTCTGTGTATATTCATGTATATTTGGTGGTATTTCATGTATAGAATGCATTATAATGTATATTCACTTATAGATTATGTATAAATAATCTATATTATATAGTCAGTAAATACTTTTTATAATTTTTGGCAAGCTATATTGTATAGTCATTGTATACTTCATATGTTTTTGACTATTTTTTATGTAAATAAAATATGACTATATTTGTTATAAATTAATTAGTTTATTATATATATATATTTGCAATTGTCTCAAATTTAAATGGTGTGTTTTGAATTTTCTAAGGAAAATTACACAAAATAGACCTAATTGTGAAACTATTTACCTAAATTGGACCCAACCCAAACTATTTACCCTTAGTATACTCATGACCCAAACTATTTACCCAATTACCCTACTTTCTCCTTTTAATTTCGCGCATGACGTCATACTGATGTCAGCATCACCTTTATGAAATAATTCTCTGTGATACTCCATCGGTATATTGATATCATATTTGTATCATATAGGATTGAGCTTAATTCTCTGTGATACTCTATCGGTATCATATAAAATTGAGTTTTTTTTTTTAAGAAAAAAAATAAAACAATTAAGAAAAAAAATATTAAAATTATAATTTTATTTATTAAACTCTAAATTAGTAGAAAATATATTTTTTGTGATACTCCATCGGTATATTTATACTATATCGATATCATATAGGACTGAGTTTATTCCTTTGTGATACTCCGTCGGTATATTGATATCCTATCGGTATTATATACTTACGTCAGCGTGCGAATTCTCTGTGATACTCTATCGGTATCATATAAAATTGAGTTCTTTTTTTTAAGAAAAAAAAATAAAACAATTAAGAAAAAAATTATTAAAATTATAATTTTATTTATTAAACTCTAAATTAGTAGAAAATATATTTTTTGTGATACTCCATCGGTATATTTATACTATATCGATATCATATAGGACTGAGTTTATTCTTTTGTGATACTCCGTCGGTATATTGATATCCTATCGGTATTATATACTTACGTCAGCGTGCGAATTTTAAAATAAATTTATGTCATTTTAAAATAAAAATGGGATAGGAAAGTAATGAACATTTAAGGACAAATACTTTCCATTTTTGGAATATAAATGTTATTTTCCCAATTTTCTATTGAGTGAAGCTGCAATCAAATTGACATACAAAAGAAAATAAGTATGAAAAATTGCTATACTAAAAGAATATTTATGTAATTTATACAAATGCTACAAGAGGTGAAAGTGGGGTTAGGCTCCGCTCTGCTTTGGATATCATGAAGGATAGGGTAATCTAATTTGAAACCAAAACAACGCAGAGGGTGGTAGGGATCGGGGATGCGGGGATTAGAAGGTGGGGTGAAGATGAGATGTGATGAAGAGTAAAGAGGACATAATAAATATGAAATGTCATATGTAGAATTTGTTTTCTCTGCTTTCATTATGAAAGTCATTTTTCTCAATTTAAAGAAACTTATTTTTTAAAACAAAAAAATCAAAATTTTGACTAACAAAATAATTGCTTTCATCCGTACAGAACACATCCATAATTCATGAAATTAAAGTTTGACTTGCTTCATATACTATGTCACGTGTGTATATCTTTTTTGTATTTTATTTGAACTTTATATTTTTGTGTTTGAAAACTAGTTATACCATACAAAGGTATTAACAAAGCATCCAATTTAAATAATTAAAAGTTTGAACTATTCAGAATATAAAAATTCTGAGTCCGTCACTGATTAATGCAATGTTGTCATGAAAGGTCATTTTGGAGGCAAAATTCATGATATTAAAAGGAAGTGGTAAATAGAAAACGGAACTTTGCATAATTGACCCTTTCTCCAAAACGTTTTTTGAGGTTATGAGTCATTTGAAAATTTTGAAGTTATTTGTGATCATACTTAAGATAAGGTCAATTTAACCTATCTGACCTTAATGGTGCATCAATGGATGAGATTGGAATTTTTGTTTTATACGTTCAGGGTACTATGTTCACGAGAAAAGGAAAAATCAAATTGAAAATAGAATTAAATTGAAGGAAAAAGGATGATACTTTTGATTGGTTTGATTTTGATTTTTAATTTGAAATATCAATAAAATTTAACTTGATGTTGGTATTAGGCATAAAATAATCGAAATAGCATATCAAATCGACTATATTAATATCTATCTAAAACTACAATTGCATATTTATATGTATGTTTTTATATAAATTTTAAGGTACGTATTAGTCTTTTGCACTCTTATTTCATATATAGGAGTTTATCTTTACAAAAAATCCAAATTTAATCTTTAATCTGTTTCAAGAATTATTTCATGTTTAAAATAACTTGTCTTTGAATCTTTTAATTTTTATCATTGTTTGATTCAATTATCGTCAAGATATCTTGATATATCATAACTAGATTTTAATTTTTTTGCACAAAAATAAATTTATTGTAAATTATTTTTACGCTCCTTGATAATGGTTAAATTTTTTATCACGATTCGAATCCGGGTGTAATGGCACTCAAGTCAAAAATAAATAAATAATCTCAAAATCCCCCAAGACTAGTTGTCACATTTACAAGCCACTAATGCATTATTGAAGTACGAAAGAAAATACAGTCACAATGTCTTTTCGCTAGAATAAGACTAAAACATAATGAAAGAGTAAGAGGTATCCGCTATATAGATGTAACAACTACCTCAACACTCGAAATGATAGCCTCGGGTGTGGTAGAAAACAGTAGGAGATCAAGCAGGTCCGGGCTCACAACCTACACAAGTGTAGAAGCAAGGGGTGAGTACCAAACAACACGGTACTCAGCAAGTGGATAACTAAAACTAAGCAAAGCTCAATAGATACAAGTACTCCAGTCATTCCAACCGAACCTCCTTAACTACAACCTGCATAAAACCAGCCCAACTCTACACTCTACACAATAATAATAATAATAATAATACAGTCCACAAATACTCATCAGTAGTTTCATCAAGTGAATCATATCAAGTCAAGTTCAACATATACAAAGCAGTAAGTGGTAAACACGAATTCACAAATATCAACCAAATGCGATGCAATGCAGTGAGATGATACATGTATGTCTTATCGGTACACATCCGTTGAATTACAGTCCAGAACTCATGGGGGACATTTCTGTCCATGTTACCTGCCACGAAGCGTGTGGTCCGTCCCCTTAATATACACATCCTGCCACGGAGCGTGTGACCCGACCCTTTTATTTCAAATACCTGTCACAGAGCGTGTGGCCCGATCCATTTGTTTCATATCATTTTCAGTCTCAACACAATATATCAGAACCAATGCAATCAATTCATTTTCATATGATTCACGATAATAACATGACAACAACAATAATTTTTCCTATCTTACATCAATATAGTCATTTCACATGTCCAAAATAAATCCATAATCACAACATATCGTCATTAGATCACCATTTTATACGTCTCATCTCCATTTTAAAGGCGAATCATACATTCTATAACCCAGTCCAATTCTCATTACTCCTCAGTACACATAACACGAAAATACAAGCATCTACAAGCTTAAACTGAGGTTTAGAAATTCACTTGCCTTAATTACTCAAGCAATCACTCCAGGACTTGAGCCTTCCCTTTTCATTGGGTCTCCAAATAAGTAAAATCTAATCAAATAAATAACCACAATAAGATTTCGAAACTAACAACACACATATTATTATATGTCTAGCTTAGATCCCAAAACTCACCCAAATTCTATAGTCAAGTCCTAAATACCAAATCTAGGGTTAGGTCTCAATTTTGTTTTTCCAAATATCATAAATCTAGTGAAATTTATATAAGATAATACACCTAATATTTAATTATCTATCTCATTATATCAAAACTTGAATAATATATAATAGCCAACAAATTAAAAACAACCCACCTAATTAACTAAACCGATGATGACACTTGCAAAAGCAATTTGGAAAACCTAACCGACTTGCCATTATTATACAATTATTTTTCCATCATCATCAAACAATTATCCAATCAATATCTCATTATTAGTTCTTACTCACATTGACTGTACTATGAAATCCTTAGCAGCAGTAGTTAATAACAATTACACAATGTTTATCACTATTGCCAATGTTGGAATTATCATTACTCCCAATTTATAACCTAAAATATGTTTCTCAATTTCCTAGAAAAGAAAGACTACAACAACCGGTCCTCTTAACTTCACTATTTCACATTCTATCCTAGGAATTACCGCCTAAGACCAAAAATATAAAAACTTAGGGATAATCCTCACCTGCACTTTGTCTCGTCAGCTCCCACGTCTCCACAAGGTAAGTCGCTGCTCTACATTTCTAATTTAATTATGTACTAAAAGTGATAAATTCTACTAACTTATTTTAATATATTTGGGCTAAATAGTATAGTATATTAAATAAACTAACACTTTAGCCCACCAATTACATTAATTATTTAAACTCACCCATCAATTAATTAATTGAAGTTATCGAATAATCCAAAATTACTAATTTAAATATACAAAAGGGATCTTTTATGAAAGAAGGAGGACTCGTACTCAAAATGACCTAACGGGGTCATTTCATTTTTCGACGATGCATAAAATCTTTTTTTTTAGGAAGCAATATATATAACTTGATTACATATATAATTTCTTGTTTTTTCTTTTCTCAAATAGTAACTGAATCAATAAGTTCGTGCTTGAAAGTATATTGTTATATATAATAATTAATTAAAAATTGAATAAATAAAAAAATGACTAAATGAAGTGACGAGAAGTCGACTTAATCAATTTGATTAAATTTTAATATTTAAAAGACTGACTAAATTAATTTAATTATCTTATTTAAAAAAAAACGATTCACGTTGTACACTTGTCCTGTATAGCTATATTTTGGAAGTCTTATTAATTGGTCCACAATTTTTCTCTCAAATGTAAATAGACCCCACAACATTGTATGATGCATGGTTTCAATTACTTGATGATCCATCTTCACATATCAAAAACTACGATGTCATTTTCAAGAACATCTAATATCTATGTGATTATTATTATTGCACCAAACCAATGTTGATATTCAAACTAATGGCGTCCACGACTAGAAAAAGAATCTTTCCAAAACTAATTTTCAAGTTATTATATAAGTGACTTTTTCATGAAAAATATTTGTCTAGAAAATAACTTATATTATATAAATAAAAAATATCTACTTAAGTGATAGTTATATTTTGTTTGAACTGAACCAATATTATTATTAAACAATTGTAACGTCCATGACAGACAGCAGGGACCATGCATGAAAGGGGTTCAAAGAAAATGGTCGATAAACTTCTAGGTTGACAAACTTATTTTGTTTTTAAAAAAGAAATATCTAACACCTTATAAATGATCCCAAATTAGAATGAGAAATGAAAATAAAGAGCTTTATATGATAAATCACAAATTCACATTATATGCACATTTTTGAACTTGATAGCAATATAATCCGGAGAATAAATATGTGAAGTATATTGAATCAAAGCGGACGATAATGATAATAATAGGCAACCATTGATTGGGATTAATATTCTTTTTAATGGGCTTATTTAGCCATATACGAGGGTCAATACCATCAGATAAACATAAAGGTATATTATATGTTGAAGCAATTTCCATGAGATAATTTATACATCAACCAATTCTACATAAAGAACACAAACACAACAAATAAAAACAAGATGAATTTAAAAAATTTATTAAAGAAGTTGAGTTCCGCAGGTGAAATAATACAACAACAATATATATAGTTAGTGTAATTTTACAATGATGGAATCTAAAAACGGTGGAATATACACATGCAATCTTACCTTACTATGTGAAAATTGAGAAACTATTTTTGATATATCCTCGATTTAAGTAAAAAAATAATTAAAAAAAATACACAATAGAAATAAGACTAACATAAATAAATATGATAATAAATTCAAAATTACTAATGATAACTCTAATGAGTCGGATGGATAACATTGTATGACTCACAACTAGCCGTCGTGTCATTTCTTTAAAAATTAAAATAGTTAGGACCAATTATATGCCTTGTTAATATTCATTTCATCAGCAGTAGCAAAAATTAACCAATGAAAATATGATCTATCTAATTATTTTAATTAAATTTAAATAAGTTAATGATTCATTCATTTATTAATGCAGCTTATTTTAGTTCCCACAAATTTAGCTCAACTCATCTATTAACACCCTACAATAATAATAAGAATAATTGTGAAAATGACCTTCCACTTGGCCTTTGGTTTTGTGGATATCCATTTATAAATGAGAAGTGGCCACTTGTAAAAATCTTCTTTGAGTTATATCTATGGAGACATACTTCTATTTTTTGACAATATTTTTTGTTTTTTCTAAGCAGGATTTGAATTAGCTACAAATTATTTAACCTTAATCATGCTCTTAATTAGTAGTGGATCATTTATATATACCAAATACCATTATGTTAAAAATTTAGAAAATATTTTTCTTCTTCAACTTGCTTTTCTGCGTCTCTTACGATGATTTGCTTGCTAACGTAAATGAGCAGAGGAAGGCGTATAAATTTCTCTTCATTCTATTGTGCTCAGCGAAAGAACTACCTAAGCATCTTCCACCTGAGATCCTATTTTTCCTAACTCCATGTAGCACCACTATCCAATGAAGAAAATCCTCGATCATACCATTAGTAGCATTTAATTATGATAAATTGTGAAGATTCTTGTATAGCTTGTGGATAAAAGACAACCATTTGTTAAATGTCCAACTTAATTATTCCAACATGCCACGTCATGTATTCACCTATGACGTGGCACATTAAAATCCTCCCATGTTGTTGTGGGTCCCAAATGCTACCCCTCAATATAGTAAGTATGGACTAAGAAATTGCTTGAAAGAGAATACAATAGAAAAAGTTTAAAGAAGGAAAGTTCCTAAATTCGACAAAATAATCAAAATCTTCATCTTAGGTGTCAAATGTAACTTAACTACGTGTCAACAAACGCTCAATGTAATTAAAACAAATCTTTGAATTTTCTTACACTATAATTTACGATATATATCCATTCTATGGTAGATCGCCAAATTTAACTACAAAATTTGCTTAATTAGAATGAGTCATGCATGGTACAACCGTAAAATTATCTATAATACGTCAAGTTAAATTCGAATTGTGTAATTAATAACAAATATTTACGCGCTATATTATAAAATGAGACAAATATAAAATTTAAGTATATATAGTAAAACCTCTATAAATGTATATGTTTGGGATTATTAATATTCTTTTATTTTGATATTTTTAAAAATAATTATAGCGACTGAATCAAATACGCATCTCAATTAATTCCATGTAACACCTGGTATACAACTACCATACATTTTTTTTGTTCCAACATGAAAAGACAACACATTTGCAACTATATATACATAGTAGTACTACATTAACATTTTCATCTTATAATAAACTTCTCTCAAAACAAAACAATACCTTATAATTTTCTCTTCTCTCTCAATTTTTTTTTTCTATTTTCCAAAATGAATGGAGATGAGACCAATAATTATGACCAAAAAACACCACTCCTTCCAATTCATAGATCACAAAGCATGAATTCATTTATTCAATCAATTTTCACACTCAAGAATTTATTCACAATTTTAGGACCTTTACTATGTATATTTATTTGTTTATTTGTGAAAATGGAAAATGCTCCTTCCACAAGTTCAAATATGTTAGGAGTTCTTGTCTGGATTTTTACGTGGTGGTTATCGGAGGCGGTGCCGATGCCGGTAACTTCCATGTCACCGTTATTCCTCTTCCCGTTGTTCGGAATTTCGTCGTCGGACGCCGTTGCTCAATCGTACATGGATGATGTTATTGCACTTGTACTTGGAAGCTTTATACTTGCACTTGCTGTTGAACATTATAATATCCATAGAAGATTGGCCTTAAACGTGAGTAATTCTAATTTCTCATTATTTATTTTTTATTTATAATTTGGACTCAGAAAATATAATATTACTTCTTTTAACAGTAGAGAGTTTAAGTTATATACGTCGTCGTCGTTGTAAATTCGTCTTAGAATAAGGAGAAGAAACGTGTAAAACTTTTCTATATCTGTTTAAATAATTATGATTTATTTTAAATCATAATTTATAAAAAACAAATTATTCCTTAAAATCCATGTCCAATTTTTGCTTCAATTTGAAGATGATGAACTAGAACTTCTTGTTTTTGAATAATAATTATAATTATGAAGTTTCAAATATCGTTGGAACTTTATGATAAAGGATGTTCGTTAGGGTGGTTGATCATCTTTTCAATCACATCAAAAGATCAGTGAGAATACTATTCATTCTTTTGATCGAAGAGGTTTGTCGAGGTGGCGGGAGTCGGGCAGGGGGGCTGAAACTTTATAATATAATAGAGCTATATTATATCTTAGGTGTCCACAATAATTTACCTATATGATTGGAAAAAAAATAATCATAAAGCTATCTTACGTGTCCACAATATATACTTTTTTCTAGTACGTAGTTGAATTATTATTGTTAAGACAAAATTTAACGTGCAATGGGCCATATGCATTATGCAGATAACACTATTATTCTGTGGGGACCCACTGAACCCACCACTCCTCCTCCTCGGGATCTGTGCTACCACGTTCTTCGTCAGTATGTGGCTGCATAATTGTGCAGCCACAGTGATGATGATGCCGGTGGCTACTGGAATCTTGCAGCGACTGCCTTCTGGCAATAGTTTTAGTGGCCATCGGGATCAAGATAATAATAATTCCAACGACCTAATCACCAAATTTTGCAAAGCGGTTGTTTTAGGGGTGATATACTCCGCGGCGATTGGTGGAATGAGTACGTTGACCGGTACAGGTGTCAACTTGATATTGATTGGAATGTGGAAGAGTTATTTTCCTCAAGAAAATACTATAAGTTTCAGCACTTGGTCATCTTTTGCTTTCCCTTTGGCTTTGGTGATATTTTTGGCATTATGGGTTATTCTTTGTCTATTGTATTGTAGAAAAGGATCAAGTAGATCACTTTCTGCTTATTTGGACAAAACTCATTTGAAGAGGGAGCTTGATTTGTTAGGTATTATCACTTCTACTAAATTTTTATTCTAAACATATTCAACAAGCTGATTAATTTCTGACACATTCTATCGAAAATTCATTTTTGT
This sequence comes from Solanum dulcamara, assembly GCF_947179165.1. Classification (NCBI taxonomy): domain Eukaryota; kingdom Viridiplantae; phylum Streptophyta; class Magnoliopsida; order Solanales; family Solanaceae; genus Solanum; species Solanum dulcamara. Next base: position 918,735 of record NC_077237.1, on the reverse strand, counting down.
GTGAATTTTTAAAAATTACTTCTCTATTAACGTTTCTTAATCTTAATCCAAATATGTGACGTCTCAGCATGAAGTTTTAAAAAGGAACAATTTTAAAATCCGTAGTGTTAAATAATATGCCGATGTTATAATACTGGTGTGGTCATAAGACTTTCGAGAGGTGGTTAAATTATGTATTAGAAACCATTCAAGAAAGTAGAATTAATGATTTAAAACAAAAAATAGAGAAAAATAGAATTGATGTTTAGATGTCTTTCTCCATTATCTTTATCTTATATTCCATTATTTTTGTGGTCAATTTTTAGAGTGTCTTTGATTTAAATGTAATCAACAAGTGGTCCAATTAAATTGAATTTTTGTGGCTACTATAATGTATTCTCTTTGACCACACATGTATAGCCATAATAGATGTTTGATGAATATCAAATTGGTCTTTTTTTTATGCAATTATTTTAGACAACTTCTAATGGTTTTGGTCCCACTTTTGTGCAATGTAGGTCCCATGACTTTTGCTGAAAAGATGATCTTGACAGTGTTTTCGGTGAGTAAACTGTCTTAAATTATAAAAAGAGACATTAATATTTATATTAGGATAAATTACCGAACGTCACACATTTTGAAATGCCACCCTTATGTTCAAAATTTTCCTTTATTATATTATAATGACTTGTGTTTAAATATTTAATTAAATTGATTTTATTTATTAATTGATACAGATTTTAATAGTGTTGTGGATGACAAGAAGTATTACTGAAGATATTCCGGGATGGGGATCCCTCTTCGGTGGACTAGCTGGTGATGGAACTGTTAGTGTAAGCACTAGTGACTTAACTTTATATGAATTTTAAGAAAGTAAAAAATAATAATTAAGTATTGTGGTCTTAAATTAAAGACATTTAGAATTAATGTATCAGAATGTTCTTTATGAATCTTATGATGTTAAACATGTCGTTTGAGTGTGACGGTCTTTTTGATGGATGATGTTTGATTTTAATTTTCAATCATTTAGGTGATGATGGCAACCTTATTATTCATAATTCCTAACAAGAAGCAACCAGGGGAGAAATTAATGGATTGGAACAAATGCAAGAAATTGCCATGGAACATAATTCTTCTATTAGGGGCAGGTTTTGCAATAGCTGATGGGTTTAGGTCAAGTGGTCTAGCTGATGTACTCTCAAGAGCCCTAAATTTCTTGGAAAACGCGCCTTACTTAGCCATCGCGCCAGTTGTATGTTTAATAAGTGGGACCCTGACCGAGTTCATCACGTCTAACAATGCCACCACAACAATTATCGTCCCATTGCTCATTGAGATCGCGAAGACTATGCACATTCATCCCCTCCTACTCATGATCCCGGGGGCTATTGGTGCACAGTTTGCTTTCTTGCTTCCCACCTCGACCCCCTCAAATGTTGTAGGGTTTACTACTGGGCATATTGAGATTACAGACATGATCAAAACTGGACTTCCATTGAAAGTTGCTGGGATTGTTGCTCTATCCTTCTTGATGCCTACTCTTGGTAAAGTTTCTTTCATATTTCTTAGTTTTCATTTTGATTCGTTCAGCTCATATAACCACACAAAAATGTTTCAAACTTTTTTTTTCCTTTTTTCTTAAACTATTTATCGAATTAAATTATGTCACATAAAGTGAAACACAAGGAGCATTAAATATGCTAGGTTTTTTCCTTGTGTATATATTTTTTTCAAAGTATATATTGTAGGGACGTAGTCAACATCAGCTAAAGAGTAAGATTAAAGTTATTTTAAAGTGAAAAAAATTATTAGGTATATGTTTGTTACTTTAATAAACAAAACTTAGATTTTGTGAGTTTATCATTGTAGTGGATAAAGTGTAGTGATCATATGTGAAAATTGACCTATTATCTTTTTTTTTTTTGTTACAGGATCTATTGTATTTGGAACAGATAAATCAGTGACTAATGTATCAAAAAATTATTTGCATTTGTGTGGCTAGTTTAATTCCATTAAAGATGGGAATATAGAGGGATACATAAGGCCAGTAAAGTTAGAAAGTTATATGCATCGACAATGTAAAATATTTGCACAATCATCTTGATGTTGTGATGTTTTTGCAATTGGTGATTTTCTTTTCCTATTATCTATTTCAATATTTTCTTTTTATTGTTGAGTTGTATCTATTGTATAGGCTTTTCAATTTATGTTCTAAGGAATGAAATATGAAATGTAATTTCGTATTTAAGTTTTGTAATTGAGATATTTAATTGTTGTTATTTGAGCTTATGACATTATGATTGGAATAATTACCTTTAAGTTACTGGTCATATTTTCATGGGACTAAGCTATTAAAATAGGTCGGTCTATAATTTGAAATGATCTTAACATGACCAAAAATAGTCATTTATTTGCATAGATTTATAACCAAAAGAAAGAAAATTAATTACCTTCATTTCTTAAATTCTAGTTAAATATATATTTAAAAAGTAATTGTCCACGTGTCAATTCTGAAGCAGCATTCATCAAGCCTCAAGCTCTAACTCTTATTAGCCTCAATTGTAAATGTACTTGAAAAAAATTCAATCCAATCCTATTTAAATAACGGGTTGAGTTGAGTTGACTTCACATCACAAATTTTCAACCCAATCTTTTATTAGCAAACATATATTAGTTAATTAATATACATAGCTATAATTTAAGTTAATTTTCACTCACGACAAACCTTTCCCAATAATTAATATACATAGCAATAGTTATCCAGAATTTATATAATTAAACTCCCAATTATATAAATTCAGATTTTGCATATGCTTACCCTACCATTTATATAATTATAATATTGATACATTTGATTTGTACAAGTTTTGAAAAATTCTTAAAATGTATAAATATAAAATTTGTATATACTTATCCTGTTTGTATATCCCCGGCACCAAAAAAATCTGTAGGCTAACACACACGAAAAACTGGCAGAATCGCCAAATTCCGTTGCGTCGCCAATAAAATACTCCTAAACCCCTCTAAAGCACCGCCGGGGCTACTGGAGTCGTTCCCTAGGTCGTTACGGATGCTACAATGGAAGAATCCAAGAACATTCGACCCGAACCCCCGGCACCTAAAAAATATGTGGGCTAAAACACACAAAAAACTGACAAAATCGCCTAATTCCTGTTGCGTTGCTAATAAAATGCTCCTAAACCTCTCTAAAGCACCGCCGGGCCTACTGGAGTCGTTTCCCAAGTCGTTACGGACGCTACTATGGAAGATTCCAAGAAAATTCAATACGGACCCGCGACACCTAAAAAATCTGTGGGCTAACACACATGAAAAATTGACAAAATTGCCTAATTCATGTTGCGTCGCTAATAAAACGCTCCTAAACTTCTCTAAAGTACCGCTGGGGCTACTAGAGTCGTTCCCCGGGTCATTACGGACGCTACTATGGAAGAATCCAAGAAAATTCGATCAGGACCCCCGGCACCTAAAAAATATGTGGACTAAAACACACGAAAAACTGGCAAAATCGCCTAATTGCTGTTGCGCCGCCAATAAAATGCTCCTAAATCCCTCTAAAGCATCGCTTGTGATACTGGAGTCGTTTCCCAGGTCGTTAATGATGCTACTATTGAAGAATCCAAGAAAATTCAACCTGGACACCCAGAACCTAAAAAATCTATGAGGTAACACACACGAAAAACTGTCAAAAACGCCTAATTCTCATTGCGTCGATAATAAAATGCTTCCAAACCCCTCTAAAGCGCCGCCGAGGATACTGGAGTCATTTCCAGGTCGTTACAGATACTATTATGGAAGAATCCAAGTAAATTCATTCCAAACCCCTGGCATCTAAAAATTCTGTGGGCTAACACACACGAAAAACTGACAAAATCGCCTAATTCCTGTTGAGCCGCCAAATAAATGCTCCTAAACCTCTCTAAAGCACCGCTGGGGCTACTAGAGTTGTTCCCCAGGTCATTACGGATGCTACTATGGAAAAATCCAAGAAAATTCGACCCGGACCCCCGGCACCTAAACTCATCTAAAGTGACGCCGGGGCTACTGGAGTTGTTCACCAGGTCTTTACGGACGCTACTATGAAATAATCAAAGATAATTCGACTAGGACCCCCGGTACCTTAAAATCCGTGGGCTAACACACATGAAAACTGCCAAAATTGCCTAATTCCTATTGCACCGCCAATAAAATGCTTTTAAACCCCTCTAAAGTGTCACCGGGGATACTGGATTCGTTTCTCAGGTCGTTAAGGACGCTACTATAGAAGAATCTAAGAAAATTCAACCCGAACCCCCGACACCCAAAAAATCTGTGGGCTGACATACACGAAAAACTTGAAAAATCGCCTAATTCCTGTTGTATCGCTAAGACAATATTCCTAAACCTCTCTAAAGCACTGTCGGGGCTACTAGAGTCATTCCCTAGGTCTTTAAGGACATTACAATTGAAGAATCCAATAAAATTCGATCGGGACCCCTGGCACCTTAAAAATTTGTGGGCTAACACAGACGAAATACTGGCAAAATTGCCTAATTCCCATTGCGTCGCTAATAAAATGCTTCTAAACCCGTCTAAAGTGCCGCCATGGCTACTGGAGTTGTTCTCCAGGTCTTTACGAATGCTACTATAGAAAAATCCAAGATTATTCGACCCGGACCCCCGACACCTAAAAATTCCATGGGTTAACACACACAAAAAACTAGCAAAATCACCTAATTCCTTTTGCTCGGCCAATAAAATGCTCCTAAACACCTTTAAAACGCCGTCGCGGATACTGGAGTCGTTTCCCAAGTCGTTACGGACGCTACTATGGAAGATTCCAAGAAAATTCAATACGGACCCGCGACACCTAAAAAATCTGTGGGCTAACACACATGAAAAATTGGCAAAATTGCCTAATTCATGTTGCGTCGCTAATAAAACGCTCCTAAACTTTTCTAAAGCACCACTGGGGCTACTAGAGTCGTTGTCCAGGTCGTTACTAACGCTACTATGGAAGAATCGAAGAAAATTTTGATCGGGACCCCCAACACCTAAAAAATCTATGGGCTAACACACATAAAAAATTGGCAAAATCGCCTAATTCCCGTTGTGTCGCTAATAAAATACTTCTAAACCCGTCTAAAGTGCCGCCGGAGATATTGGAGTCGTTTCTCAGGTCATTAAGGACGCTACTATGGAAGAATCCAATAAAATTCAACCCGAACTCCCGACACCCAAAAAATCTATGGGCTGACACACACGAAAAACTGGCAAAATCGCATAATTCCTATTGCGTCGCTAATAAAATAATCATAAACCTCTCTAAAGCACCACTGGGTCTACTGGAGTCATTCCCCAGGTCGTTAAGGACACTACTATTGAAGAATCTAATAAAATTCGACCGGGACCCCAGGCATCTTAAAAATTCGTGGGCTAACACATACGAAATACTGGCAAAATCTCCTAATTCACGTTGCGTCGCTAATAAAATGCTTCTAAACTCATCTAAAGTGACGCCGGGGCTACTGGAGTTGTTCACCAGGTCTTTACGGACGCTACTATGAAATAATCAAAGATAATTCGACTAGGACCCCCGGTACCTTAAAATCCATGGGCTAACTCACACGAAAAACCGGTAAAATCGCCTAATTCCTGTTGCACAGCTAATAAAATGCTCCTAAACACCTCTAAAGCACCGCTGGGGATACTAGAGTCATTCTCTAGGTCATTAAGGATGCTACTATGGAATAATTCAAGAAAATTCAACTCGAACCCCCGACACTTAAAAATTCTGTGGGCTAACACACACAAAAAACTGGCAAAATTGCCTAATTCCTGTTGCATCTCTAATAAAAAGCTCCTAAACTTCTCTAAAGCACAGCTGGGGCTATTGGAGTCGTTTCTCAGATCGTTACTAATGCTACTATGGAAGAATCCAAGAAAATTCAGTCGAGATCCCCGTCACCTAAAAAATTTGTGGGCTAACACACACGAAAAACTAGCAAAATTACCTAATTCTCGTTGTGTCGCTAATAAAATGCTTCTAAACCCGTCTAAAGCACCGCCGAGGCTACTGGAGTCATTCCCCAAGTCGTTACGAACGCTAATGTGGAAAAATTTAAGAAAATTTGACCCAGACCCCCGACACCTAAAAATTCCATGGGTTAACACACACGAAAAACTGACAAAATTACATAATTCCTATTGCATCGCCAATAAAATGCTCATAAACCCCTCTAAAGTGCCGTTGGGGATACTAGAGTCATTCTCTAGGTTGTTACAGATGCTACTATGGAAGAATCCAAATAAATTCATCCCGAACCCCTGGCACCTAAAAATTATGTGGGCTACCACACACGAAAAACTAGCAAAATCGCCTACTTCCTTTTGCGTCGGTAATAAAATGCTCCTAAACCTTTCTAAAGCCCCGCCGGGCCTTCTAGAGTCATTTTCCAGGTTGTTACGGATGCTACTATGGAACTGGACACCCGTCACCTAAAACATTCGTGGGCTAACACATACAAAAAACTGGAAAAATTGCTTAATTCCTATTCCGCCGCTAATAAAATGCTCTTAAACCCTCTAAAGCGCCACCGGAGCTGCTGGAGTTATTCCCATGTCGTTACGGATGCTATTAGGAAAGAATCCAAGAAAATTCGACCCGGACCCCGTCACCTAAAAAATCCGTGGACTAACACACACGAAAAATTGGCAGAATCGCCTAATTCTTACTACGTCGCTAATAATATGCTCCTAAACCTCTCTAATGCACCGCCGGGGTTACTAGAGTCGTTCCCCAGGTCGTTATGAACACTAATATGGAAGAATCCAAAAAAATTCAACCCGGACCCCCGACACCTAAAAAATCCGTGTGCTAACACATAAAAAACTAGAAAAATCACTTAATTCCTGTTGCACCGCCAATAAAATAATCCTAAACCCCACTAAAGCGCCGCCGGGGCTACTGGAGTCATTCCCAGGTCATTAAAGACGCTACAATTTAAGAATCAAGAAAATTCTACCCAGACCCCCGGCACCTAAAAAATCCGTGGGCTAACACACACGAAAAACTGGAAAAATTTCCTAATTCCTATTGCGCCGCCAATAAAATACTCTGAAACCCCTTTAAAGCACTGCCGGGGACCCTGGAGTCATTTCCTAGGTCGTTACTGATGCTACTATGGAAGAATCCAAGAAAATTCGACCCAGACCATCGGCCCCTAAAAAATCTTTGGGCTAACACATACGAAAAATTGGCAAAATTGCCTAATTCCTATTGCATCACTAATAAAATGCTCCTAAACTTCTCTAAAGCATCGCTGGGGCTACTGGAGTTCCCCAAGTCGTTAGTGATGAAACTATAGAAAAATCCAAAAAAATTCGACTGGGACCCCCGACACCTAAAAAATTCAAGGGATAACACACACAAAAAACTGGCAAAATTACCTAATTCCCGTTGCATCGATAATAAAATGCTTCTAAATCCGTCTAAGGCATCACCGGAGCTACTGGAGTCATTCTACAGGTCGTTAGGGACGCTACTATGGAAGAATCCAAGTAAATTCATCCCAAACCCCTGTCAACTAAAAATTCTGTGGGCTAACACACACGAAAAACTAGCAAAATTACCTAATTCCTGTTGCACCACCAATAAAATGCTTCTAAACTCCTCTAAACCGCTGTCGGGGATACTGGAGTCATTTCTCAGGTCGTTAAGGATGCTACTATGGAAGAATCGAAAAAAATTCAACCCAAACTCCCGACACCTAAAAAATTTGTGGGCTAACACACACGAAAAACTAGCAAAATTGCCTAATTCCTATCGCGTCGCTAATAAAATTCTCCTAAACCCCTCTAAAGTGCCACCGGAGATACTGAAGTCATTCCACAGGTAGTTAAGGACGCTACTATGGAAAAATCTAAGAAAATTCAACCCGTACCCCCGGCACCTAAAAACTTTGTGGGCTGACATACATGAAAAACTGGCAAAATCGCCTAATTCCTGTTGCGTCGCTACTAAAATGATCCTAAACCTCTCTATAGCACCACCGGGGCTACTGGAGTTATTACCCAGGACGTTACGTATGCTACTATAGAAGAATTTAAGAAAATTCGACCGTGACCCCAGCACCTAAAAAATCTATAGGCTAACACACAAAAAATAGGCAAACCTGCCTAATTACCGTTGCGTCGCTAATAAAATACTTCTAAACCCGTCTAAAGAATCATTGGGGCTACTAGAGTCGTTTCGCAGGTCGTTACAGACGATACTATGAAAGAATCCAAAAAAATTCGACCTGGACCCCTGGTACCTAAAATATCCGTGAGCTAACACAGATGAAAAATTGACAAAAATGCCTAATTCCCATTGCGTCGCTAATAAAATACTTCTTAATCCCTCTAAAGCGCCACCGGGGATACATGAGTCATTTTATAGGTCGTTACAGACGCTACTATGGAAGAATCCAAGTAAATTCATCCCAACCCCCCAGCTCCTAAAAATTTTGTGGGCTAACAAACACGAAAAACTGACAAAATTTTCTAATTCCTGTTGCATCGCTAATAAAATGCTCCTAAACCTCTATAAAGCACCACTGGGGCTACTAGAGTTGTTCCCCAGATAATTACGGATTCTACTATGGAAGAATCCAAGAAAAATCAACTCGGACCCCCGACACCTAAAATATTCGTGGCTAACACACACGAAAAACTGACAAAATCGCCTAATTCCTATTGCGCCTCCAATAAAATGTTTCTAAACCTCTCTAAAGCATCACTGAGGATGCTGGATTCGTTCCTCAGGTCATTAAGTACGCTATGGAAGAATCCAAGAAAATTCAACCTGGACCCCCGACACCTAAAAAATCTATGACTGAAACACACGAAAAACAGGCAAAATTGCCAAATTTATGTTGCGTCGCTAATAAAATGCTCCTAAACCTCTCTAAAGCATCGCCAGGGCTATTGAGTCATTCCCCAAGTCGTTAACGATGCTACAACTAAAGAATCCAATAAAATTCGATTAGGGCCCCAGAACCTTAAAAATCTGTGGGCTAACACAGACGAAATACTAGCAAAATTGCCTAATTCCCGATGCGTTGCTGATAAAATGCTTCAAAATTTGTCCAAAGTGCCACAAGGCTATTGGAGTTGTTCGTGAGTTCTTTGCGGATGCTACTATGAAAGAATCCACGATAATTCGACCCAGACCCCAACACCTAGAAATTCCATGGGCCAACCGGCAAAATTGTCTAATTCCTGCTGCGCCGCCGATAAAAAGCTCCTTAAACCCCTAAACACCACAGGAGATACTAGAGTCGTTCCCCAGGTCATTAAGGATGCTACTATTGAAGAATCCAAGAAAATTCAACCCGAACCCCCTGTACCTAAAAAATCCATGGGCTAACATAGACGAAAAACTAGCAAAATCGCCTAATTCCTTTTGCACCATCAATAAAATGCTCCTAAACCCCTCTAAAGCACCACCAGAGATACTGGAGTCATTCCCCGGGTCATTACGGATGCTAATATGGAAGAATTCAAGAAAATTCGACCCGTATCCCCGGCACCTAAAAAATCTTTGGGCTAACACATATGAAAAACTGGCAAAATTGCCTAATTCCTGTTGCGTCGCTAATAAAATGCTCCTAAACTTCCCCAAAGCACCGTCGGGGCTACTTGAGTCATTCCCCAGGTCATTACAGATGCTACTTTGAAAGAATCAAAGAAAATTCAACTTGTACCCCGGTACCTAAAAATTCCATGGGCTAACACAAATGAAAAACAGGCAAAATCGCCTAATTCCTGTTGCGCCGCCAATAAAATGCTCCTAAACCTCTCTAAAGCGCCACCGGGGATACTAGAGTTGTTCCCCAGGTCGTTAAGGACACTACTATGGAAGAATCTAAGAAACTTCAACTCGGACATCCGACACCTAAAAAATCAATGAGCTAACACACAAGAAAAAATGGTAAAAACGCCTAATTCCTGTTGCGTCGATCATAAAATACTTCTAAACCTCTCTAAAGCGCCGCCAAGGATACTAAAGTTATTCTATAGGTCGTTAAAGATGCTACTATAGAAGAATCCAAGAAAATTCGACTAGGACCACCAGCACCTAAAAAATCTGTGGGCTAACATACACGAAAAATTGGCAAAATTGCCTAATTCCTGTTGCGTTGCTAATAAAATGCTACTAAACATCTCTAAAGCGCCTACGGGGCTACTGGAGTCATTCCCCAGGTCGTTAAGGATGCTACTATTGAAGAATCCAAGAAAATTTGACCCGGACACCTGGCACCTAAAAAGTCTGTGGGCTAACATACACGAAAAACTGGCAAAATCGCCTAATTCCTGTTGCGTTGCTAATAAAATACTTCTAAACCTCTCTAAAGCACCGCCGGGCCTACTGGAGTCGTTCCCCAGGATGTTACGGATGCTACTATGGAAGATTCCAAGAAAATTCGATCCTAACCCCCGGCACCTAAAATATCTGTGGGCTAACACACACGAAAAACTGGCAGAATCGCCTAATTCCTATTGCGCCGCCAATAAAATGCTCCTAAACATCTCTAAATCACCACTGGAGATACTAGAGTTGTTCCCTAGGTCATTATGGATGCTACTGTTGAAGAATCAAAGAAAATTCGACCCAGCCTCCGGCACCCAAAAAATCAATGGGTTAACACACACGAAAACTAGCAAAATTGCCTAATTCCTATTGCGCTGCCAATAAAATGCTTCTAAACCCCTCTAAACCGCCATCAGGGATACTGAAGTCATTCCTCATGTCCTTAAGGACGCTACAATGGAAGAATCCAAGACAATTCAACACAGACCCCCGACACCTAAAATATTTGTGGGCTAACACACACAATAAACTGGCAAAATCGCCTAATTCCTGTTGTGTAGCTAATAAAATGCTCCTAAACCCCTCTAAAGCACCGCCGGGGCTACTGGAGTCGTTCCCCAGGTCGTTAAGGATGCTACTATTGAAGAATCCAAGAAAATTTGACTCGGACCCCCGACACCTAAAAAATCTGTGGGCTAACATACACGAAAAACTGGTAAAATCACCTAATTCCTGTTGTGTTGCTAATCAAATGATCCTAAACCTCTCTAAAGCACCACCGGGCCTATTGAAGTCGTTTCCTAGGTCGTTACAGACGCTACTAAGGAAGATTGCAAGAAAATTCGATCGGGACCCTTGGCACCTAAAAAATATGTGGGCTAACACACACGAAAAACTAGCAAAATTGCCTAATTCCTGTTGCGCCGCTAATAAAATGCTCCTAAACATCACTGAAGCGCCATCGAAGCTTCTGGAGTCGTTTCCCAGGTCGTTAAGGACGTTACTATTGAAGAATCTAAGAAAATTTAACTCGGACCCCGGTACCTAAAAAATCCGTGGGCTAACACACACGAAAAACTGGAAAAATTGACTAATTTCTGTTGCGCCGCTAATAAAATGCTCCTAAACCCCTCTAAAGCACCGTCGGGGCTACTGGAGTCATTACCCAGGTCATTAAGGACACTAGTATGGAAGAATCTAATAAAATATGATCGGGACCCCAGGCACATTAAAAATCCATGTGCTAACATAGATGAAAAACTGGCAAAATCGCATAATTCCCATTGCATCACTAATAAAATGCTTCTAAACCCGTCTAAAGTGCTGTCGGGGCTACTAGAATCATTCTCTAGGTCGTTATGAATGCTACAATGGAATAATCTAAGAACATTCGACCTGGAACCCTGGTACCTAAAAAATCTGTGGGCTAACACAAATGAAAAATTAGAAAAATTGCCTAATTTCTGTTGCGCCGCCAATAAAATGCTCCTAAAACTCTCTAAGGCGCCGCTGGAGATACTAGAGTCGTTACCTAGATTGTTAAAGATGCTACTATGGAAATGTCCAAGAAAATTCATCTCAGACCCCCGGTATCTAAAAAATTTGTGAGCTAACACATACGAAAAACTGGCAAAATCATCTAATTCCTGTTGCGCCGCCAATAAAATGCTCCTAAACTTATCTAAAGTGCCGCCGGGGATACTGGAGTCATTCCCCAGGTCGTTAAAGATGCTAATATAGAATAATCCAAGAAAATTTGATTGGGACCACCGGCACCTAAAAGATTTGTGGGCTAACGTACATGAAAAATTGGCAAAATTGCTTAATTCTTGTTGCATCGCTAATAAAACGCTCTTAAACATCTCTAAAGCGGTGCCGGGGATACTAGAGTCGTTCTCCAGGTCGTTAAGGACGCTATTATTAAAGAATCTAAGAAAATTCAACCCAGACCCCCGAAACCTAAAAAATCCATGGACTAACACACACGAAAATTCGAAAAATTGCCTAATTCCTGTTGCGCCGCCAATAAAATGCTCCTAAACTCCTCTAAAGCACCGCCGGGGTTACTGCAGTGGTTCCCCAGGTTGTTATGGATGCTATTATGGAAGAATCCAAAAAAAATCCAGTTGGACCCCCAACACCTAAAAAATTCATGGGCTAACACACACGAAAAACTATAAAATCGCCTAATTCCTGTTGCTCGCTAATAATATGTTCCTAGACCCCTCTAAAGCACCACTGGGGAAACTAGAGTCGTTTCTAGGTCATTACGGATGCTATAATGGAAGAATCTAAGAAAATTCGACTCGAAGCCCCGGCACCTAAAAAATCCATGTGCTAACACACATGAAAAATTAGAAAAATCATCTAATTCCTATTGCGCCGCCAATAAAAGGCTCCTAAACCTCTCTAAAGTACCGCTGGGGCTTCTGGAGTTGCTCCCTAGGTCGTTAAGGATGTTATTATTGATGAATCTAATAAATTTCAACTGGGACCCCCGACACCTTAAAAATTTGTGGGATAACACAGATAAAAAACTGGCCAAATTGCCTAATTCCCGTTGCATCGCTAATAAAATACTTCTAAACTCATCTAAAGTGCCATGGAGCTACTGGATTGTTCCCAGGTCTTTACGGAAGTTACTATGGAAGAATCTAATAAAAGTCAACCTGGACCCTCGGCACCTAAAAAATTTGTGGGCTAACACACATGAAAAACTGGTAAAATTATCTAATTCATGTTGCGTAGCTAATAAAATGCTGCTAAACTTCTCTAAAGCACCACTGGGCTACTAGAGTCATTTCCCCAAGTCGTTACTAACACTACTATGGAAGAATCCAAAAAAATTCGATCGAGACCCCCGACACCTAAAAATCCATGGGCAAACATACACGAAAAACTAGCAAAATCGCCTAATTCCCGTTGTGTCGCTAATAAAATTCTTCTAAACACTTCTAAAGTTCCTCAGGGGCTACTGGATCATTCCTCAGGTCGTTATGGATGATACTATGAAAGAATCTAAGAAAATTCGATCCGGACCCCGGCAACAAAAAATTCCATGGGCTAATACACATGAAAAACTGGCAAAATCACCTAATTCCTGTAGCGTCGTCAAAAGAATGCTCCTAAACCCCTCTAAAGCACCGCCGGAGATACTAGAGTCATTCCCCAAGTTCTTAATAACTCTACTATGAAAGAATCCAAGAAAATTCATCTCGAAACGCCGGCACCTAAAAAATCTGTGAGCTCACATACACGAAAAATAGGCAAAATCACCTAATTCCTATTGCGCTGCCAATAAATACTCCTAAACTCTCTAAAGCATCACTGGGGATACTGAAATCATTCCACAGGTCGTTAAGGATGCTACTATTGAAGAATTCAAGAAAATTAAACCTGGACCCCCGGCACCTAAAAAATCTGTGGGCTAACACACGAAAAACTGGCAAAATCACCTAATTCCTGTTGTGTCGCTAATAAAATGCTCCTAAACCCCTGTAAAGCATCGCCGGACCTACTGGAGTCATTTCCCAGGTCGTTAAGGACGCTACTATTGAAGAATCTAAGAAAATTCGACCCGGACTCCCGGCACCTAAAATATCTGTGGGCTAACATACACGAAAAACTGGCTAAAATGCCTAATTCCTGTTGCGCCGCTAATAAAATGCTCCTTAACATCACTAAAGCGTCGTCGGAGCTTCTGGAGTCGTTTTCCAGGTCGTTAAGGACGTTACTATGGAAGAATCTACGAAAATTTAACTCATACCCCCGGCACCTGAAAAATTCGTGGGCTAACACACATGAAAAACTGGCAAAATCACCTAATTCCTGTTGCGTCGCTAATAAAATGCTCCAAAACTTCTCTAAAGCACCGTCGGGGTTACTGGAGTCATTTCCTAGGTCGTTATTGATGCTACTATCAAAGAATCCAAGAAAATACGACCCGAAGCCTAGGCACCTAAAAAATCTGTGGGGTAACACACACAAAAACTGGTAAAATCGACTAATTCCTATTATGTCGCCAATAAAATACTCCTAAACCCTTCTAAAGCACCGCCGAGGCTACTGGAGTCGTTTCTTAGTCATTACGGATGCTACTATGGAAGAATCCAAGAAAATTCGACCCATACTCCCAGCACCTAAAAAATCTATGGGCTAACACATACGAAAAACTGGCAAAATCGCCTAACTTCTATTTCATTGTCAATAAAATGCTCCTAGACCCCTCTAAAGTGCCTCCGGGGTTACTAGAGTCATTCCCCAGGTTATTACGGATGCTACTATGGAAGAATCCAAGAAAATACGACCTGGACCCTCGACACCTAAAAAATCTATGGGTTAACACGCACGAAAAACTGGTAAAATCGCCTAATTCCTATTGCGTTGCCAATAAAATGTTCCTAAACCCTTCTAAACTACTGCCGTGACTACTGAAGTCGTTCTCTAGGTCGTTATGGATGATACTATGGAAGTTTCAAAGAAAATTCGACCTGGACCCCTGGAACCTAAAAAATCTGTGGGCTAACACATACAAAAAATTGGCAAAAATGCTTAATTCCTATTGCGTTGCCAATAAAATGCTCCTAAACCCCTCTAAAGACCTCCGGGGCTACTGGAGTCATTTCCTAGGTCGTTACGGATGCTACTATAGAAGAATCCAAGAAAATTCAACCTGGACCCGAGCCCCAAAAAAATCCGTGGGCAAACATACACGAAAAAGTGGCAAAGTTGCCTAATTCCTATTGCATCGCCAATAAAATGCTTCTAAATCCCTCTAAAGCACCGCCAGGGCTACTGAGGTCATTTCCTAGGTCGTTACGGACGCTACTATGGAAGAATCTAAGAAAATTTTGACCCAGACCCCCGACACCTAAAAAATCCGTAGGTTAACACACATGATAAACTGGCAAAATCACCTAATTCCTGTTGTGTCGCTAATAAAATGCTCCTAAACCTCTCTAAAGTACCGCCGGGGCTATTGGAGTCATTCCCCAGTTCGTTAAGGATGCTACTATTGAAGATTCTAAGAAAAGTTGACCCGAACCCTTGACACCTAATAAATCTGTGGGCTAACATACACGAAAAACTGGTAAAATCGCCTAATTTCTGTTGTGTTGCTAATAAAATACTCCTAAACCTCTCTAAAGCACCGCCAGGCCTATTGAAGTCGTTTCCTAGGTCGTTACGGACGCTACTAAGGAAGATTGCAAGAAAATTCGATGGGGACCCCTGGCACCTAAAAAATCTGTGGGCTAACACACACGAAAAACTAGCAAAATTGCCAAATTCCTGTTGCACTGCTAATAAAATGCTCCTAAACATCACTAAAGCGCCATCGAAGCTTCTAGAGTCGTTTCCCAGGTCGTTAAGGACGTTACTATGGAAGAATCTAAGAAAATTTAACTCGGACCCCGGTACCTAAAAAATCCGTGGGCTAACACACACGAAAAACTGGAAAAATTGATTAATTTCTGTTGCGCCGCTAATAAAATGCTCCTAAACCCCTCTAAAGCACCGTCGGGGCTACTAGAGTCATTACCCAGGTCATTAAGGACACTAGTATGGAAGAATCTAATAAAATACGATCGGGACCCCAGGCACATTAAAAATCCATGTGCTAACATAGATGAAAAACTGGCAAAATCGCATAATTCCCATTGCATCACTAATAAAATGCTTCTAAACCCGTCTAAAGTGCTGTCGGGGCTACTAGAATCATTCCCTAGGTCGTTATGAATGCTACAATGGAATAATCTAAGAACATTCGACCCGGAACCCTGGTACCTAAAAAATTTGTGGGCTAACACAAATGAAAAATTAGAAAAATTGCCTAATTTCTGTTGCGCCGCCAATAAAATGCTCCTAAAACTCTCTAAGGCGCCGCTGGAGATACTAGAGTCGTTCCCTAGATTGTTAAAGATGCTACTATGGAAATGTCCAAGAAAATTCATCTCAGACCCCCGGTATCTAAAAAATTTGTGAGCTAACACATACAAAAAACTGGCAAAATCATCTAATTCCTGTTGCGCCGCCAATAAAATGCTCCTAAACTTATCTAAAGTGCCGCCGGGGATACTGGAGTCATTCCCCAGGTCGTTAAAGATGCTAATATAGAATAATCCAAGAAAATTTGATTGGGACCACCGGCACCTAAAAGATTTGTGGGCTAACGTACATGAAAAATTAGCAAAATTGCTTAATTCTTGTTGCATCGCTAATAAAATGCTCTTAAACATCTCTAAAGCGATGCCGGGGATACTAGAGTCGTTCTCCAGGTCGTTAAGGACGCTATTATTAAAGAATCTAAGAAAATTCAACCCAGACCCCCGAAACCTAAAAAATCCGTGGACTAACACACACGAAAATTCGAAAAATTGCCTAATTCCTGTTGTGCCGCCAATAAAATGCTCCTAAACTCCTCTAAAGCACCGCCGGGGTTACTGCAGTGGTTCCCCAGGTTGTTATGGATGCTATTATGGAAGAATCCAAAAAAAATCTAGTTGGACCCCCAACACCTAAAAAATTCATGGGCTAACACACACGAAAAACTGTAAAATCGCCTAATTCCTGTTGCTCGCTAATAATATGTTCCTAGACCCCTCTAAAGCACCACTGGGGAAACTAGAGTCGTTTCTAGGTCATTACGGATGCTATAATGGAAGAATCTAAGAAAATTCGACTCGAAGCCCCGGCACCTAAAAAATCCATGTGCTAACACACATGAAAAATTAGAAAAATCATCTAATTCCTATTGCGCCGCCAATAAAAGGCTCCTAAACCTCTCTAAAGTACCGCTGGGGCTTCTGGAGTTGCTCCCTAGGTCGTTAAGGATGTTATTATTGATGAATCTAATAAATTTCAACTGGGACCTCCGACACCTTAAAAATTTGTGGGATAACACAGATAAAAAACTGGCCAAATTGCCTAATTCCCGTTGCATCGCTAATAAAATGCTTCTAAACTCATCTAAAGTGCCATGGAGCTACTGGATTGTTCCCAGGTCTTTACGGAAGTTACTATGGAAGAATCTAATAAAAGTCAACCCAGACCCTCGGCACCTAAAAAATTTATGGGCTAACACACATGAAAAACTGGTAAAATTATCTAATTCATGTTGCGTAGCTAATAAAATGCTGCTAAACTTCTCTAAAGCACCACTGGGCTACTAGAGTCATTTCCCCAAGTCGTTACTAACACTACTATGGAAGAATCCAAAAAAATTCGATCGAGACCCCCGACACCTAAAAATCCATGGGCAAACATACACGAAAAACTAGCAAAATCGCCTAATTCCCGTTGTGTCGCTAATAAAATTCTTCTAAACACTTCTAAAGTTCCTCAGGGGCTACTGGATCATTCCTCAGGTCGTTATGGATGATACTATGAAAGAATCTAAGAAAATTCGATCCGGACCCCGGCAACAAAAAATTCCATGGGCTAATACACATGAAAAACTGGCAAAATCACCTAATTCCTGTAGCGTCGTCAAAAGAATGCTCCTAAACCCCTCTAAAGCACCGCCGGAGATACTAGAGTCATTCCCCAAGTTCTTAATAACTCTACTATGAAAGAATCCAAGAAAATTCATCTCGAACCGCCGGCACCTAAAAAATCTGTGAGCTCACATACACGAAAAATAGGCAAAATCACCTAATTCCTATTGCGCTGCCAATAAATACTCCTAAACTCTCTAAAGCATCACTGGGGATACTGAAATCATTCCACAGGTCGTTAAGGATGCTACTATTGAAGAATTCAAGAAAATTAAACCCGGACCCCCGGCACCTAAAATATCTGTGGGCTAACACACGAAAAACTGACAAAATCACCTAATTCCTGTTGTGTCGCTAATAAAATGCTCCTAAACCCCTGTAAAGCACCGCCGGACCTACTGGAGTCATTTCCCAGGTCGTTAAGGACGCTACTATTGAAGAATCTAAGAAAATTCGACCCGGACTTCCGGCACCTAAAATATCTGTGGGCTAACATACACGAAAAACTGGCTAAAACGCCTAATTCTTGTTGCGCCGCTAATAAAATGCTCCTTAACTTCACTAAAGCGCCGTCGGAGCTTCTGGAGTCGTTTCCGAGGTCGTTAAGGACGTTACTATGGAAGAATCTAAGAAAATTTAACTCATACCCCCGGCACCTAAACAATTCGTGGGCTAACACACACGAAAAACTGGCAAAATCGCCTAATTCCTATTGTGTCGCTAATAAAATGCTCCTAAACTTCTCTAAAGCACCGCCGGGGTTAGTAGAGTCATTCCCCAGGTCGTTACAGACGCTACTATGAAACAATCTAAGAAAATTCAACTCAGACCCCGGCACCTAAAAATTCCATGAGCTAACACACGAAAAACTGGTAAAAGTGCTTAATTCCTGTTGCGTCGATAATAAAATGATTCTAAACCGCTCTAAATCACCGCCGAGGATACTGGAGTCATTCTCCAGGTCATTAAAGATGCTACTATGGAAGAATCCATGAAAATTCAACTAGGACCACCGACACCTAAAAAATCTGTGGGCTAACATACACGAAAAATTGGCAAAATTACCTAATTTCTGTTGCGTCGCTAATAAAATGCTCCTAAACATCTCTAAAGTGCCGCTGGAGCTACTGGAGTCATTCCTCAGGTTCTTAAGGACGCTACTATTGAAGAACCCAAGAAAATTTGACCTAGACACCTAGCACTTAAAAAATCTAAGGGCTATAACACACGAAAAACTGATAAAAATTCCTAATTCCTGTTGCGTCGCTAATAAAATACTTCTAAACGCTGTAAAGAGCTGCCGGGCCTACTAGAGTTGTTCTCCAAGTCTTTATGGACGCTACAATGGAAGAATCCAAGATAATTCAACCCGGATCCCAGGCACCTAAAAAAATTGTGGGCTAACATACATGAAAGATTGACAAAATTGCTTAATTCTTGTTGCGTCGCTAATAAAATGCTCCTAAACATCTCAAAAGCGCCACTGGGGCTACTGAAGTCGTTTACCAGGTCGTTAAGGATGATACTATTGAAGAATCCAAGAAATTTTGACCCGGACACCCGGCACCTAAAAAATCTATGGGCTAACATACACGAAAAAAAAGCAAAATTGCTTAATTCCTATTGCGTTGCTAATAAAATACTTCTAAACCTCTCTAAAGCACCACCGGACCTACTAGAGTCGTTCACCAGGACGTTACAGACGCTACTATGGAAGATCCCAAGAAAATTCGATCCTAGGTCATTATGGATGCTACAATGGAAGAATCTAAGAAAATCAACTTGGACCTCTGGCACCTAAAAAATCTGTGGGCTAACACACACAAAAAACTAGCAAAATCGCCTAATTCCTATTGCAGCGCCAATAAAATGCTCATAAACCCCTCTAAAGCATCGCTGGGGCTACTAGAGTCGTTCCCTAGGTCGTTACGGATGCTACGATGGAAGAATGCAAGAGAATTCAACCCGGACGTTCAGCACCTAAAACATCTGTGGGCTAACACACACAAAAAATTGGCAAAATTGTCTAATTCCTATTGCGTTGCCAATAAAATGCTCCTAAACCCCTGTAAAGCACCGCCGGAGCTACTGAAGTCGTTCCCTAAGTCGTTACAGATGCCACTATGGAAAATCCAAGAAAATTCGACCCAGACCCCCGGCACCTAAAAAATCTGTAGGTTAACACATACGAAAAATTAGCAAAATCGCCTAATTACTATTGTGTCGCCAATGAATTGCTCCTAAACCCCTCTAAAGCGCCGCCGGGGCTACTAGAGTCAATCCTTAGGTCATTACGGATGCTAAAATGGAAGAATCTAAGAAAATTCAACTCGGACCCCGACACCTAAAAAAACTGTGGGCTAACACACACAAAAAACTGGCAAAATCGCCTAATTTCTATTGCGTCGCCAATAAAATACTCCTAAACCCTTCTAAAGTGCCACCGGGGCTACTAGAGTCATTCCCTAGGTCGTTACAGATGCTACTATGGAAGAATCCAAGAAAATACGACCCGAAGCCTCGGCATCTAAAATATTTGTGGGCTAACACACATGAAAAACTGGTAAAATCGACTAATTCCTATTATGTCGCCAATAAAATACTCCTAAATCCTTCTAAAGCACCGCCGAGGCTACTGGAGTCGTTCCCTAGTCGTTATAGATGCTACTATGGAAGAATCCAAGAAAATTCGACCCGGACCCCCGACATCTAAAAAATCTGTGGGCTAACACACACGAAAAACTGGCAAAATCGTCTAACTCCTATTTCATTGCCAATAAAATGCTCCTAGACCCCTCTAAAGTGCCTCCGGGGTTACTAGAGTCATTCCCCAGGTCTTTATGGATTCTACTATGGAAGAATCCAAGAAAATACGACCCAGACCCTCGACGACTAAAAAATCTGTGGGTTAACACGCACGAAAAATTGGTAAAATCACAAAATTCCTATTGCGCCGCCAATAAAATGCTCCTAAACCCCTCTATAGCGCCGCTGGTGCTACCGGAGTCGTTCCCCAGGTCGTTACGGACCATATTATGGAAGAATCCAAGAAAATTAGATACGGCCCCCCATCACTTAAAAAATCCATGGGCTAACACACACAAAAAACTGGCAAAATCGCCTAATTCCTATTGCATCTCAAATAAAATGCTCCTAAATCCCTCTAAAGCACCGCCGAGGCTACTGGAGTCATTCCCCAGGTCGTTACGGATGCTACTATGTAAGAAATCAAGAAAATTCAACCCACACCCCCTGGCTAACTCACACAAAAAACTTGCAAAATCGCCTAAGTCCTATTGCATCGCCAATAAAATGCTCCTGAACCCCTCTAAAATGCCACCGGGGCTACTGGAGTCGTTCTCTAGGTCGTTACAGACGCTACTATAGAAGAATCAAAGAAACTTTGACCCGAACCCCCAGCACCTAAACAATCTGTGGGTTAACACACAAGAAAAATTGACAAAATCGCCTAATTTCTATTGTGTCGCTAATAAAATGCTCCTAAAACCCTCTATAGCGCCGCCGGGGCTACTGGAGTCGTTCCCCAGGACGTTACGGATGCTATTATGGAAGAATCCAAGAAAATTTGACCTGGAACCCCGGCACCTAAAAAATCCGTGGGCTAACACACACGAAAAACTGGCAAAATCGCCTAATTCCTATTGTGTCGCTAATAAAATTCTCCTAAACCCCTCTATAGCGCCGCCGGGGCTACTAGAGTCGTTCGCCAGGTCGTTAATGACGCTACTATAGAAGAATCCAAGAAAATTCGACTCGGACCCCCGACACCTAAAAAATCCATAGGCTAAAACATACGAAAAACTAGCAAAATCGCCTAATTCCTGTTGTGTCGCCAATAAAATGCTCCAGAACCCCTCTAAAGAGACGCCAGGGCTACTCAGGTCGTTCCCCAGGTCGTTACGGACGCTACAATGGAATAATCAAGGAAAATTCGACCCGCACCCCCAACACCTAAAAAATCCGTGGACTAACACACACGAAAAACTGGCAAAATCGCCTAATTCCTATTGCGTCGCCAATAAAATGCTCCTAAACCCCTCTATAGCACTGCCGGAGCTAATGGAGTCGTTCCCCAGATCGTTACGGACGCTACTATGGAAGAATCTAAAAAAATTTGACCCGAACCCCCAGCACCTAAAAAATCTGTGGGTTAACACACACGAAAAATTGACAAAATCGCCTAATTCCTATTGTGTTGCCAATAAAATGCTCCTAAACCCCTTTATAGCGCTGCCGGGGCAGTAGAGTTGTTCCCCAGGTCATTACGGACGCTATTATGGAAAAATCCAAGAAAATTCGACCCGGACCCCCAGCACCTAAAAAATCCATGGGCTAACACACACGAAAATCTGGCAAAATCGCCTAATTCCTATTGCATCTCCAATAAAATGCTCCTAAACCCCTCTATTGCACCACCGGGGCTACTGGACTCGTTCCCAGGTCGTTACAGACGCTACTATGGAAGAAATCAAGAAAAATTAACCCGAACCCCCAGTACATAAAAATTCTGTGGGCTAACACACACGAAAAACTGGCAAAATTACCTAATTCCTATTGCATCTCCAATAAAATGCTCCTAAACCCATCTATTGCACCACCGGGGCTACTGGAGTCATTCCCCAGGTCTTCACGGACGCTACTATGGAAGAAATCAAGAAAATTTGACTCGTACCCCCGGCACCTAAAATATCTGTGGGCTAACTCAAACGAAAAAGTGGCAAAATTGCCTAATTCCTATTGCGCCGCCAATAAAATGCTCCTAAACACCTCTATAGCATCGCTGGGGCTACTGGAGTCGTTCCCCAGGTCGTTACGGACGCTATTATGGAAGAATCCAAGAAAATTAGACACGCCCCCCCATCACTTAAAAAATCCCTGGGCTAACACACAAAAAAAAACTTGCAAAATCGCCTAATTCCTATTGCATCTCAAATAAAATGCTCCTAAATCCCTCTAAAGCGCCGCTGAGGCTACTAAAGTCATTCCCCAGGTAGTTACGGATGCTACTATGTAAGAAATCAAGAAAATTCAACCCGCACCCCCGGCACCTAAAAAATCTGTGGGTTAACACACACAAAAAACTTGCAAAATTGCCCAAGTCCTATTGCATCGCTAATAAAATGCTCCTGAACCCCTCTAAAGCGCAGCCGGGGCTACTGGAGTCATTCCCCTGGTTGTTACAGACGCTACTATAGAAGAATCCAAGAAACTTTGACCCGAACCCCCAACACCTAAAAAATCTGTGGGTTAACACACAAGAAATATTGACAAAATCGCCTAATTCCTATTGTGTCGCCAATAAAATGCTCCAGAACCCCTCTAAAGAACCGCCAGGGTTACTCGAGTCGTTCGCCAGGTCGTTACGGATACTACAATGGAAGAATCAAGGAAAATTCGACCCGCACCCCCAACACCTAAAAAATCCGTGGACTAACACACACGAAAAACTGGCAAAATCGCCTAATTCCTATTGCGTCGCCAATAAAATACTCCTAAACCCCTCTATAGCACTGCCAGAGCTACTGGAGTCATTACCCAGGTCGTTACAGATGCTACTATGGAAGAATCTAAAAAATTTTGACCCGAACCCCCAGCACCTAAAAAATCTGTGGGTTAACACACACGAAAAATTGACAAAATCGCCTAATTCCTACTGTGTTGCCAATAAAATGCTCCTAAACCCCTCTATAGCGCCGCCGGGGCAGTAGAGTCGTTCCCCAGGTCGTTACGGACGCTATTATGGAAGAATCCAAGAAAATTCGACCCGGAACCCCAGCAAATAAAAAATCCGTGGGCTAACACACACGAAAATCTGTCAAAATTGCCTAATTCCTATTGCATCTCAAATAAAATGCTCCTAAACCCCTCTATTGCACCACCGGGGCTACTGGAGTCATTCCCCAGGTCTTTACAGACGCTACTATTTAAGAAATCAAGAAAACTTGACCCTAACCCCCGGTACATAAAATTTCTGTGGGCTAACACACACGAAAAACTGGCAAAATTACCTAATTCCTATTGCATCTCTAATAAAATGCTCCTAAACCCCTCTATTGCACCATCGGGGCTACTGGATTCGTTCCCCAGGTCTTCACGGACGCTACTATGGAAGAAATCAAGAAAATTCGACACAGACCCCTGGCACGTAAAAAATCTATGGGCTAACACACACGAAAAATTGGTAAAATCACCAAATTCCTATTGCGCCGCCAATAAAATGCTCCTAAACCCCTCTATAGCGCCGCTGGTGCTACCGGAGTCGTTCCCCAGGTCGTTACGGACCATATTATGGAAGAATCCAAGAAAATTAGAGACGGCCCCCCATCACTTAAAGAATCCATGGGCTAACACACACAAAAAACTGGCAAAATCGCCTAATTCCTATTGCATCTCAAATAAAATTCTCCTAAATCCCTCTAAAGCACCGCCGAGGCTACTGGAGTCATTCCCCAAGTCTTTACGGATGCTACTATGTAAGAAATCAAGAAAATTCAACCCGCACCCCCGGCACCTAAAAAATCCGCTGGCTAACTCACACAAAAAACTTGCAAAATCGCCTAAGTCCTATTGCATCGCCAATAAAATGCTCCTGAACCCCTCTAAAGTGCCACCGGGGCTACTGGAGTCGTTCTCCAGGTCGTTACAGACGCTACTATAGAAGAATCAAAGAAACTTTGACCCGAACCCCCAGCACCTAAACAATCTGTGGGTTAACACACAAGAAAAATTGACAAAATCGCCTAATTCCTATTGTGTCGCTAATTAAATGCTCCTAAAACCCTCTATAGCGCCGTCGGGGTTACTGGAGTCGTTCCCCAGATCGTTACGGATGATACTATGGAAGAAATCAAGAAAATTCGACCCGCACCCCCGGCACCTAAAATATCCGTGGGCTAACACACATGAAAAACTTGCAAAATCGCCTAATTCTATTGCGTCGCAAATAAAATGCTTCATAACCCCTCTAAAGCGCCGCCGGGGCTACTGGAGTCATTCCCCAGGTCGTTACAGACGCTACTATATAACAATACAAGAAAATTTGACCAAACCCCCAGCACCTAAAAAATCTGTGGGTTAACACACACGAAAAATTGGCAAAATCGCATAATTCCTATTGCGTTGCCAATACAATACTCCTAAACCCCTCTATAGCGCCGTCGGGGCTACAGGAGTCATTACCCAGGTCGTTACGGAAGCTACTATGGAAGAATCCAAGAATTTTCGACCCAGACCCTCGGCACGTAAAAAACCTGTGGGCTAACACACATGAAAAACAAGCAAAATCGCCAAATTCTTGTTGCGTCGCTAATAAAATTCTCCTAAACCCCTCTAAAGCACCACCGGGGCTACTGTAGTCGTTCTCCAGGTTGTTACGGATGCTACAATTGAAGAATCCAAGAAAATTTGACCCGGACCCCCGTCACCAAAAAAATCCGTGGGCTAACACACACGAAAAACTGGCAAAATCGCTTAATTCCTATTGCATCTCAAATAAAATTATCCTAAACCCCTCTAAAGTGCCGCCGGGGTTACTGGAGTCATTCCCCAGGTCGTTACGTACGCTACTATGGATGAATACAAGAAAATTCGACCCGCACCCTCGGCACCTAAAAAATCTGTGGGCTAACACACACGAAAAACTTATAAAATCGCCTAATTCCTATTGCGTCGCAAATAAAATGCTTCATAACTCCTCTAAAGCGCCACCGGGGCTACTAGAGTCATTCCCCAGGTCGCTACGGACGCTACTTTGTAACAATCCAAGAAAATTTGATCCAAACCCCCGGCGCCTAAAAAATCCATGGGTTAACACACACGAAAAACTGGCAAAATCGCCTAATTCTTATTGCATCGCCAATAAAATGCTCCTAAACCTCTCTATAGCGCCGCCGGGGCTACTGGAGTCGTTACCCAGGTCGTTACGGAAGCTACTATGGAAGAATCCAAGAAAATTCGACCCGGACCATCGGCACCTAAAAAATCTGTGGGCTAACATACATGAAAAACAGGCAAAATCGCCTAATTCCTATTGCATCGCTAATAAAATTCTCCTAAACCCCTCTAAAGCGCAACCGGGGCTACTGTAGTCATTCTCCAGGTTCTTACGGATGCTACAATGGAGGAATCCAAGAAAATTTGACCCGGACCCCCGGCACCAAAAAAATCTGTGGGCTAACACACACGAAAAACTAGCAAAATCGCCTAATTTCTTTTGCGTCGCCAATAAAATGCTCCTAAACCCCTCTAAAGTGCCGTCGGGGCTAATGGAGTCGTTCACCAGGTCGTTACAGACGTTACTATGGAAGAATACAAGAAAATTTGATTCAGACCCCCGGCACCTAAAAAATCCGTTGGCTAACACACACGAAAAACTCGCAAAATTGCCTAATTCCTATTGCGTCGCCAATAAAATGCTCCTAAACCCCTCTATAGCGCCATCGGGGCTACTGGAGTCGTTCCCCAGATTGTTACGGATGCTACTATGGAAGAATGCAAGAAAATTTGACCTGAACCCCCGGCACCTAAAGAATTCGTGGGTTAACACACACGAAAAACTAGCAAAATCGCCTAATTCCTATTGCATCGCTAATAAAATGTTCCTAAATCCCTCTATAGCGCCACCGGGGCTACTGGAGTCGTTCCCTAGGTCGTTACAGACGCTACTATAGAAGAATCAAAGAAAATTTGACCCATACCCCCGGCACCTAAAATATCCGCGGGCTAACAAACACGAAAAACTGGCAAAATCGCCTAATTCCTATTGCGTCACCAATAAAATGCTCCTAAACCACTCTAAAGCGCCGCCGGGGCTACTGGAGTCATTCCCCAGGTCGTTATGGATGCTACTATGAAAGAATTTAAGAAATTTCGATCCGAACCCCCGGCACCTAAAAATTCTGTGGGCTAACACACTCAAAAAATTGGCAAAATCGCCTAATTCCTATTGCGTCGCCAATAAAATGCTTCATAACCCCTCTAAAGCGCCGCCGGGGCTACTGTAGTCGTTCCCCAGGTCGTAACGGACACTACTATGGAAGAATCAAGGAAAATTCGACCCGCACCCCCAACACCAAAAAAATCCGTGGACTAACACACACGAAAAACTGGCAAAATCGCCGAATTCCTATTGCGTCGCCAATAAAATGTTCCTAAACCCCTCTAAAGAGCCGCCAGGGCTACTGGAGTCGTTCCCCAGGTTGTTACGGATGCTACTATGGAAGAATCCAAGAAAATTTGACCCGGACACCCGGTACCTAAAAAATCTTTGGGCTAACACACACGAAAAACTGGCAAAATCGCCTAATTACTATTGCATCGCCAATAAAATGCTCCTAAACCCCTCTAAAGCACTGCCGGGGCTACTGGAGTCATTCCCCAGATCGTTACGGACGCTACTATGTAAGAATCCAAGAAAATTTGACCCGAACCCCTGGCACCTAAAAATCTGTAGGCTAACACACATGAAAAACTGGCAAGATCGCCTAATTTTTATTGCGTCGCCAATAAAATGCTCCTAAACCCCTCTAAAGTGCCGCCGGGGCTACTGAAGTCGTTCCCGAGGTTGTTACGCACGCAACTATGGAAGAATCCAAGAAAATTCGATCCGAACCCCCGGCACCTAAAAAATCTGTGGGCTAACACATACGAAAAACTGGCAAAATCGCCTAATTCCTATTGCGTCGCCAATAAAATACTTCATAACCCCTATAAAGCGCCGCCGTGGCTACTGGAGTCATTCCCTAGGTCGTAACAGACGCTACTATGGAAGAATCAAGGAAAATTCGACCCGCACCACCAACACCTAAAAAATCCGTGGCTACTGGAGTCGTTCTTATTGCGTCACCAATAAAATGCTCCTAAACTCCTCTAAAGAGCCGCCATGGCTACTGGAGTCGTTCCCAGGTTGTTACGGATGCTACTATGGAAAAAATCAAGAAAATTCAAACTGCACCCCCGACACCTAAAAAATCCGTTGGCTAACACACACAAAAAACTTGCAAAATCGCCTAATTCCTATTGCGCCGACAATAAAATGCTCCTGAACCCCTCTAAAGTGCCGCCGGGGCTACAAGAGTCATTCCCCAGGTCGTTACGGATGCTACTATTGAAGAATCTAAGAAAATTTGACCCAAACCCCCGGCACCTAAAAAATCTGTGGGTTAACACACACGAAAAACTGACAAAATCGCTTAATTCCTATTGTGTTGCCAATAAAATGCTCCTAAATCCCTATATAGCGCCGTCGGGGCTACTAGAGTCGTTCCCCAGGTCGTTACAGACGCTATTATGGAAGAATCCAAGAATATTCGACCCGGACCCCAGCACCTAAAAAATCCGTTGTCTAATACACCCGAAAAACTGGCAAAATCACCTCATTTCTATTGCATCGCCAATAAAATGTTCCTAAACCCCTCTATAGCACCTCCGGGGCTACTGGAGTCGTTTCCCAGGTCGTTACGGACGCTACTATAGAATAATCCAAAAAATTTTGACCAGGACCCCCGGCATCTAAAATATCTGTGGGCTAACACACACGAAAAAGTGGCAAAATTGCTTAATTCCTATTACGCCACCGAGACTACTGGAGTCGTTTCCCAGGTTGTTACGGATGCAACTATGGAAGTATCTAAGCAAATTTGACCCAAATCCCCGGCACGTAAAAAATCTCTAGCCTAACTCATACAAAAAACTTGCAAAATCGCCTAATTCCTATTGCCTCTTAAATAAAATGCTCCTAAACCCCTCTATAGCACCGTCGGGGCTACTGGAGTCATTCCCTAGGTCGTTACGGATGCTACTATGGAAGAAATCAAGAAAATTCGACCCGCACCCCTGGCACGTAAAAAATCTGTGGGCTAACACACACGAAAAACTAGCAAAATCTCCTAATTCCTATTGCCTTTCTAATAAAATGCTCCTAAACCCCTCTATAGCACCGCCGGGGCTACTGGAGTCGTTCCCCAGGTTGTTACGGATGCTACTATGGAAGAATACAAGAAAATTTGACTCGGACCCCCGGCACCTAAAAAATTCGTGGGCTAACACACACGAAAAACTGGCAAAATCTCCTAATTCCTATTGCGTTACCAATAAAATGCTCCTAAACCCCTCTATAGCCTCACCGGCGCTACTGGAGTCGTTCCCCAGGTCGTTACGGACGCTATTATGGAAGAATCCAAGAAAATTCGACCCGGACCCCAGCACCTAAAAAATCCGTGAGCTAACACACACGAAAAACTGGCAAAATCGCCTCATTTCTATTGCATCGCCAATAAAATATTCCTAAACCCCTCTATAGCACCTCCGGGGTTACTGGAGTCGTTCCCCAGGCCGTTACGGACGCTACTATAGAATAATCCAAAAAATTTTGACCAGGACCCCCGACACCTAAAATATCTGTGGGCTAACACACACGAAAAAGTGGCAAAATTGCTTAATTCCTATTGCGCCGCCAATAAAATGCTCCTAAACCCCTCTAAAGCGCTGCCGGGACTACTGGAGTCGTTTTCCAAGTTGTTACGGATGCAACTATGGAAGTATCTAAGAAAATTTGACCCAAATCTCCGGCACGTAAAAAATCTCTAGGCTAACACACACAAAAAACTTCCAAAATCTCCTAATTCCTATTGCATCGCCAATAAAATGCTCCTAAACCCCTGTAAAGCACCGCCGGGGCTACTGGAGTCATTCCCCAGATCGTTACGGATGCTACTATGGAAGAAATCTAGAAAATTCGACCCGCACCCCTGGCACATAAAAAAATTGTGGGCTAACACACACGAAAAACTGGAAAATCGCCGAATTCCTATTGCGTCGCCAAAACAATGCTCCTAAACCCCTCTAAAGAGCCGCCAGGACTACTGGAATTGTTCCCCAGGTCGTTACGGATGCTACTATAGAAGAATTCAAGAAAATTCGACCCGAACCCCCGGCACTTAAAAAATCCGTGCGCTAACACACACGAAAAAGTAGCAAAATCGCCTAATTCCTATTGCGTCGCCAATAAAATGCTCCAGAACCCCTCTAAAGATCCGCCAGGGCAACTGGAGTCGTTCCCCAGTTCATTACGGACGCTACTATGGAAGAATCCAAGAAAATTCGACCCGCATCCCAACACCTAAAAAATATGTGGACTAACACACAAAAAACTGGCAGAATTGCCTAATTCCTATTGCATCGCCAATAAAATGCTCCTAAACCCCTCTATAGCACCTCCAAGGCTACTAGAGTCATTCCCCAGGACGTTACGGACGCTACTATAGAATAATTCAAAAAATTTTGACCCGGATCCCCGGCACCTAAAATATCTGTGGGCTAACACACACGAAAAAGTGGCAAAATTGCTTAATTCCTATTGCGCCGCCAATAAAATGCTCCTAAACTCCTCTAAAGAGCCGCCAGGACTACTGGACTCGTTTCTCAGGTTTTTACGGACGCTACTATGGAAGAATCCAAGAAAATGTGACCAAAATCCCCGATACGTAAAAAATCCCTGGGCTAACACACACGAAAAACTTGCAAAATCGCCTAATTCCTATTGCGTCTCAAATAAAATGCTCCTAAACCCCTCTAAAGCGCTGCCGGGGCTACTGGAGTCATTCCCCAGGTCATTATGGATGCTATTATGGAAGAAATCAAGAAAATTCAATCCGCACCCCTGGCACTTAAAAATTTCGTGGGCTAACACACACAAAAAACTTGCAAAATTGCCTAAATCCTATTGTGTCGCCAATAAAATGCTTCTGAACCCCTCTAAAATGCCGTCGGGGCTACTGGAGTCGTTCCCCAGGTCGTTACGGTTGCTACTATTAAAGAATTCAAGAAAATTTGAACCGGACCCCCTTCACCTAAAAAATCTGTGGGCTAACACACAAGAAATACTGGCAAAATCGCCTAATTCCTGTTTCGTCGCCAATAAAATGCTCCTAAACCCCTCTATAGAACCGTTGGGGCTACTAGAGTCGTTCCCCAGGTCATTACGGATGCTACTATGGAATAATCCAAGAAAATTCGAACCGGACCTCCGGCACCTTAAAAATCCGTGGGCTAACCCACACGAAAAACTGGCAAAATCGCTTAATTTCTATTGCGTCGGAAATAAAATGCTCCTAAACCCCTCTAAAGCGCCACTGGGGCTACTGGAGTCGTTCCCCAGGTCGTAACAGACGCTACTATGGAATAAATAAAGAAAATTTGACGCGGAACCCCGGTATCTAAAAATTCTGTTGGCTAACACACACGAAAAACTGGCAAAATTGCATAATTCCTATTTCGTCGCCAATAAAATGCTCCTAAACCCCTCTATTGCACCGCCGGGGCTACTGGAGTCGTTCTCCAGGTTGTTACGGACGCTAATATGGAAGAAATCAAGAAAAATCGTCCCGCACCCCTGGCACCTAAAAATTCTATGGGCTAACACACATGAAAAACTGGCAAAATCACCTAATTCCTATTGCATCGCCAATAAAATGCTCCTAAACCCCTCTATAGCACCTCTGGGGCTACTGGAGTCTTTTCCAGGTCGTTAAGGACGCTACTATAGAAGAATTCAAGAAAATTTGATATGGACCCCTGGCACGTAAAAAATCTGTGGGCTTACACACACGAAAAACTGGCAAAATTGCCTAATACCTATTGCATCGCCAATAAAATGCTCTTGAACCCCTCTAAGGCGCCGTCGGGGCAATTGGAGTCGTTCCCTAGGTCTTTACGGAAGCTACTATGGAAGAATCCAAGAAAATTTGACCCGAATCCCCGGCACCTAAAAAATCTGTGGGTTAACACACACGAAAAACTGGCAAAATCGCCTAATTCCTATTGCATCGCCAATAAAATACTCTTAAACCCCTCTATAGCGCAACCGAGGCTACTGGAGTCTTTCCCAAGTCGTTACGGATGCTACTATGGAAGAATCCAAGAAATTTCGACACGGACCCCTGGCACGTAAAAAATATGTGGGCTAACAGCACGAAAGATTAGCAAAATTGCCTAATACTTGTTGCGTCTCTAATAAAATGATCTTAAACTCCTCTAAAGCACCGCCGGGGCAACTGGATTTGTTCTCCAGGTCGTTACGGACGCTACTATGGAATAATCCAAGAAAATTCGACCCGGACCCCGGCACCTAAAATATCCATGGGCTAACACACACGAAAAAGTGGAAAAATTGCTTAATTCCTATTGCGCCGCCAATAAAATACTCCTAAGCCCCTCTATAGCGCCGCCGGGGCTACTGGAGTCGTTCCCCAGGTCTTTACGGATGCTACAATGGAAGAATATAAGAAATTTAGACACGACTCCGCGGCACGTAAAAAATAATGGGCTAACTCACACGAAAAACTGTCAAAATCGCCTAATTCCTAGTGCGTCTCAAATAAAATGCTCCTAAACCCCTCTAAAGCGCCGCCGAGGCTACTGGAGTCTTTCCCCAGGTCGGTATGGACGCTACTATGGAAGAAATCAAGAAAATTCGACCCGCACCCCTGGCACCTAAAAATTCCGTCGGCTAACACACACGAAAAACTTGCAAAATTGCCTAATTCCAATTACGTCGCCAATAAAATGCTCCTGACCCCTCTATAGCACTTCCGGGGCTAATGCAGTCATTCCCCAGGTTGTTACGGATGCTACTATAGAAGAATCCAAAAATATTTGACCTAGACCACTGGCACCTAAAATATCCGTGGTCTAACAAACACGAAAAAGTGGCAAAATTGCCTAATTCCTATTGCGTCGTCAGTAAAATGCTCCTAAACCCCTCTATAGCACCGCCGGAGCTACTAGAGTCATTCCCTAGGTCGTTACGGATGCTACTATGGATGAATCCAAGAAAATTCCACCCAGACCCCCTGTACCTAAAAATTCTGTGGGCTAACACACAAGAAAAATTGACAAAATCGCCTAATACCTATTGCGTTGCCAATAAAATGCTCCTAAACCATTCTATAGTGCCATCCGGGCTACTGGAGTCATTCCCTAGGTCATTACGGACACTACTATAGAAGAATCAAACAAAACTCGACAAGGACCCCTGGCACGTAAAAAATCCTTGGGCTAACACACACGAAAAAACTGGCAAAATCGCCTAATTCCTATTGCGTCTCTAATAAAATGCTCCTAAACCCCTTTATAGTGCTGCCGGGGCTACTAGATGTGTTCCCCAGGTCGTTATGGATGCTACTATGGAAGAATCCAAGAAAATTCGACCCAGAACCCGGCACCAAAAAAATACGTGGGCTAATA
The DNA here is from genome assembly GCF_947179165.1 of Solanum dulcamara. Classification (NCBI taxonomy): domain Eukaryota; kingdom Viridiplantae; phylum Streptophyta; class Magnoliopsida; order Solanales; family Solanaceae; genus Solanum; species Solanum dulcamara. Next base: position 885,648 of record NC_077237.1, on the reverse strand, counting down.
CACACGAAAAACTGGCAAAATCGCCTAATTCCTATTGCGTCTCCAATAAAATGCTCCTAAACCCCTCTAAAGCGCCGCCGGGGCTACTGGAGTCATTCCCCAGGTCATTACGGACGCTACTATTGAATAATCCAAGAAAGTTTGACCCGGACCCCCGGCACCTAAAATATCTGTGGGCTAACACACACGAAAAACAGGCAAAATCGCCTAATTCCTACTGCGTCGCCAATAAAATGCTCCTAAACCCCTCTATAGCACCGCCGGAAATACTGAAGTCATTCCCCAGGTCGTTACGGACGCGACTATGCAAGAATCCAAGAAAATTTGACCCGGACCCCCAGCACCTAAAAAATCCGTGGGTTATCGTGCACGAAAAACTGGCAAAATCGCCTAATGCCTATTGTGTCGCCAATAAAATGCTCCTAAACCCCTCTATAGCACTTCCAGGGCTACTGGAGTCGTTCCCCAGGTTGATACGGACGTTACTATAGAAGAATCCAAAAAAATTTGACCCGTACCCTGGCACCTAAAATATTTGTGGGCTAACAAACACCAAAAAGTGGCAAAATTATTTAATTCCTATTACGCCGCCAATAAAATGCTCCTAAACCCCTCTAAAGCGCCGCCGGGGCTACTGGAGTCGATTCCCAGGTCGTTACGGATGCTACTATGGAATAATCCAAGAAAATTTGACCCGGACCCCCGCCACCTAAAATATCCGTGGGCTAACACACACGAACAAGTGGCAAAATTGTCTAATTCGTATTGTGTCGTCAATAAAATGCTCCTAAACCCCTCTAAAGCGCTACCGAGGCTACTGGAGTCGTTCCCCAGGTCGTTACGGACGCTACAATAGAAGACTCCAAGAAAATTTGACCTGCACCTCCGACACCTAAAAAATCCGTGGATTAGCACACATGAAAAACTTGCAAAATCGCTTAATTCCTATCGCGTCGCCAATAAAATGCTCCTGAACCCCTCTAAAGAGCTGCCAGGGCTACTGGAGTCGTTCCCCTAGTCGTTACGGACGCTACTATGGAAGAATCCAAGGAAATTGGACCCGGACCCTCAGCACCCAAAAAATTCATGGGCTAACACACATGAAAAACTGGCAAAATTGCCTAATTCCTATTGTGTCGCCAATAAAATGCTCCTAAACCCCTCTATAATGCCGTCGGGGCTACTGGAGTCGTTCCCTAGGTCATTACGGACGCTACTATGGAAGAATCAAAGAAAATTCGACACGGACCCCTGGCACGTAAAAAATCCTTGGGCTAAGACACACGAAAAAACTGGCAAAATCGCCAAATTCCTATTGCGTCTCTAATAAAATGCTCCTAAACCCCTCTATAGTGCCGCCAGGGCTACTGGATGTGTTCCCCAGGTCGTTACGGATGCTACTATGGAAGAATCCAAGAAAATTTGACCTAGACCCCGGCACCTAAAAAATACGTGGGCTAACACACACGAAAAACTGGCAAAATCGCCTAATTCCTATTGCGTCTCCAATAAAATGCTCCTAAACCCCTCTAAAGCGCCGTAGGGGCTACTGGAGTCATTCCCCAGGTCGTTACGGACTCTACTATTGAATAATCCAAGAAATTTTGACCCGGACCCCCGACACCTAAAAAATCAGTGGGCTAACACACACGAAAAACTGGCAAAATCGCCTAATTCCTATTGCGTCGCCAATAAAATGCTCCTAAACCCCTCTAAAGCATCGACGGAAATACTGGAGTCATTTCCCAAGTCGTTATGGATGATACTATGCAAGAATCCAAGAAAATTCGACCCGGACACCCAGCACCTAAAAAATGCGCGGGCTATCGCACACGAAAAACTAGCAAAATCGCCTAATGCCTATTGCTTCGCCAATAAAATGCTCCCAAACCCCTCTATAGCACTTCTGGGGCTACTGGACTCGTTCCCCAGTTGTTACGGATGCTACTTTAGAAGAATCCAAAAAATATTGACCCGAACCACTGGTACCTAAAATATTCGTGGGCTAACAAACACGAAAAAGTGGCAAAATTGCTTAATTCCTATTGCACCGCCAATAAAATGCTCCTAAACCCCTCTAAAGCGCCGCCGGGGCTACTGGAGTCATTTCTCAGGTCGTTACGGACGCTACTATGGAATAATCCAAGAAAATTTGACCCGGACCCCCGCCATCTAAAATATCCGTGGGCTAACACACACAAACAAGTGGCAAAATTGTCTAATTCCTATTGTGTCGTCAATAAAATGCTCCTAAACCACTCTAAAGCGCCACCGGCTACTCGAGTCGTTTCCCAGGTCGTTACGGACGCTACAATAAAAGAATCCAAGAAAATTCGACCCGCACCCTCGACACCTAAAAAATCCGTGGACTAACACATACGAAAAACTTGCAAAATCGCTTAATTCCTATCGCGTCGCCAATAAAATGCTCCTGAACCCCTCTAAAGAGCCGCCAGGGCTACTGGAGTCGTTCCCCTAGTCGTTACGGACACTACTATGGAAGAATCCAAGAAAATTCGAACCGGACCCCCGCCACCTAAAAAATCCGTGGGCTAACACACACGAAAAACTGGCAAAATCGCCTAATTCCTACTGCGTCGCCAATAAAATGCTCCTAAGCCCCTCTAAAGCGCCGCCGGGGCTACTGTAGTCGTTCCCAAGGTCGTTACGGATGCTACTATGGAAAAATCCAAGAAAGTTTGACCTGGACCTCCGGCACCTAAAATATCTGTGGGCTAACACACACGAAAAACTGGCAAAATCCCTTAATTTCTATTGCGTTGCCAATAAAATGCTCCTAAAACCCTCTATAGCATCTCCGGAGCTACTAGAGTCATTCCCCAGGTCGTTACGGATGCTACTATGGAAGAATCCAAACAAATTTGACCCGGACCCCCGGCACCTAAATAATCTATGGGTTAACACACACAAAAAAGTGGCAAAATCACCTAATGCCTATTGCGTCGCCAATAAAATGCTCCTAAACCCCTCTATAGCACTTCCGGGGCTACTGGAGTCATTCTCAGGTTGTTACGGGCGCTACTATAGAAGAATCCAAAAATATTTGACCCGGACCACTGGCACCTAAAATATTCGTGGGCTAACAAACACGAAAAAATGACAAAATTGCTAAATTCCTATTGCGCCGCCAATAAAATGCTCTTAAAAACTTCTAAAGCACCACCGGGTCTACTGGATCGTTTCCCAGGTCGTTACGGACGCTACTATGGAAAAATACAAGAAAATTTGACCCAGACCCCCGCCACCTAAAATATCTGTGGGCTAACACACACGAACAAGTGGAAAAATTGTCTAATTCCTATTGCATCATCAATAAAATGCTCTTAAACCCCTCTAAAGCGCCATCGGGGCTACTGGAGTCATTCCCAGGTCGTTACAGACGCTACAATGGAAGATTCCAAGAAAATTTGACCCGCACCCCCGATACCTAAAAAATCTGTGGACTAACACACACGAAAAACTGGCAAAAATTGCCTAATTCCTATTGCGTCGCCAATAAAATTCTCCTAAACCCTCTATAGCGCCGCCGGAGCTACTGGATATATTCCCTAGGTCGTTACGAACGCTACTATGGATGAATCCAAGAAAATTCCACCCAGACCCCATGCACCTAAAAATTCTGTTGGCTAACACACACAAAAAACTAGCAAAATTGCCTAATTCCTATTGCGTCGCCAATAAAACGCTCCTAAACCCCTCTATTGCACTGCCAGGGCTACTAGAGTTGTTCCCCACGTCGCTACGGACGCTACTATGGAAGAAATCAAGAAATTTTGACACGGACCCCCGGCATCTAAAAATTCTATGGGCTAACACACACAAAAAACTGGCAAAATCGCCTAATTCCTATTGCGTCGCCAATAAAATGCTCCTAAACCCCTCTATAGCACCGCTGGGGCTACTGGAGTCTTTCCCAGGTCGTTACGGATGCTACTATGGAAGAATCCAAGAAAATCTGATACGGACCCCTGGCACGTAAAAAATCTATGGGCTAACACACACGAAAAACTGGTAAAATTGCCTAATACCTATTGCGTCGCCAATAAAATGCTCCTGAACCCCTCTAAAGTGCTGCCGGGGCTACTGGAGTCGTTCTCTAGGTCGTTACGGACGCTACTATGGAAGAATCCAAGAAAATTTGACCCGAACCCCCGGCACCTAAAATATTCGTGGGTTAACACACACGAAAAATGGCAAAATCACCTAATTCCTATTGCATCGCTAATAAAATGCTCTTAAACCTCTCTATAGAGCCTCCGGGGCTACTGGAGTCTTTCTCCAATCGTTACGGACTCTACTATGGAAGAATTCAACAAAATTCAACACAGATCCCCTGCACCTAAAAAATCTGTGGGCTAACACACACGAAAAACTAGCAAAATCGCCTAATTCCTATTGCGTCGCCAATACAATACTCCTAAACCCCTCTATAGCGCCGCCGGGTCTACTGGAGTCGTTCCCCGGGTCGTTACGGATGCTACTATGTAAGAATCCAAGAAAATTTGACCCGCACCCCCAACACCTAAAAAATCCATGGACTAAACACACGAAAAATTGGCAAAATCACCTAATTCATATTGCATCGCCAATAAAATGCTCCTAAATCCCTCTAAAGAGCCGCCAGGGCCACTGGAGTCATTCCCCAGGTCGTTACGGACGCTACTAAGGAAGAAATCAAGAAAATTCAACCCGCACCCCTGGCACCTAAAAATTCTATGGGCTAACACATACAAAAAACATGCAAAATCGCCTAATTCCTATTGCATCGCCAATAAAATGCTCTTGAAACCCTCTAAAGCGTCATCGGGGCTACTGGAGTCGTTCTCCTAGTCGTTACGGACGCTACTATGGACGAATCCAAGAAAATTCAACCCGATCCCCCGGCACCTAAAAGATTTGTGGGCTAACACACACAAAAAATTGGCAAAATCGCCTAATTCATATTGTGTCGCAAATAAAATGCTCCTAAACCCATATAAAGCATCGTCGGGGCTACTGGAGTCGTTCCCCTAGTCGTTACGGATGCTACAATGGAAGAATCTAAGAAAATTCGACCCGGACCCCCAGCACCTAAAAAATGCGTGGGCTAACACACACAAAACATTGGCAAAATCACCTAATTCCTATTGCGTCGCAAATAAAATGCTCCTAAACCCTCTATAGCACCGCCGGGGCTATTGAAGTCAATCCCCAGGTCGTTACGGATGCTACTATGGAATAATCCAAGAAAATTCGACCCGGACCCCCGGCACCTAAAATATCCGTGGGCTAACACATACGAAAAACTTGCAAAATCGCCTAATTCCTATTGCGTCGCCAATAAAATACTCCTGAACCCCTCTAAAGCGCCCCCGGGGCTACTGTAGTCGTTCCCAAGGTCGTTATGGACTCTAATATGGAAGGATCCAAGAAAAATTCAACCCGGACCCCCGGCACCTAAAAATTCCGTGGGCTAACACACACGAAAAACTTGCAAAATTGCCTAATTCCTATTGCGTCGCCAATAAAATGCTCCTGAACCCCTCTAAAGCGCCACTGGGGCTACTGGAGTCGTTTCCAAGGTCGTTATGGATGCTACTATGGAAGGATCCAAGAAAATGTGACCCAAACCACCGGCACCTAAAAAATCCGTGGGTTAACACACACAAAAAACTGGCAAAATTGCCTAATTACTATTGCGTCGCCAATAAAATGCTCTAAACCCCTCTATAGCGCCGTCGGGGCCACTAGAGTCGTTCCCCAGGTCATTACGGACGCTACTATAGAAGAATCCCAGAATATTCGACCCGCACCCCCGGCACCTAAAAAATTTGAGGGCTAACACACACGAAAAACCAGCAAAATCACCTAATTCCTATTGCGTCGCCAATAAAATGCTCCTAAACCCCTCTATAGCACTGCCGAGGCTACTGGAGTCGTTCCCCAGGTTGTTACGGACACTACAATGGAAGAATCCAAGAAAATTCGACACGGACCCCTAGCACGTTAAAAATCTGTGGGCTAACACACATGAAAAACTGGCAAAATTGCCTAATTCCTATTGCGTCTCTAATAAAATGATCTTAAACCCCTCTAAAGAACCGTCAGGGCTACTGGAGTCGTTCTCCAGGTCGTTACGGATGCTACTATGGAAGAATCCAAAAAAATTCGACCCGGACACCCATCACCTAAAATATCCGTGGGCTAACATACATGAAAAAGTGGTAAAATTGCCTAATACCTATTGCGCCGCCAATAAAATGCTACTAAACCCCTCTATAGCGCAACCGGGGCTACTGGAGTCGTTTCCCAGATCATTACGGATTCTACTATCAAAGAATCCAAGAAAATTCAACCCGAACCCTCGGCATCTAAAAAATCCTTACGCTAATACACACGAAAAACTGACAAAATTGCCTAATTCCTATTGCGTCTCCAATAAAATGCTCCTTAACCCCTCTGAAGCACCGCCGGGGCTACTGGAGTCATTTCCAGGTCGTTACGGACATTACTATTAAAGAATCCGAGAAAATTTGACCCGGACCTCCGGCACCTAAAAAATCGGTGGGCTAACACACACGAAAAACTGGCAAAATCGCCTAATTCCTATTGTGTCGCTAATAAAATGCTCCTAAACCTCTCTATAGCGACGCCGGGGCTACTAAAGTCATTCCCCAGGTCCTTACGGACGCTACTATGGAAGAATGGAAGAAAATACGACCCAGACCCCCGGCACCTAAAATTTCTGTGGGCTAACACACACGAAAAATTGGCAAAATTACCTAATTCCTATTGCGTCCTCAATAAAATTCTCCAAAACCCCTCTATAGCACTGCCGGGGCTACTGGAGTCGTTCCCTAGTCATTACGGACGCTACTATGGAAGAATCCAAGAAAATTCGATACGGACCCCTGGCACGTAAAAACTCTGTGGGCTAACACACACGAAAAACTAGAAAAATTGCCTAATTCCTATTGCGTCTCTAATAAAATGATCCTAAACACTCTAAAGAACCGTCTGGGCTACTAGAGTCGTTCCCCAAGTCATTACGGATGCTACTATGGAAGAATCCAAGAAAATTCGACATAGACCCCCGGCACCTAAAATATTTGTGGGCTAACACACAAAAAAGTGGCAAAATTGTTTAATTCCTATTGCAACGCCAATAAAATGCTCCTAAACCCCTCTATAAAGCAGCCGGGACTACTGGAGTCGTTCCCCAGGTCGTTACGGATGCCACAATGGAAGAATCCAAGAACTTTCAACATGGCCCCCTGTTACGTAAAAAATCCGTGGGCTAACACACGAAAAACTGGCAAAATCGCCTAATTCCTATTGCGTCTCAAATAAAATGCTCCTAAACCCCTCTAAAGTGCCATCGGGGCTATTAGAGTCGTTCCCTAGGTCGTTACGGATGCTACTATGGAAGAATCCAAGAATAGTTGACCCGAAACCTCGACACCTAAAAAACCGTGGGCTAACACACATGAAAAACTGGCAAAATCTCCTAATTCCTATTGTGTCGCCAATAAAATGCTCCTAAACCCCTCTATAGCACCGCTATGGCTACTGGAGTCGTTCCCCAGATCATTATGGATGCTACTATCGAAGAATCCAAGAAAATTCGACCCGGATCCCTAGCACCTAAAATATTTGTGGGCTAACAAACACGAAAATGTGGCAAAATTGCCTAATTCCTATTGCGTCGCCAATAACATGCTCCTAAACCCCTATATAGCGTCGCCGGGGCTACTGGAGTCGTTCTCCAGGTCGTTACGGACGCTACTATGGAAGAATCTAAGAAAGTTCGACCCGGACCCCCGCCACCTAAAAAATCCGTGGGCTAACACACACGAAAAACTGGCAAAATCGCCTAATTCCTACTGCGTCGCTAATAAAATGCTCCTAAGCCCCTCTAAAGCATCGTCGGGGCTACTTTAGTCGTTCCCAGGTCGTTACTGACGCTACTATGGAAAAATCCAAGAAAGGTTTACGTGGGCCCCTGACACCTAAAAAATCTGTGGGTTAACACACACGAAAAACTAGCAAAATCCCCTAATTCATATTGCGTCGCCAATAAAATACTCCTAAACCCCTCTATAGCACCTACGGGGCTACTGGAGTCCTTCCCCAGGTCGTTACGGACGCTACTATGGAGGAATCCAAGAAAATTTGACCCGGACCCCCGGCACCTAAAATATCCGTGGGCTAACACATACCAAAAACTGGCAAAATCGCCTAATTCCTACTACGTCACCAATAAAATGCTCCTATGCCTCTCTAAAACGCCGCCGAAGCTATTATAGTCGTTCCCCAGGTCGTTACGGACGCTACTATTGAAAAATCCAAGAAATTTTAACCCGGACCCCCGACACCTAAAAAATCTATGGGCTAACACAGACGAAAAACTGGCAAAATCCCCTAATTCCTATTGCGTCGCCAATAAAATGCTCCTAAACCCCTCTATTGCACCGCCGGGGCTATTAGAGTCGTTCCCCAAGTCGTTACGGACCCTACTATGGAAAAAATTAAGAAACATCGACCTAGACCCCCAACACCTAAAAATTCGTGGGTTAACACACACGAAAAACTAGCAAAATATCCGTCGGGGCTACTGGAGACGTTCCCCAGGTCGTTACGGATGCTACTATAGAAGAATCCAAGAAAATTTGACCCGTACCCCCGGCACCTAGAATATCCGTGGGCTAACACACACGAAAAAGTGGCAAAATTGCTTAATTTCTATTGCGCCACCAATAAAATGCTCCTAAACCACTCTAAAGCACCGTCGGGTCTACTAGAGTCGTTCCCCTAGTTGTTACGGATGCTACTATGGAAAATTCCAAGAAAATATGACTCGGACCCCCGACGCCTAAAAAATCTGTGGGCTAACACAAACGAAAAACTGGCAAAATCCCCTAATTCCAATTGCGTCGCCAATAAAATGCTCTTAAACCCCTCTATAGCACCTCCGGGGCTACTAGAGTCATTCCCCAGGTCGTTATGGACGCTACTATGGAAGAATCCAAGAAAATTTGACCCGGGCCCCCGGCACCTAAAATATCCGTAGGCTAACACACACGAAAAAAGTGGCAAAATTAATTAATTCCTATTACGCCGCCAATAAAATGCTCCTAAACCCCTCTAAAGCACCGTCGAGGCTACTGGAGTCGTTCCCCAGGTCGTTACGGTTGCTACTATTAAAGAATTCAAGAAAATTTGAACCGGACCCCCTTCACCTAAAAAATCTGTGGGCTAACACACAAGAAATACTGGCAAAATCGCCTAATTCCTGTTTCGTCGCCAATAAAATGCTCCTAAACCCCTCTATAGAACCGTTGGGGCTACTAGAGTCGTTCCCCAGGTCGTTACAGATGCTACTATGGAGGAATACAAGAAAATTCGACTCGAACCCCCGACACCTAAAAAATCCGTGGGCTTACACACACGAAAAATTGGCAAAATCGCCTAATTCTATTGCGTCGCAAATAAAATGATCCAAAACCCCTCTAAAACACCGCCGGAGCTACTGGAGTCGTTCTCCAGGTCGTAACGGACGCTACTATGGAAGAAATCAAGAAATATCGACCCGGACCCCCGGTACCTAAAAATTCTGCGGGCTAACACACACGAAAAACTGGCAAAATTGCTTAATTCCTATTGCGTCGCCAATAAAATGCTCCTAAACCCCTCTATTGCACCTCCGGGGCTACTAGAGTCGTTCCCCAAGTTGTTACAGACCCGACTATAGAAGAAATCAAGAAATATCGACCTAGACCCCTAGCACATAAAAATTCGTGGGTTAGAACATATGAAAAACTAGCAAAATCGCCTAATTCCTATTGCGTCGCCAATAAAATGCTCCTGAACCCCTCTAAAGCACCGCCGGGGCTACTGGAGTCATTCCCTAGGTCGTTATGGATGCTAAAATGGAAGAATCCAAGAAAATGTGACCCGAACCCCCGGCACCTAAAATATCCGATGGTTATAACACACGAAAAACTGGCAAAATCGCCTAATTCCTATTGCGTCGCTAATAAAATGCTCCTAAACCCCTCTATAGCACCGCCGGGGCTACTGCAGTCGTTCCCCAGGTCGTTACGGATGCTACTATGGAAGAATCCAAGAAAATTCGACCCGAACCCCCGGCACCTAAAAAATCTATGGGCTAATACACAAGAAACACTGGCAAAATTGCCTAATTCCTACTACATCGCCAATAAAATGCTCCTAAACCCCTCTAAAGTGCCGCCGGGGCTACTATAGTCGTTCCCTAGGTCGTTACGGACGCTACTAAGGAAAAATCCAAGAAAATATGACCCGGACCTCCTTCACCTAAATAATCTGTGGGCTAACATACAAGAAATACTGACAAAATTGCTTAATTCCTATTGCGTCGCTAATAACATGCTCCTAAACCCCTCTATAGCGCCGCCGGGGCTACTGGAGTCGTTCCCCAGGTCGTTACGGACACTAATATTGAAAAATACAAGAAAATTCGACTCGGACCCCCGGCACCTAAAATATTCGTGGGCTAACACACACGAAAAACTGGCAAAATCGCCTAATTCCTATTGCGTCGCAAATAAAATGATCCTAAACCCCTTTAAAGCACCGCTGGGGCTACTGGAGTCGTTCTCCAGGTCGTAACGGACGCTACTATGGAAGAATCCAAGAAAATTCGAACCGGACCCCCGGCACCTAAAAAATCCGTGGGCTAACACACACGAAAAACTGGCAAAATCGCTTAATTCCTACTGTGTCGCCAATAAAATGCTCCTAAGCCCCTCTAAAGCACCGCCGGGGCTACTGTAGTCGTTCCCCAGGTCGTTACGGATGCTAATATGGAAAAATCCAAGAAATTTTGACCCGGACCTCCGGCATCTAAAAAATCTGTAGGCTAACACACACGAAAAACTGGCAAAATCCCTTAATTCCAGTTGCGTTGCCAATAAAATGCTCCTAAATCCCTCTATAGCACCTCTGGAGCTACTGGAGTCATTCCCAGGTCGTTATGGACGCTACTATAGAAATATCCAAGAAAGTTTGACCCGGACCCCCAACGCCTAAAAATTCTCTAGGCTAACACACACGAAAAACTGGCAAAATCCCCTAATTCCTATTGCGTCGCCAATAAAATGCTCCTAAACCCCTATATAGCGTCGCCGGGGCTACTGGAGTCGTTCTCCAGGTCGTTACGGACGCTACTATGGAAGAATCCAAGAAATTTCGACCCGGACCTCCGCCACCTAAAAAATCCGTGGGCTAACACACACGAAAAACTGGCAAAATCGCCTAATTTCTACTGCGTCGCTAATAAAATGCTCCTAAGCCCCTCTAAAGCGTCGTCAGGGCTACTGTAGTCGTTCCCAGGTCGTTACGGATGCTACTATGGAAGAATTCAAGAAAATTTGACTCGGACCCCTTTTACCTAAAAAATCTGTGGGCTAACACACAAGAAATACTGGCAAAATCGCCTAATTCTATTGCGTCGCCAATAAAATGCTCCTAAACCCCTCTATAGCACCGTCGGGGCTACTAGATTCGTTCCCCAGGTCGTTACAGACGCTACTATGGAGGAATACAAGAAAATTTGACTCGAACCCCCGACACCTAAAAAATCCGAGGGCTTACACACACAAAAAATTGGCAAAATCGCCTAATTCCTATTGCGTCGCAAATAAAATAATCCTAAACCCTTCTAAAGCGCCGCCGGAGCTACTAGAGTCGTTCTACAGGTCGTAACGGATGCTACTATGGAAGAAATAAAGAAAATTCGACCCGTACCCCTGGTACCTAAAAATTCTGTGGGCTAACACACACGAAAAACTGGCAAAATTGCCTAATTCCAATTGCGTCGCCAATAAAATACTCCTAAACCCCTCTAATGCACCGCCGGGGCTACTGGAGTCGTTCCCCAGGTCGTTACGGACGCTACTATGGAAAAAATCAAGAAAATTCGACCCAGACCCCCGGCACCTAAAAATTCGTGGGTTAACACACACAAAAAACTGGCAAAATCACCTAATTCCTATTGCGTCGCCAATAAAATGCTCCTGAACCCCTCTAAAGCACCGTCGGGGCCGTTGGAGTCGTTCCCTAGGTCGTTACGGATGCTACAATAGAAGAATCCAAAAAAATTTGACCCGAACCCCTGGCACCTAAAAAATCCAAGGGTTAACACACACGAAAAACTGGCAAAATCGCCTAATTTCTATTGCGTCGCCAATAAAATGCTCCTACAGCCCGCTATAGTGCCGCCGGAACTACTGTAGTTGTTCCCCAGGTAGTTACAGACGCTACTATGGAAGAATCCAAGAAAATTTGACCCAGACCCCCAGCACCTAAAATATCCGTGGGCTAACACAAATGAAAAACTGGCAAAATTGCTTAATTCCTATTGCGCCGCCAATAAAATGCTCCTAAACCCCTCTAAAGCACCACCGGGGCTACTGGACGTTCCCCAAGTCGTTACGGATGCTACTGTGGAAGAATTCAAGGAAATTTGACCCGCACCCCCGGCACCTAAAAAATCCTCGGGCTAACACATACGAAAAATTAGCAAAATCGCCTAATTTCTATTGCGTCGCCAATAAAATGCTCTTCCACCCCTTTAAAGCGCCGCCGGGGCTACTGGAGTCGTTCCCCAGGTCGTTACGGACTCTACTATCGAAGAATCCAAGAAAATTCGACCCGGATCCCCGGCACCTAAAATATTTGTGGGCTAACAAACACGAAAATGTGGTAAAATTGCCTAATTCCTATTGTGTCGCCAATAAAATGCTCCTAAACCCCTCTATAGCACCGCCGGGGCTACTGGAATCGTTCCCCAGGTCGTTACGGATGCTACTATGGAAGAATACAAGAAAATTCGACTCGGACCCCCGGCACCTAAAAAATCCGTGGGCTAATACACACGAAAAACTGGAAAAATCGCCTAATTCCTATTGCGTCGCAAATAAAATGATCCTAAACCCCTCTAAAGCGCCGCCGGAGCTACTGGAGTCATTCTCCAGGTCGTAACGGATGATACTATAGAAGAAATCAAGAACATTCGACCCGGACCCCCGGTACCTAAAAATTCTGTGGGCTAACACACACGAAAAACTAGCAAAATTGCCTAATTCCTATTGCGTCGCTAATAAAATGCTCCTAAACCACTCTATTGCACCGCCGGGGCTACTGGAGTCGTTCCCCATGTTATTACGGACGCTACTATGGAAGAAATCAAGAAAATTCGACCCGAACCCCCGGCACCTAAAAATTCTATAGGCTAACACACACGAAAAACTGGCAAAATCCCCGAATTCCTGTTGTGTCGCCAATAAAATGCTCCTAAGCGACTCTAAAGAACCACACAAGAAATACTGGCAAAATCGCCTAATTCCTATTGCATCGCCAATAAAATGCTCCTAAACCCCTCTATAGCGCCGCCGGGGCTACTGGAGTCGTTCCCCGGGTCGTTACGGATGCTACTATAGAAGAATACAAGAAAATTCACCCCGCACCCCTGGCACCTAAAAATTCTGTGGGCTAACACACAAGAAATACTGGCAAAATCGCCTAATTCCTATTCCGTCGCCAATAAAATGCTCTTGAAACCCTCTAAAGCGTCGTAGGGGCTACTGGAGTCGTTCCCCTAGTCGTTACTGACGCTACTATGGAAGAATCCAAGAAAAATCGACCCGAACCCCGGCACCTAAATAATCCGTGGGTTAACACACCAGAAAAACTGGCAAAATCGCCTAATTCCTATTGCGTCGCCAATAAAATGCTCCTAAACCTCTCTATAGCGCTGTCGGAGCTACTGGAATCGTTCCCCAGGTTCTTACGGATGCTATTATGGAAGAATCCAAGAAATTTCGACCCGGACCCCCGACACCTAAAAAATCGGTGGGCTAACATATACGAAAAACTAGCAAAATCGCCTAATTCCTATTGCGTCCCCAATAAAATGCTCCTAAACCCCTCTAAAGCGCCGCCGGGGCTACTAGAGTCGTTCTCCAGGTCGTTACGGATGCTACTATAGAAGAATCCGAGAAAATTTGACCAGGACCCCCGGCACCTTAAAAATCCGTGGGCTAACTCACACGAAAAACTGGCAAAATCGCGTAATTCCTATTGCATACGAAAAACTTGCAAAATTACCTAATTCCTATTGCGTCGCCAATAAAATGCTCCTGAACCCCTCTAAAGCGCCCCCGGGGCTACTGGAGTCTTTCCCAAAGTCGTTATGGACACTACTATGGAAGGATCCAAGAAAATTCGACCCGGACCCCCGGCACATAAAACTTCTGTGGGCTAACACACACGAAAAACTTGCAAAATTGCCTAATTCCTATTGCATCGCTAATAAAATGCTCCTGAATCCCTCTAAAGCACTGCCGGGGCTACTGGAGACGTTCCCAAGGTCGTTATGGATGCTACTACGTAAGGATCCAAGAAAATTTGACCCGAACCACCGGCACCTAAAAAATCTGTGGGTTAACACACACAAAAAACTAGCAAAATCGCCTAATTCCTATTGCGTCAACAATAAAATTCTCCTAAACCCTTCTATAGTGCCGTCGGGGCCACTGGAGTCGTTCCCCAGGTCATTACGGATGCTACTATAGAAGAATCCAAGAAAAATTCGACACGCACCCCCGACACCTAAAAAATCTGTGGGCTAACACACACAAAAAACTGGCAAAATTGCCTAAGTCCTGTTGCGTCGCCAATAAAATGCTACTAAACGACTCTAAAGCACCACCGGGGCTACTGAAGTTGTTCCCTAGGACGTTACGGACGCTACTATGGAGGAATCCAAGAAAATTTGACCCGGAACCCCGGCACCTAAAAAATCCTAGGGCTAACACATGAAAAACTGGCAAAATCTCCTAATTCCTATTGCGTCGCCAATAAAATGCTCCTAAACCCCTCTGTAGCGCCGTCGGGGCTACTGGAGTCGTTCTACAGGTCGTTACGGACGCTACTATGGAAGAAATCAAGAAAATTCGACCCGCACCCCCGGCACCTAAAAAATCCGTGGGCTAACATACACGAAAAACTTGCAAAATTGCTTAATTCCTATTGCGCCGCCAATAAAATGCTCCTAAACCCCTCTAAAGCGCCGCCGGGGCTACTGGAGTCGTTCCCCAGGTCATTACAGACACTACTATAGAAGAATCCAAGAAAATATGACCCAGACCCCCGGCACCAAAAAAATCTGTGGGCTAGCACAAACGAAAAATTAACAAAAATCCCCTAATTCTTATTGCGTCGCCAATAAAATGCTCCTAAACCCCTCTATAGCACTTCCGAGGCTACTGGAGTCATGCCCCAGGTCGTTACGGACGTTACAGACCCCCGGCACCTAAAATATCCGTGGGCTAACACACACGAAAAAGTGGCTAAATTACTTAATTCCTATTGCGCCACCAATAAAATGCTCCTAAACCCCTCTAAAGCGCCGCCGGGGCTACTGGAGTCGTTCCCCAGGACGTTACGGATGCTATTATGGAAGAATCCAAGAAAATTTGACCTGGAACCCCGGCACCTAAAAACTCCGTGGGCTAACACACACGAAAAACTGGCCAAATCTCCTAATTCCTATTGCGTCGCCAATAAAATGCTCCTGAACCCCTCTAAAGCGCCCTCGGTGCTACTGGAGTGGTTCCCCAGGTCGTCACAGACGCTACTATGGAAGAAATCAAGAAAATTCGACCCGCACCCCCGACACCTAAAAAATACGTGGGCTAACACACACGAAAAACTGGCAAAATTGCTTAATTCCTATTATGTCGCCAATAAAATGCTCTTAAACCCCTCTAAAGCGCCGCCGGGGCTACTGGAGTCGTTCCCTAGGTCGTTACGGGCGTTATTATGGAAGAATCCAAGAAATTTTGACCCGAACCCCCGGCACCTAAAACATTCGTGGGCTAACATACACGAAAAACTGGCAAAATCGCGTAATTTCTATTGCGTCGCCAATAAAATGCTCCTAAACCCCTCTATAGCACCGTCGAGGCTACTGGAATCGTTTCCCCGGCACCTAAAATATTTATGGGCTAACACACATGAAAAACTAGCAAAACCTCTTAATTCCTGTTGCGTCGCCAATAAAATGCTCCTAAACGACTCTAAATCACCTCCGGGGCTACTGGAGTTTATCCCCAAGTCGTTACGGATGCTAATATAGAATAATTCAAAAAATTTTAACTCGGACCCCCGGCACCTAAAATATCTGTGGGCTAACACACACGAAAAAGTGGCAAAATTTCTTAATTCCTATTGCGCGGCCAATAAAATGCTCCTAAACCCCTTTAAAGCGCCCTCGGGGCTACTGGAGTCGTTCCCAAGGTCGTTATGGACACTACTATGGAAGGATCCAAGAAAATTCGACCTGGACCCCCGGCACCTAAAAATTCCGTGGGCTAACACACACGAAAAACTTACAAAATTGCCTAATTCCTATTGCATCGCCAATAAAATGCTCCTGAACCGCTCTAAAGCGCCGTCGAGGCTACTGGAGTCGTTCCCAAGGTCGTTATGGATGCTACTACAGAAGGATACAAGAAAATTTGACCCAAACCACCGGCACCTAAAAAATCCGTGGGTTAACACACAAAAAAAACAGGCAAAATCGCCTAATTCCTATTGCGTCACCAATAAAATGCTCCTAAACCCCTGTATAGCGCCGTCGGGGCCACTGGAGTCATTCCCCAGGTCATTACGGACGCTACTATAGAAGAATACAAGAAAATTCGACCCGCACCCCCAGCACCTAAAAATTCTGTGGGCTAACACACACGAAAAACTGGCAAAATCGCCTAATTTCTGTTGCATCGCCAATACAATGCTCCTAAACGACTCTAAAGCACCACCGGGGCTACTGAAGTCGTTTACCAGTATATTACAGATGCTATTATGGAAGAATCCAAGAAAATATGACCTGGAACCCCGGCACCTAAAAAATCCGTGGGCTAACACACACGAAAAACTGGCCAAATCTCCTAATTCCTATTACGTCGCCAATAAAATGCTCCAAAACCCCTCTATAGCACCGTCGGGGCTACTGGAGTCGTTATCCAGGTCGTCACAGACGCAACTATGGAAGAAATTAAGAAAATTCGACCCGCACCCCCGGCACCTAAAAAATACGTGGGCTAACACACACGAAAAACTGGCAAAATTGCTTAATTTCCTATTGTGCCGCCAATAAAATGCTCTTAAACCCCTCTAAAGCACCGCCGGGGCTACTGGAGTTGTTCCCCGGGTCGTTACGGATGCTACTATGGAAAAATCCAAGAAAGTTTGACCCGAACCCCCGGCATCTAAAAAATATGTGGGTTAACACACATGAAAAACTAGCAAAATCCCCTAATTGCTATTGCGTCGCCAATAAAATGCTCCTAAACCCCTCTATAGCACTTCCGGGGCTACTGGAGTCATGACCCAGGTCGTTACGGACGCCACTATGGAAGAATCCAAGAAAATTGACCCGGACCCCTGGCACCTAAAAAATCCGTGGGATAACACACACGAAAAAGTGGCAAAATTACTTAATTCCTATTGCGCAGCCAATAAAATGCTCCTAAACCCCTCTAAAGCACCGTCGGGGCTACTGGAGTAGTTCTATAGGTCGTTATGGACGCTACTATGGAAGAAATCAAGAATATTCGACCCGCACCCCCGGCACCTAAAAAATCCGTGGGCTAACACACACAAAAAACTGGCAAAATTGCTGAATTCCTATTACGCCGCCAATAAAATGCTCCTAAACCCCTCTAAAGCGCTGCCGGGGCTACTGGAGTTGTTCCCCAGGTCGTTACGGACGCTACAATGGAAGAATCCAAGAAAATGTGACCCAGACCCCCGGCACCTAAAATATCCGTGGGCTAACACAAACGAAAAACTGGCAAAATCGCCAAATTCCTATTGTGTCTCCAATAAAATGCTCCTATACCCCTCTAAAGAGCCATCGGGGCTACTGGAGTCATTCCCCAGGTTGTTACGGATTCTACTATGGAAGAATCCAAGAAAATTGACCCGGACCCCCGGCACCTAAAAAATCCGTGGGCTAACACACACGAAAAAGTGGCAAAATTACTTAATACCTATTGCACCGCCAATAAAAAGCTTCTAAACCCCTCTAAGCACCGTCGGGGCTACTGGAGTCATTCTCCAGGTCGTTATGGACGCTAATATGGAAGAAATCAATAAAATTCGACCCGCACCCCCGGCACCAAAAAATCTGTGGGCTAACACACATGAAAAACTGGCAAAATTGCTTAATTCCTATTGCGCCGCCAATAAAATGCTCCTAAACCCATCTAAAGCGCCGCCGGGGCTACTGGAGTTGTTCCCCAGGTCATTACGAACGCTACAATGGAAGAATCCAAGAAAATGTGACCTGTACCCCCGGCACCTAAAAAATCTGTGGGTTAACACACACGAAAAACTGGCAAAATCATCTAATTTCTATTGTGTCGCCAA
This sequence comes from Solanum dulcamara, assembly GCF_947179165.1. Lineage (NCBI taxonomy): Eukaryota > Viridiplantae > Streptophyta > Magnoliopsida > Solanales > Solanaceae > Solanum > Solanum dulcamara. Next base: position 867,171 of record NC_077237.1, on the reverse strand, counting down.
TAAAATGCTCCTAAACCCCTCTATAGCACCGTCGGGGCTACTGGAGTCGTTCTCCAGGTCGTTACGGATGCTAATATGGAAGAATACAAGAAAATTCGACTCGGACCCCCGTCACCAAAAAAATACGTGGGCTAACACACACGAAAAACTGGCAAAATTGCCTAATTCCTACTGCGTCGCAAATAAAATGATCCTAAGCCCCTCTAAAGCACCGCTGGGGCTACTATAGTCGTTCTCCAGGTCGTTACAGACGCTACTATGGAAGAAATCAAGAAAATTTGACCCGGACCCCCGGCACCTAAAAATCTGTGGGTTAACACACACGAAAAACTGGCAAAATCGCCTAATTCTTATTACGTCGCCAATAAAATGCTCCTAAATCCCTCTGTAACGCCGCAGGGGCTACTGGAGTCGTTCCCCAAGTCGTTAAGGACGCTACTATGGAAGAATCCAAGAAAATTTGACCCGGGCCCCCGGCACCTAAAAATTCGTGGGCTAACACACACGAAAAACTGGCAAAATTGCCTAATTCTTATTACGTCGCCATTAAAATGCTCCTAAATCCCTCTATAGTGCCGCCGGGGCTACTGGAGTCGTTTCCCAAGTCGTTAAGGACGCTACTATGGAAGAATCCAAGAAACTTTGACCGGGCCCCCCGGCACCTAAAAAATCTGTGGACTAACACACACGAAAAACTGGCAAAATCTCCTAATTCCTATTGCGTCGCCAACAAAATGCTCCTAAACCCCTCTATAACACCGTCGGGGCTACTGGAGTCTTTCCCAGGTCATTACGGACGCTACTATGGAAGAATCTAAGAAAATTTGACCCGAACCCCCGGCACCTAAAAAATCCGTGGGTTAACACAAACGAAAAATTGGCAAAATCGCCTAATTCTTATTACGTCGCCAATAAAATGCTCCTAAACCCCTCTAAAGCACCGCTGGTGCTACTGTAGTTGTTCCCCAGGTCGTTACGGACGCTACTATGGAAGAATTCAAGAAAATTTGACCCTGACCCCCTTCACCTAAAAATTCTATGGGCTAACACACAAGAAATACTAGCAAAATTGCCTAATTCCTATTGCGTCGCAAATAAAATGATCCTAAGCCCCTCTAAAGCGCCTCCGGGGCTACTGAAGTCGTTTTCTAGGTCGTTACGGACACTACTATGGAAGAAATCAAGAAAATTTGACCCGAACATCCGGCACCTAAAAAATCCTTGGGTTAACACACACGAAAAATTGGCAAAATCACCTAATTCTTATTACGTCGCCAATAAAATGCTCCTAAATCCCTCTATAGCACCGCCGGGGCTATTGGAGTCGTTCCCCAAGTCGTTAAGGATGCTACTATGGAAGAATCCAAGAAAATTTGACCCGAGCCCCCGGCACCTAAAAATTCGTGGGCTAACACATAAGAAAAACTTGCAAAATTGCCTAATTCCTATTACGTCGCCATTAAAATGCTCCTAAATCCCTCTATAGTGCCGCCGGGGCTACTGGAGTCGTTTCCCAAGTCGTTAAGGACGCTACTATGGAAGAATCCAAGAAACTTTGACCCGGGCCCCCGGCACCTAAACAATCTGTGGGCTAACACACACGAAAAAACTGGCAAAATCTCCTAATTCCTATTGCATCGCCAACAAAATGCTCCTAAACCCCTCTATAACACCGTCGGGGCTACTGGAGTCTTTCCCCAGGTCATTACGGACGCTACTATGGAAGAATCTAAGAAAATTTGACCCGAACCCCCGGCACCTAAAAAATCCGTGGGTTAACACAAACGAAAAATTGGCAAAATCGCCTAATTCTTATTACGTCGCCAATAAAATGCTCCTAAACCCCTATAAAGCACCGCTGGTGCTACTGTAGTTGTTCCCCAGGTCGTTACGGACGCTACTATGGAAGAATTCAAGAAAATTTGACCCTGACCCCCTTCACCTAAAAATTCTATGGGCTAACACACAAGAAATACTAGCAAAATTGCCTAATTCCTATTGCGTCGCAAATAAAATGATCCTAAGCCCCTCTAAAGCGCCTCCGGGGCTACTGAAGTCGTTTTCTAGGTCGTTACGGACACTACTATGGAAGAAATCAAGAAAATTTGACCCGAACATCCGGCACCTAAAAAATCCTTGGGTTAACACACACGAAAAATTGGCAAAATCACCTAATTCTTATTACGTCGCCAATAAAATGCTCCTAAATCCCTCTATAGCACCGCCGGGGCTATTGGAGTCGTTCCCCAAGTCGTTAAGGACGCTACTATGGAAGAATCCAAGAAAATTTGACCCGAGCCCCCGGCACCTAAAAATTCGTGGGCTAACACATAAGAAAAACTTGCAAAATTGCCTAATTCCTATTACGTCGCCATTAAAATGCTCCTAAATCCCTCTATAGTGCCGCCGGGGCTACTGGAGTCGTTTCCCAAGTCGTTAAGGACGCTACTATGGAAGAATCCAAGAAACTTTGACCCGGGCCCCCGGCACCTAAACAATCTGTGGGCTAACACACACGAAAAACTGGCAAAATCTCCTAATTCCTATTGCATCGCCAACAAAATGCTCCTAAACCCCTCTATAACACCGTCGGGGCTACTGGAGTCTTTCCCCAGGTCATTACGGACGCTACTATGGAAGAATCTAAGAAAATTTGACCCGAACCCCCGGCACCTAAAACATCCGTGGGCTAACATACACGAAAAACTGGCAAAATCGCCTAATTTCTATTGCGTCGCCAATAAAATGCTCCTAAACCCCTCTATAGCACCGTCGAGGCTACTGGAATCGTTTCCCAGGTCGTTATGGAAGCTACTATAGAAGAATCCAAAAAAATTGGACTCGGACCCCCGGCACCTAAAATATTTATGGGCTAACACACACGAAAAACTGGCAAAACCTCCTAATTCCTGTTGCGTCGCCAATAAAATGCTCCTAAACGACTCTAAATCACCTCCGGGGCTACTGGAGTTTATCCCCAAGTCGTTACGGACGCTAATATAGAATAATTCAAAAAATTTTAACTCGGACCCCCGGCACCTAAAATATCTGTGGGTTAACACACACGAAAAAGTGGCAAAATTTCTTAATTCCTATTGCGCGGCCAATAAAATGCTCCTAAACCCCTTTAAAGCGCCCTCGGGGCTACTGGAGTCGTTCCCAAGGTCGTTATGGACACTACTATGGAAGGATCCAAGAAAATTCGACCTGGACCCCCAGCACCTAAAAATTCCGTGGGCTAACACACACGAAAAACTTACAAAATTGCCTAATTCCTATTGCATCGCCAATAAAATTCTTCTGAACCCCTCTAAAGCGCCGACGGGGCTACTGGAGTCGTTTCCAAGGTCGTTATGGATGCTACTACAGAAGGATCCAAGAAAATTTGACCCGAACCACCGGCACCTAAAAAATCCGTGGGTTAACACACAAAAATAACTGGCAAAATCGCCTAATTCCTATTGCGTCACCAATAAAATGCTCCTAAACCCCTCTATAGCGCCGTCGGGGCCACTGGAGTCATTCCCCAGGTCATTACGGACGCTACTATAGAAGAATCCAAAAATATTCGACCCGCACCCTCGGCACCTAAAAAATCTGTGGGCTAACACACACGAAAAACTAGCAAAATCCCCTAATTCCTATTGCGTCGCCAATAAAATGTTCCTAAACCTTCTATAGCACTTCCGGGGCTACTGGAGTCGTTCCCCAAGTCGTTACGGATGCTACTATGCAAGAAATCAAGAAAATTATACCCGGACCCCCTTCACCTAAAAAATCTGTGGGCTAACACACAAGAAATACTGGCAAAATCGCCTAATTCCTATTGCATCGGTAATAAAATGCTCCTAAACCCCTCTATAGCATCGCCGGGGCTACTATAGTTGTTCCCCAGGTCGTTACGGACGCTAATATGGAAGAATACAAGAAAATTTGACTCGGACCCCCGTCACCAAAAAAATCCGTGGGCGAACATGCACAAAAAATTGGAAAAATCGCCTAATTCCTATTGCGTCGCAAATAAAATGATCCTAAACCCCTCTAAGGCGCCGCCGGGGCTACTGGAGTCATTCCCGAGGTCGTTACGAATGCTACTCTGGAAGAAATCAAGAAAATTCGACCCTAACCCCAGGCACCTAAAAAATCAGTGGGCTAACACACACGAAAAACTGGCAAAATCGCCTAATTCCTACTGCGTCGCCAATAAAATATTCCTAAGCCCCTCTAAAGCACCGCTGGGGCTACTGTAGTCGTTCCCTAGGTCGTTACGGACGCTACTAAGGAAACCTCCAAGAAAATTTGACCCGGACCCCCGGCATCTAAAAAATCTATGGGCTAACATACACGAAAAACTGGCAAAATCCCCTAATTCCTGTTGCATAGATAATAAAATGCTCCTAAACGACTCTAAAGCACCGCCGGGGCTACTGAAGTCGTTCCCCAGGTCGTTATGGACGCTACTATGGAAGAATCCAAGAAAATGTGACCCAGAACCCCGGCACCTAAAATATCCGTGGGCTAACACACACGAAAAACTGGCAAAATCTCCTAATTCCTATTTCGTCGCCAATAAAATGCTCCTAAACCCCTTTATAGCACCGCTGGGGATACTGGAGTCATTCCCCAAATCGTTACGGACGCTACTATCGAAGAATCCAAGAAAATTCGACCCGGACCCTCGGCACCTAAAAAATCCTTACGCTAATACACACAAAAAACTGGCAAAATTACCTAATGCCTATTGCGTCTCCAATAAAATGCTTCTAAACCCCTCTATAGCGCCGCCGGGGCTACTGGAGTCGTTCCCCAGGTCGTTACGGACGCTACTATGGAAGAATCCAAGAAAATTTGACCCGGACCCCCGACACCTAAAATATCCGTGGGCTAACACACACGAAAAAGTGACAAAATTACTTAATTCCTATTGCGCCGCCAATAAAATGCTCCTAAACCCTTCTAAAGCACCGCCGTGGCTACTGGAGTCGTTCCCCAGGTCATTACGGATGCTACTATGAAAGAATTCAAGGAAATTTGACCTGCACCCCTGGCACCTAAAAAATTCATGGGCTAACACACACGAAAAATTGGCAAAATCGCCTAATTCCTATTGCGTCACCAATAAAATGCTCTTAAACCCCTCTAAAGCGCCGCTGGGTCTACTGGAGTCGTTCCCCAGGTCGTTACGGACGCTACTATGGAAGAATCCAAGAAAATTCGATCCAGACCCTGGTACCTAAAATATCCGTAGGCTAACACACATAAAAAAGTGGTCAAATTGCCTAATTCCTATTGCGTCGCCAATAAAATGCTCCTAAACCCCTCTATAGCGCCGCTGGGGCTACTGGAGTCGTTCCCCAGGTCTTTACGGATGCTACTATAGAAGAATACAAGAAAATTCGACTCATACCCCCAGTACCTAAAAAATCTGTGGGCTAACACACGAAAAACTGGCAAAATCGCATAATTCCTATTGCGTCGCCAATAAAATGATCCTAAACCCCTCTAAAGCTCTGTCGGGGCTATTGGAGTCATTACGCAGGTCATAACGGACGCTACTATGGAAGAAATCAAGAAAATTCGACCTGGACCCCCGGTACCTAAAAATTCTATCGGCTAACACACACGAAAAACTGGCAAAATTGCCTAATTGCTATTGCGTCGCCAATAAAATACTCCTAAACTCCTCTATTGTACCGCCGAGGCTACTAGAGTCGTTCCCTAGGTCGTGACGGACGCTACTATGGAAGAATCCAAGAAAATTTGACCTAGACCCCCACCATCTAAAATATCCGTGCACTAACACACACGAACAAGTGGCAAAATTGTCTAATTCCTATTGCATCGTCAATAAAATGCTCCTAAACCCCTCTAAAGCACCACCGGGGCTACTGCAGTCATTCCCCAGGTCGTTACGGACGCTACAATGGAAGATTCCAAGAACAATTGACCCGCACCCCCGACATCTAAAAAATCTGTGGACTAACACACACGAAAAACTGGCAAAATTGCCTAATTCCTATTGCGTCGCTAATAAAATACTCCTAAACCCATCTATAGCACCGCCAGAGCTACTAGATATAATCCCCAGGTCGTTACGGACGCTACTATGGATGAATCCAAGAAAATTCCACCTGGACCCCATGCACCTAAAAATTCTATTGGCTAACACACACGAAAAACTGGCAAAATTGCCTAATTCCTATTGCGTCGCCAATAAAATGCTCCTAAACCCCTCTATTGCACTGCCGGTACTAGTGGAGTCGTTCCCCAGGTTGTAACAGACGCTACTATGGAAGAAATCAAGAAAATTCGACCCGGACCCCCGGCACCTAAAAATTCTATGGGCTAACACAAATGAAAAACTGGCAAAATCGCCTAATTCCTTTTGCGTCGCCAATACAATTCTCCTAAACCCCTCTATAGCGTCGCCAGGTCTACAGGGGTCGTTCCCCAGGTGGTTATGGATTCTACTATGTAAGAATCCAAGAAAATTTGACCCGCACCCCCAACACCTAAAAAATCCGTGGACTAACACACACGAAAAACTAGCAAAATCACTTAATTCCTATTGCATCACCAATAAAATGCTCCTAAACCCCTCTAAAGAGCCGCCAGGTCCAATGGAGTCATTCTCCAGTTCATTACGGACGCTACTATGGAAGAAATCAAGAAAATTCAACCCGCAACCCCTGGCACCTAAAAATTATGTGGGCTAACACACACGAAAAACTTGCAAAATCGCCTAATTCCTATTGCGTAGCCAATAAAATGCTCTAGAAAACCTCTAAAGCATTGTCGGGGCTACTAGAGTCATTCCCCTAATCGTTACGGACTCTACTATGGAATAATCAAAGAAAATTCGACCCGAACCCCCGACACCTAAATAATCTGTGGGTTAACACACACGAAAAACTGGCAAAATTGCCTAATTCCTATTGGTCGCCAATAAAATGCTCCTAAACCTCTCTATAGCGCCGTCGGAGCTACTGGAGTCATTCCCCAGGTTCTTACGGATGCTACTATGGAAGAATCCAAGAAATTTCGACCCGAACTCCCAGTACCTAAAAAATTCGTGGGCTAACATATAAGAAAAAACTGGTAAAATCGCCTAATTCCTATTGCGTCGCCAATAAAATGCTCCTAAACCCCCCTAAAGCGCCGCCGGGGCTACTGGAGTCGTTCCCTAGGTCGTTACGGATGCTACTATAGAAGAATCCAAGAAAATTTGACCAGGACCCCCGGCACCTTAAAAATCCGTAGGCTAACTCACATGAAAAACTGGCAAAATCGCCTAATTCCTATTGCGTCGCCAATAAAATGCTCCTAGACGCCTCTAAAGTGCCGCCGGGGCTACTAGAGTCGTTCCCCAGGTCGTTACGGGCGTTATTATGGATGAATCTAAGAAATTTTGACCCAGACCCCCGGCACCTAAAAATTCCGTGGGCTAACATACACGAAAAACTGGCAAAATCGCCTAATTTCTATTGCGTCGCCAATAAAATGCTCCTAAACCCCTCTATAGCACCGTCGGGGCTACTGGAATCATTTCCCAGGTTGTTATAGAAGCTACTATAGAAGAATCCAAAAAAATTGGACTCGGACCCCCTGCACCTAAAATATTTGTGGGCTAACACACACGAAAAACTGGCAAAACTGCCTAATTCCTGTTGCGTCGCCAATAAAATGCTCCTAAACGACTCTAAAGCACCTCCGGGGCTACTGGAGTCGATCCTCAGGTCGTTACGGACGCTAATATAGAATAATTCAAAAATTGTTAACCCGGACCCCCGGCACCTAAAATATCTGTGGGCTAACACACACGAAAAAGTGGCAAAATTGCTTAATTCTTATTGCGCCGCCAATAAAATGCTCCTAAACCCCTCTAAAGCGCCGCCGGGACTATTGGAGTCATTTTCCATGTCATTACGGACGCTACTATGGAAGAATCCAAGAAAATTTGACTCGAACCTCTGGCACCTAAAAAATCCGTGGGCTAACACACATCAAAAATTGGCAAAATCGCCTAATTCTTATTACGTCGCAAATAAAACGCACCTAAACCCCTCTATAGCACCGCCGGGGCTATTGAAGTCGTTCCCCAAGTCGTTACGGATGCTACTATGGAAGAATCCAAGAAATTTCGACCTGGACCCCCGGCACCTAAAAAATTCGTGGGCTAACACATAAGAAAAACTTGCAAAATTGCCTAATTCCTATTGCATTGCCAATAAAATGCTCCTGAACCCCTTTAAAGCGCCCTCGGGGCTACTGGAGTCGTTCCCAAGGTCGTTATGTACACTACTATGGAAGGATCCAAGAAAATTCGACCCGGACCCCCAGCACCTAAAAATTCTGTGGGCTAACACAAACAAAAAACTTGCAAAATTGCCTAATTCCTATTGCGTCGCCAATAAAATGCTCCTGAACCCCTCTAAAGCGCCCCCGGGGCTACTGGAGTCTTTCTCAAGGTCGTTATGGACACTACTATGGAAGGATCCAAGAAAATTCGACCCGAACCTCCGGCACCTAAAAATTCCGTGGGCTAACACACACGAAAAACTTGCAAAATTTACTAATTCCTATTGCATCGCCAATAAAATGCTCCTGAACCCCTCTAAAGCGCCGCCGGGGCTACTGGAGTCGTTCCCAAGGTCGTTATGGATGCTACTTCGGAAGGATCCAAGAAAATTTGACCCGAACCACCGGCACCTAAAAACTCTGTGGGTTAACACACACAAAAAACTGGCAAAATCGCCTAATTCTTATTGCGTCGACAATAAAATGCTCCTAAACCCCTCTATAGCACCGTCGGGGCCACTAGAGTCGTTCCCCAGGTCATTACGGATTCTACTATAGAAGAATCCAAGAAAATTAGACCCGCACCCCCGGCACCTAAAAAATCTGTGGGCTAACACACACGAAAAACTGGCAAAATTGCTTAATTCCTATTGCGCCGCCAATAAAATGCTCCTAAACCCCTCTAAAGCGCCGCCGGGGCTACTGAAGTTGTTCCCCAGGTCGTTACGGACGCTACTATTGAAAAATCCAAGAAAATTTGACCCGTACCCCCGGCACCAAAAACATCTGTGGGCTAGCACACACGAAAAACTAGCAAAATCCCCTAATTCCTATTGCGTCGCCAATAAAATGCTCCTAAACCTCTTTATAGCACTTCCGGGGCTACTGGAGTCATGCCCCAAGTCGTTACGGACGTTACTATGGAAGAATCCAAGAAAATTGACCCAGACCCCCGGCACCTAAAAAATTTGTGGGCTAACACACACGAAAAAGTGGCAAAATTACTTAATTCCTATTGCGCCGCCAATAAATGCTCCTAAACCCCTCTAAGCACCGTCGGGGCTACTGTAGTAGTTCTCCGGATCTTTATAGACGCTACTATGGAAGAAATCAAGAAAATTCGACCCGCACCCCCGGCACCTAAAAAATCCGTGGGCTAACACACACGAAAAACTGGCAAAATTGCTTAATTCCTATTGCGCTGCCAATAAAATGCTCTTAAACTCGTCTAAAGTGTCGCTGGGGCTACTAGAGTTGTTCCCCAGGTAGTTACGGATGCTACAATGGAAGAAACCAAGAAAATGTGACCCAGACCCCCGACACCTAAAATATCTGTGCGCTAACACTAACGAAAAACTGGCAAAATCGCCAAATTCCTATTGCGTCTCCAATAAAATGCTCCTATACCCCTCTAAAGCGCCACCGGGGCTACTGGAGTCGTTCCCCAGGTCGTTGCAGACTCTACTATGGAACAATCCAAGAAAATTTGACCCGGACCCCCGACACCAAAAAAATCTATGGGGCTAGCACACACGAAAAATTAGCAAAATCCCCTAATTCCTATTGCGTCGCAAATAAAATGCTCCTAAACCCCTCTATAGCACTTCCGGGGCTACTGGAGTCATGCCCCAGGTCGTTACGGACGCTACTATGGAAGAATCAAAGAAAATTTGACCCGGACCCCCGGCACCTAAAATATCCGTGGGCTAACACACACGAAAAAGTGGCAAAATTACTTAATTCCTATTGCGCCGCCAATAAAATGCTCCTAAACCCCTCTAAAGCGCCGCCGGGGCTACTAGAGTCGTTCCCCAAGTCGTTACGGATGCTACTATGGAAGAATTCAAGAAAATTTGACCCGGAGCCCCTTCACCTAAAAGATTTGTGGGCTAACACACAAGAAATACTTGCAAAATCCCCTAATTCCTATTGCGTCGCCAATAAAATGCTTCTAAACCTCTCTATAGCGCCGCCGGGGCTACTGGAGTCGTTCCCCAGGTCGTTACGGATGCTACTATAGAAGAATACAAGAAAATTCGACCCTGACCCCAGGCACCTAAAAAATCCGTTGGCTAACACACGAAAAATTGGCAAAATCGCCTAATTCTTATTACGTCGCCAATAAAATGTTCCTAAATCTCTCTATAGCGCCACCGGGGCTACTGGAGTCGTTCCTCAGGTCGTTACTGACGCTACTATGATAGAATCCAAGAAAATATGACCCGAGCCCCCGGCACCTAAAAAATCTGTGGGCTAACACACACGAAAAACTGGCAAAATCTTCTAATTCTTATTGCGTCGCCAATAAAATGCTCCTAAACCCCTCTATAGCACCGTCGGGGCTACTGGAGTCTTTCCTTAGGTCGTTACGGACGCTACTATGGAAGAATCCAAGAAAATTTGACCCGAACCCCCGACACCTAAAAAATCTGTGGGTTAACACACACGAAAAATTGGCAAAATTGCCTAATTATTATTACGTCGCCAATAAAATGCTCCTAAACCCCTCCAAAGCGCCGCCGGGGCTATTGTAGTTGTTCCCCATGTCGTTACGGACGCTACAATGGAAAAATCTAAGAAAATGTGACCCGGACCCCCGGCACCTAAAAAATCTATGGGCTAACACACACGAAAAACTAGCAAAATCCCCTAATTCCTATTGCATCGCCAATAAAATGCTCCTAAACCCCTTTATAGCACCTTCGGGGCTACTGGAGTCATTCCTCAGGTCGTTACGGACACTACTATGGAAGAATCCAAAAAAATTTGACCCGGACCCCCGGCACCTAAAATATCCGTAGGCTAACACACACGAAAAAGTGGCAAAATTACTTAATTCCTATTGCGCCGCCAATAAAATGCTCCTAAACCCCTCTAAAGCACCGCCGGGGCTACTGGAGTCGTTCCCCAAGTCGTTACGGAAGCTAAATGGAAGAATTCAAGAAAATTTGACCCGGACCCCCTTCACCTAAAAAATCTGTGGGCTAACACACAAGAAATACTGGCAAAATTGCCTAATTCCTATTGCGTCGCCAATAAAATGCTTCTAAACCCCTCTATAGCACCGCCAGGGCTACTGGAGTCGTACCCCAGGTCGTTACGGATTCTACTATAGAAGAATATAAGAAAATTCGACCCGGACCCCAGGCACCTAAAAATCCGTTGGCCAACACACACGAAAAACTGGCAAAATCGCCTAATTCCTACTGCGTCGCCAATAAAATGCTCCTAAACCCCTCTAAAGCACCGCTGGGGCTACTGTAGTCATTCCCCAGGTCGTTACGGACGCTACTAAGGAAAACTCAAAGAAAATTTGACCCGGACCCCCGGCATCTAAAAAATCTGTGGGCTAACACACACGAAAAACTGGCAAAATCCCCTAATTCCTGTTGCATAGATAATAAAATGCTCCAAACGACTCTAAAGCACCGCCGGGGCTACTGAAGTCGTTCCCCAGGTCGTTATGGACGCTACTATGGAAGAATCCAAGAAAATGTGACCCAGAACCCCGGCACCTAAAAAATCCGTGGGCTAACACACACGAAAAACTGGCAAAATCTCCTAATTCCTATTTCGTCGCCAATAAAATGCTCCTAAACCCCTTTATAGCACCGCTGGGGCTACTGGAGTCATTCCCCAAATCGTTACGGACGCTACTATCGAAGAATCCAAGAAAATTCGACCCGGACCCTCGGCACCTAAAAAATCCTTACGCTAATACACACAAAAAACTGGCAAAATTACCTAATGCCTATTGCGTCTCCAATAAAATGCTTCTAAACCCCTCTATAGCGTCGCCGGGGCTACTGGAGTCGTTCCCCAGGTCGTTACAGACGCTACTATGAAAGAATCCAAGAAAATTTGACCCGGACCCCCGGCACCTAAAATATCCGTGGGCTAACACACACGAAAAAGTGACAAAATTACTTAATTCCTATTGCGCCGCCAATAAAATGGTCCTAAACCCCTCTAAAGCACCGCCGGGGCCACTGGAGTCGTTCCCCAGGTCGTTACGGATACTACTATGAAAGAATTCAAGGAAATTTGACCCTCACCCCGGCACCTAAAAATTTCGTGGGCTAATACACACGAAAAATTGGCAAAATCGCCTAATTCCTATTGCGTCGCCAATAAAATGCTCTTAAACCCCTCTAAAGCACCGCCGAGGCAACTGGAGTCGTTCCCCAGGTCGTTACGGACGCTACTATGGAAGAATCCAAGAAATTTCGACCCGTACCCCCGGTACCTAAAATATCCGTGGGCTAACACACACGAAAAAGTGGTCAAATTGCCTAAGTCCTATTGCGTCGCCAATAAAATGCTCCTAAACCCCTCTATAGCTCCGTAGGGGGTACTGGAGTCAATCCCCAGGTCGTTACGGATGCTACTATGGAAGAATAAAAGAAAATTCGACTCATACCCACAGCACCTAAAAAATCTGTGGGCTAACACACGAAAACGTGGCAAAATCGCATAATTCCTATTGCGTTGCCAATAAAATGATCCTAAACCCCTCTAAAGCGCTGCCGGGGCTATTGGAGTCATTCCCCAGGTCGTAACGGATGCTACTATGGAAGAAATTAAGAAAATTCGACCCAGACCCCCGGTACCTTAAAATTTTATCGGCTAACACACACGAAAAACTGGCAAAATTGCCTAATTCCTATTGCGTCGCGAATAAAATGCTCCTAAACCCCTCTATTGCACCGCCGGGGCTACTCGAGTCGTTCCCCAGGTCGTTACGGACGCTACTATGGAAGAAATCAAGAAAATTCAACCCGGACCCCCGGCACCTAAAAATTCTATGGGCTAAGACACACGAAAAACTGGCAAAATCGCCTAATTCCTATTCCATCGCCAATACAATTCTCCTAAACCCCTCTATAGCACCGCCAGGTCTACTGGAGTCGTTCCCCAGGTGGTTACGGATGCTACTATATAAGAATCCAAGAAAATTCGACCCGCACCCCCAACACCTAAAACATCCGTGGACTAACACACACGAAAAACTGGCAAAATCACCTAATTCCTATTGCATCGCCAATAAAATGCTCCCAAACCCCTCTAAAGCCCCGCTGGGGCTACTGGAAACGTTCCCCAAGTCGTTACGGATGCTACTATTGAAGAATCCAAGAAAAATCGACCTAGACCCCCAGCACATAAAAATTCGTGGGTTAACACACACGGAAAACTAGCAAAATCGCCTAATTTCTATTGCGTCGCTAATAAAATGCTCCTAAACCCCTCTATAGCGCCGCTGGGGCTACTGGAGTCGTTCCCCAGGTCGTTACGGATGCTACTATGGTAGAATCCAAGAAATTTTGACCCGAACCACCGGCACATAAAAAATATATGGGCTAACATACAAGAAACACTGGCAAAATCGCCTAATTTCTATTGCGTCGCCAATAAAATACTCCTTAATCCCTCTATAGCACCGCCGGGGCTACTGGAGTCGTTCCCCAAGTCGTTACGGATGCTACTATGGAAGAATCCAAGAAAATTTGACCCGTACCCCCGGCACCTAAAACATCCGTGGGCTAACACACACAAAAAACTAGCAAAATCTCTTAATTCCTATTGCGTCGCCAATAAAATGCTCCTAAACCCCTCTATAGCACCGTCGGTGCTACTGGAGTCTTTCCCCAGGTTGTTACGGACGCTACTATGGAAAAATCTAAGAAAATTTGACCCGAACCCCCGGCACCTAAAAAATCCGTGCGTTAACACACACGAAAAATTGGCAAAAACGCCTAATTCTTATTACGTCGCCAATAAAATGCTCCTAAACCTCTCTAAAGCGCCGCCGAGGCTACTATAGTTGTTCTCCAGGTCGTTACGGACGCTACTATGGAAGAATTCAAGAAAGTTTGACCTGGACCCCCTTCACCTAAAAAATCTATGGGCTAACACACAAGAAATACTGACAAAATTACCTAATTCCTATTGCGTTGCCAATAAAATGCTCCTAAACCCCTCTAAAGCGCCGCCGGGGATATTGGAGTCGTTCCCCAGGTCGTTACGGATTCTACTATAGAAGAATCCAAGAAAATTTGACCAGGACCCCCAGCACCTTAAAAATCTGTGGGCTAACTCACACGAAAAACTGGCAAAATCGCCTAATTCCTATTGCGTCGCCAATAAAATGCTCCTACACCCCTCTAAAGCGCCGCCAGGGCTACTGGAGTCGTTCCCCAGGGCGTTACGGATGCTACTACGGAAGGATCCAAGAAAATTTGACCCGAACCACCGGCACCTAAAAATTTCGTGGGCTAACATACACGAAAAACTTGCAAAATCACCTAATTTCTATTGCATCGCCAATAAAATGCTCCTAAACCCCTCTATAGCACCATCGGGGCTACTGGAGTCGTTCTCCAAGTCGTTACGGACCCTACTATAGAATAAATCAAGAAAAATCGACCTAGACCCCCAGCACATAAAATTTCGTGGGTTAACACACACGAAAAACTAGCAAAATCGCCTAATTTCTATTGCGTCGCTAATAAAATGCTCCTAAACCCCTCTATAGCGCCGCCGGGGCTACTGGAGTCGTTCCCCAGGTCGTTACGGATGCTACTATGGAAGAATCCAAGAAAATTCGACTTGGACCCCCGGCACCTAAAATATTTGTGGGCTAACACACATGAAAAACTGGCAAAACCGCCTAATTCCTTTTGCGTTGCCAATAAAATGCTCCTAAACGACTCTAAAGCACCTCCGGGGCTACTGGAGTCGATCCCCAGGTTGTTACGGACGCTAATATAGAATAATTAAAAAAATTTTAACCCGGACCCCCGGCACCTAAAATATCTGTGGGCTAACACACACGAAAAAGTGGCAAAATTGCTTAATTCTTATTGCGCCGCCAATAAAATGCTCCTAAATCCCTCTAAAGCGCCGCCGGGACTATTAGAGTCGTTTTCCAGGTCATTACGGACGCTACTATGGAAGAATCCAAGAAATTTTGACCCGAACCTCCGGCACCTAAAAAATCTTTGGGCTAACACACACAAAAAATTGGCAAAATCGCCTAATTCCTATTGCGTCGCCAATAAAATGCACCTAAACCCCTCTATAGCACCGCCGGGGCTATTGAAGTCGTTCCCCAAGTCGTTACGGATGCTACTATGGAAGAATCCAAGAAAATTCGACCTGGACCACCGGCACCTAAAAAATTCGTGGGCTAACACATAAGAAAAACTTGATTGCCTAATTCCTATTGCATCGCCAATAAAATGCTCTTAAACCCCTCTAAAGCACCGCCGGGACTACTGGAGTTGTTCCCCAGGTCGTTACGGATGCTACTATGGAAAAATTCAAGAAAGTTTGACCCGAACCCCCGGCATCTAAAAAATCTGTGGGTTAACACACACGAAAAATTGGCAAAAACGCCTAATTCTTATTACGTCGCCAATAAAATGCTCCTAAACCTCTCTAAAGCGCCGCCGAGGCTACTATAGTTGTTCCCCAGGTCGTTACGGACGCTACTATGGAAGAATTCAAGAAAGTTTGACCTGGACCCCCTTCACCTAAAAACTCTATGGGCTAACACACAAATAACTGGCAAAATCGCCTAATTCCTATTGCGTTGCCAAAAAAATGCTCCTAAACCCCTCTAAAGTGCCGCCGGGGCTATTGGAGTCGTTCCCCAGGTCGTTACGGATTCTACTATAGAAGAATCCAAGAAAATTTGACCAGGACCCCCGGCACCTTAAAAATCCGTGGGCTAACTCACACGAAAAACTGGCAAAATCGCCTAATTCCTATTGCGTCGCCAATAAAATGCTCCTACACCCCTCTAAAGCGCCGCCAGGGCTACTGGAGTCGTTCCCCAGGGCGTTACGGATGCTACTACGGAAGGATCCAAGAAAATTTGACCCGAACCACCGGCACCTAAAAAATCTGTGGGCTAACATACACGAAAAACTGGCAAAATCACCTAATTTCTATTGCATCGCCAATAAAATGCTCCTAAACCCCTCTATAGCACCGTCGGGGCTACTGGAGTCGTTCTCCAAGTCGTTACGGACCCTACTATAGAAGAAATCAAGAACAATCGACCTAGACCACCAGCACATAAAATTTCGTGGGTTAACACACACGAAAAACTAGCAAAATCGCCTAATTTCTATTGCGTCGCTAATAAAATGCTCCTAAACCCCTTTATAGCGCCGCCGGGGCTACTGGAGTCGTTCTCCAGGTCGTTACGGATGCTACTATGGAAGAATCCAAGAAAATTCGACTTGGACCCCCGGCACCTAAAATATTTGTGGGCTAACACACATGAAAAACTGGCAAAACCGCCTAATTCCTTTTGCGTTGCCAATAAAATGCTCCTAAACGACTCTAAAGCACCTCCGGGGCTACTGGAGTCGATCCTCAGGTCGTTACGGACGCTAATATAGAATAATTCAAAAAATTTTAACCCGGACCCCCGGCACCTAAAATATCTGTGGGATAACACACACGAAAAAGTGGCAAAATTGCTTAATTCTTATTGCGCCGCCAATAAAATGCTCCTAAACCCCTCTAAAGTGCCGCCGGGACTATTAGAGTCGTTTTCCAGGTCATTACGGACGCTACTATGGAAGAATCCAAGAAAATTTGACCCGAACCTCCGGCACCTAAAAAATCTTTGGGCTAACACACACAAAAAATTGGCAAAATCGCCTAATTCCTATTGCGTCGCCAATAAAATGCACCTAAACCACTCTATAGCACCGCCGGGGCTATTGAAGTCGTTCCCCAAGTCGTTACGGATGCTACTATGGAAGAATCCAAGAAAATTCGACCTGGACCACCGGCACCTAAAAAATTCGTGGGCTAACACATAAAAAAAACTTGCAAAATTGCCTAATTCCTATTGCATCGCCAATAAAATGCTCCTGAACCCCTTTAAAGTGCCCTCGGGGCTACTGGAGTCGTTCCCAAGGTCGTTATCTACACTACTATGGAAGGATCCAAGAAAATTCGACCCGGACCCCCGGCACCTAAAAATTCCGTGGGCTAACACACACAAAAAATTTGTAAAATTGCCTAATTCCTATTGCGTCGCCAATAAAATGCTCCTGAACCCCTATAAAGCGTCGCCGAGGCTACTGGAGTCGTTCCCAAGGTCGTTATGGATGCTACTACAGAAGGATCCAAGAAAATTTGACCCAAACCACCGGCACCTAAAAAATCCATGGGTTAACACACACAAATAACTGGCAAAATCGCCTAATTCCTATTGCGTCGCCAATAAAATGCTCCTAAACCCCTCTATTGCGACGTCGGGTCCACTGGAGTCGTTCCCCAGGTCATTACGGACGCTACTATAGAAGAATCCAAGAAAATTCGACCTGCACCCCCAGCACCTAAAAATTCTGTGGGCTAACACACACGAAAAACTGGCAAAATCGCCTAATTTCTATTGCGTCGCCAATACAATGCTCCTAAACGACTCTAAAGCACCACCGGGGCTACTGGAGTCGTTCCCCAGGACGTTACGGATGCTATTATGGAAGAATCCAAGAAAATTTAACCTGGACCCCGGCACCTAAAAAATCTGTGGGCTAACACACACGAAAAACTGGCCAAATCTCCTAATTCCTATTGCGTCGCCAATAAAATGCTCCAAAACCCCTCTATAGCACCGTCGGGGCTACTGAAGTCGTTATCCAGGTCGTCACATACGCTACTATGGAAGAAATCAAGAAAATTCGACCCGCACCCCTGGCACCTAAAAAATACGTGGGCTAACACACACGAAAAACTGGCAAAATTGCTTAATTCCTATTGTGCCGCCAATAAAATGCTCTTAAACCCCTCTAAAGCACCGCCGGGGCTACTAGAGTTGTTCCCCGGGTCGTTACGGATGCTACTATGGAAAAATCCAAGAAAGTTTGACCCGAACCCCCGGCATCTAAAAAATATGTGGGTTAACACACATGAAAAACTAGCAAAATCCCCTAATTGCTATTGCGTCGCCAATAAAATGCTTCTAAACCCCTCTATAGCACTTCCGGGGCTACTGGAGTCATGACCCAGGTCGTTACGGACGCCACTATGGAAGAATCCAAGAAAATTAACCCGGACCCCTGGCACCTAAAAAATCCGTGGGATAACACACACGAAAAAGTGGCAAAATTACTTAATTCCTATTGCGCAGCCAATAAAATGCTCCTAAACCCCTCTAAAGCACCGTCGGGGCTACTGGAGTCGTTCTACAGGTCGTTATGGACGCTACTATGGAAGAAATCAAGAAAATTCGACCCGCACCCCCGACACCTAAAAAATCCGTGGGCTAACACACACGAAAAACTGGCAAAATTGCTGAATTCCTATTACGCCGCCAATAAAATGCTCCTAAACCCCTCTAAAGCGCCGCCGGGGCTACTGGAGTTGTTCCCCAGGTCGTTACGGATGCTACAATGGAAGAATCCAAGAAAATGTGACCCAGACCCCCGGTACCTAAAATATCCGTGGGCTAACACAAATGAAAAACTAGCAAAATCGCCAAATTCCTATTGCGTCTCCAATAAAATGCTCCTATACCTCTCTAAAGAGCCGTCGGGGCTACTGGAGTCATTCCCCAGGTTGTTACGGATTCTACTATGGAAGATTCCAAGAAAATTGACCCGGACCCCCGGCACCTAAAAAATCCGTGGGCTAACACACACAAAAAACTAGCAAAATCTCTTAATTCCTATTTCGTCGCCAATAAAATGCTCCTAAACCCCTCTATAGCACCGTCGGGGCTACTGGAGTCTTTCCCCAGGTCGTTACGGACGCTACTATGGAAAAATCCAAGAAAATTTGACCCGAACCCCCGGCACCTAAAAAATCCGTGCGTTAACACACACGAAAAATTGGCAAAATCGCCTAATTCTTATTACGTCGCCAATAAAATGCTCCTAAACCTCTCTAAAGCGCCGCCGAGGCTACTATAGTTGTTCCCCAGGTCGTTACGGACGCTACTATGGAAGAATTCAAGAAAGTTTGACCTGGACCCCCTTCACCTAAAAAATCTATGGGCTAACACACAAGAAATACTGACAAAATTACCTAATTCCTATTGCGTTGCCAATAAAATGCTCCTAAACCCCTCTAAAGCGCCGCCGGGGCTATTGGAGTCGTTCCCCAGGTCGTTACGCATTCTACTATAAAGAATCCAAGAAAATTTGACCAGGACCCCCGGCACCTTAAATATCCGTGGGCTAACTCACACGAAAAACTGGCAAAATCGCCTAATTCCTATTGCGTCGCCAATAAAATGCTCCTACACCCCTCTAAAGCGCCGCCAGGGCTAATGGAGTCGTTCCCCAGGGTGTTACGGATGCTACTACGGAAGGATCCAAGAAAATTTGACCCGAACCACCGGCACCTAAAAAATCCGTGGGCTAACATACACGAAAAACTGGCAAAATCACCTAATTTCTATTGCATCGCCAATAAAATGCTCCTAAACCCCTCTATAGCACCGTCGGGGCTACTGGAGTCGTTCTCCAAGTCGTTACGGACCCTACTATAGAAGAAATCAAGAAAAATCGACCTAGACCACCAGCACATAAAATTTCGTGGGTTAACACACACGAAAAACTAGCAAAATCGCCTAATTTCTATTGCGTCGCTAATAAAATGCTCCTAAACCCCTCTATAGCGCCGCCGGGGCTACTGGAGTCGTTCCCCAGGTCGTTACGGATTCTACTATGGAAGAATCCAATAAAATTCGACTTGGACCCCCGGCACCTAAAATATTTGTGGGCTAACACACATGAAAAACTGGCAAAACCGCCTAATTCCTTTTGCGTTGCCAATAAAATGCTCCTAAATGACTCTAAAGCACCTACGGGGCTACTGGAGTCGATCCCCAGGTCGTTACGGACGATAATATAGAATAATTCAAAAAATTTTAACCCGGACCCCCGGCACCTAAAATATCTGTGGGCTAACACACACGAAAAAGTGGCAAAATTGCTTAATTCCTATTGCGCCGCCAATAAAATGCTCCTAAACCCCTCTAAAGCGCCGCCGGGACTATTAGAGTCATTTTCCAGGTCATTACGGACGCTAATATGGAAGAATACAAGAAAATTCGACTCGGACCCCCGTCACCAAAAAAATCTTTGGGCTAACACACACAAAAAATTGGCAAAATCGCCTAATTCCTATTGCGTCGCAAATAAAATGCACCTAAACCCCTCTATAGCACCGCCGGGGCTATTGAAGTCGTTCCCCAAGTCGTTACGGATGCTACTATGGAAGAATCCAAGAAAATTCGACCTGGACCACCGGCACCTAAAAAATTCGTGGGCTAACACATACGAAAAACTAGCAAAATCGCCTAATTCTTATTACGTCGCCAATAAAATGCTCCTAAATCCCTCTGTAGCGCCGCCGGGGCTACTGGAGTCGTTCCCCAAGTCGTTAAGGACGCTACTATGGAAGAATCCAAGAAAATTTGACCCGGGTCCCCGGCACCTAAAAATCCGTGGGCTAACACACATGAAAAACTGGCAAAATTGCCTAATTCTTATTACGTCGCCAATAAAATGCTCCTAAATCCCTCTATAGCGCCGCCGGAGCTAATGGAGTCGTTCCCCAAGTCTTTAAGGACGCTACTATGGAAGAATCCAAGAAAATTTGACCCGGGCCCCCGGCACCTAAAAAATCCGTGGGCTAACACACACGAAAAACTGGCAAAATCTCCTAATTCCTATTGTGTCGCCAATAAAATGCTCCTAAACCCCTCTAAAGCGCCGCCGGGGCTACTGGAGTTGTTCCCCAGGTCGTTACGGACGCTACAATGGAAGAATCCAAGAAAATGTGACCCAGACCCCCGGCACCTAAAATATCCGTGGGCTAACACAAACGAAAAACTGGCAAAATCGCCAAATTCCTATTGCGTCTCCAATAAAATGCTCCTATACCCCTCTAAAGAGCCGTCGGAGCTACTGGAGTCATTCCCCAGGTTGTTATGGATTCTACTATGGAAGAATCTAAGAAAATTGACCCGGACCCCCGGCACCTAAAAAATCAGTGGGCTAACACACACGAAAAAGTTGCAAAATTACTTAATACCTATTGCACCGCCAATAAAAAGCTTCTAAACCCCTCTAAGCACCGTCGGGGCTACTGGAGTCATTCTACAGGTCGTTATGGACGCTAATATGGAAGAAATCAATAAAATTCGACCCGCACCCCCGGCACCTAAAAAATCTGTGGGCTAACACACATTAAAAACTGGCAAAATTGCTTAATTCCTATTGCGTCGCCAATAAAATGCTCCTGAACCCCTCTAAAGCGCCCTCGGGGCTACTGGAGTCGTTCCCAAGGTCGTTATGGACACTACTATGGAAGGATACAAGAAAATTCGACCAGGACCCCCAGCACCTTAAAAATCCGTGGGCTAACTCACACAAAAAACTGGCAAAATCGCCTAATTCCTATTGCATCGCCAATAAAATGCTCCTAGACCCCTCTAAAGCGCCGTCGGGGCTACTGGAGTCGTTCCCCAGGTCGTTACGGGCGTTATTATGGAAGAATCCAAGAAATTTTGACCCGGACCCCCGACTCCTAAAACATCCGTGGGTTAACACACACGAAAAACTGGCAAAATCTCCTAATTTCTATTGCGTTACCAATAAAATGCTCCTAAACCCCTCTATAGCCTCACCGGCGCTACTGGAGTCGTTCCCCAGGTCGTTACGGACGCTATTATGGAAGAATCCAAGAAAATTCGACCCGGACCCCAGCACCTAAAAAATCCGTGAGCTAACACACACGAAAAACTGGCAAAATCGCCTCATTTCTATTGCATCGCCAATAAAATATTCCTAAACCCCTTTATAGCACCTCCGGGGCTACTGGAGTCGTTCCCCAGGTCGTTACGGACGCTACTATAGAATAATCCAAAAAATTTTGACCAGGACCCCCAGCACCTAAAATATCTGTGGGCTAACACACACGAAAAAGTGGCAAAATTTCTTAATTCCTATTGCGCGGCCAATAAAATGCTCCTAAACCCCTTTAAAGCGCCCTCGGGGCTACTGGAGTCGTTCCCAAGGTCGTTATGGACACTGCTATGGAAGGATCCAAGAAAATTCGACCTGGACCCCCAGCACCTAAAAATTCCGTGGGCTAACACACACGAAAAACTTACAAAATTGCCTAATTCCTATTGCATCGCCAATAAAATGCTTCTGAACCCCTCTAAAGCGCCGACGGGGCTACTGGAGTCGTTCCCAAGGTCGTTATGGATGCTACTACAGAAGGATCCAAGAAAATTTGACCCGAACCACCGGCACCTAAAAAATCCGTGGGTTAACACACAAAAAAACCTGGCAAAATCGCCTAATTCCTATTGCGTCACCAATAAAATGCTCCTAAACCCCTCTATAGCGCCGTCGGGGCCACTGGAGTAATTCCCCAGGTCATTACGGACGCTACTATAGAAGAATCCAAGAAAATTCGACCCGCACCCCCGGCACCTAAAAAATCCTTACGCTAATACACACGAAAAACTAGCAAAATCCCCTAATTCCTATTGCGTCGCCAATAAAATATTCCTAAACCCTTCTATAGCACTTCCGGGGCTACTGGAGTCACTCCCCAGGTCGTTACAGACACTATTATGGAAGAATCCAAGAAAATTTGACCCTTACCCCCGGCACCTAAAATATCTGTGGGCTAACACACACGAAAAAGTGGCAAAATTACTTAATTCCTATTGCGTCGCCAATAAAATGCTCCTAAACCCCTCTAAAGCGTCATCGGGGCTACTGGAGTCGTTCTCCAAGTCGTTACGGATGCTACTATGGAAGAATCCAAGAAAATTTGACCCGAAACCCCGGCACCTAAAAAGTCTTTATGCTAATACACACGAAAAACTGGCAAAATTGCCTAATTTCTATTGCGTCGCCAATTAAATACTTCTAAACCCCTCTATAGCGCCGCCGGGGCTACTGGAGTCATTCCCCAGGTCGTTACGGACGCCACTATAGAAGAATACAAGAAACTTTGACCCGAACCCCAGGCACCTAAAAATTCTGTGGGCTAACACACACGAAAAACTGGCAAAATCGCCTAATTCCTATTGCGTTGCCAATAAAATGCTCATAAACCCCTCTATAATGCCGCCGGGGCTACTAGAGTCATTCCCTAGGTCATTACGAATGCTACTATGGATGAATACAAGAAAATTCGACACGGACACCTGACATGAAAAAAATCCTTGGGCTAACACACATGAAAAACTGGTAAAATCACCTAATTCTATTGCGTCTCTAATAAAATGCTCCTAAACCCCTCTATAGCTCCACCGGGGCTACTAGATGTGTTCCCTAGGTCTTTACGGAAGCTACTATGGAAGAATCCAAGAAAATTTGACCCGAATCCCCGGCACCTAAAAAATCCGTGGGTTAACACACACAAAAAACTGGCAAAATCGCCTAATTCCTATTGCATCGCCAATAAAATGCTCTTAAACCCCTCTATATCGCCGCCGGGGCTACTGGAGTCTTTCCCAAGTCGTTATGGATGATACTAAATAATCCAAGAAAATTCGACATGGACCCTTGGCACGTAAAAAATCTGTAGTCTAACAGCACGAAAAATTGGCAAAATTGCCTAATACCTATTGCGTCTCTAATAAAATGATCCTAAACCCCTCTAAAGCACCGCCGGGGCAACTAGATTTGTTCCCCAGGTCGTTACGGATGCTACTATGGAATAATCAAGAAAATTCGACCCAGACCCCGGCACCTAAAATATCCATTGGCTAACACACACGAAAAAGTGGAAATATTGCTTAATTCCTATTGTACCGCCAATAAAATACTCCTAAGCCCCTCTATGGCGCCGCCGGGGCTACTGGAGTCGTTCCCCAGGTCGTTACAGATGCTACAATGGAAGAATCCAAAAAATTTAGACACGGCCCCGCGGCACGTAAAACATCTGTGGGCTAACTCATACGAAAAACTGCCAAAATCGCCTAATTCCTAGTGCGTCTCAAATAAAATGCTCCTAAACCCCTCTAAAGCGCCGCCGGGGCTACTGGAGTAGTTCCCCAGGTCATTACGGACGCTACTATGGAAGAAATCAAGAAAATTCGACCCGCACCCCTGGCACTTAAAAATTCCGTCGGCTAACACACACGAAAAACGTGCAAAATCGCCTAATTCTAATTACGTCGCCAATAAAATGCTCCTAAACCCCTCTAAAGCGCCGTCGGGGCTACTTTAGTCGTTCCCCAAGTCATTACGGACGCTACTATGGATGAATCTAAGAAAATTTGTCCCGGACCCCCGGCACTTAAAAAATCTATGGGCTAAGACACACGAAAAACTGGCAAAATCACCTAATTCCTATTGCGTCGCCAATAAAATGCTCCTAAACCCCTCTAAAGCACCGCCGGAGCTACTGGAGTCGTTCCCCAGGTCGTTACGGATTCTACTATGTAAGAATCCAAGAAAATTTAACCCGGACCCCCAACACCGAAAAAATCCGTGGGCTAACACATACGAAAAACTTGCAAAATTGCCTAATTCCTATTGCGTCGCCAATAAAATGCTCCTAAATCCCTCTATAGCGCCGCCGGAGCTATTGTAGTCGTTCCCAAGGTCGTTATGGACACTACTATGGAAGGATCCAAGAAAATTCAACCCGTACCCCCGGCACCTAAAAATTCCGGGGGCTAACACACACGAAAAACTTGCAAAATTGTTTAATTCCTATTGCGTCGCCAATAAAATACTCCTGAACCCCTCTAAAGCGCCGCCGGGACTACTGGAGTCGTTCCCAAGGTCGTTATGGATGCTACTATGGAAGGATCCAAGAATATTTGACCCGAACCACCGGCACCTAAAAAGTCCGTGGGTTAACACACACAAAAAACTAGCAAAATTGCCTAATTCCTATTGCATCGCCAATAAAATGCTCCTAAACCCCTCTATAGCGCCGTCGGGGACACTGGAGTCGTTCCCCAGGTCATTACGGACGCTACTATAGAAGAATCCAAGAAAATTCGACCCGCACCCCCGGCACCTAATAAATCTGTGGGCTAACACACATGAAAAACCGGCAAAATCACCTAATTCCTATTGCGTCGCCAATAAAATGCTCCTAAACCCCTCTATAGCACCGCCGAGGCTACTGGAGTCGTTCCCCAGGTTGTTACAGACGATATAATGGAAGAATCTAAGAAAATTCGACACGGACCCCTGGCACGTTAAAAATCTGTAGGCTAACACACATGAAAAACTAGCAAAATTGCCTAATTCCTATTGCGTCTCTAATAAAATTATCCTAAACCCCTCTAAAGAACCGCTAGGGCTACTGGAGTCGTTCCCCAGGTCGTTACAGATACTACTATGGAAGAATCCAAGAAAATTCGACCCCGGACACCCGTCACCTAAAATATCTGTGGGCTAACATACACGAAAAAGTGGCAAAATTGCCTAATTCCTATTGCGACGCCACTAAAATGCTAGTAAACCCCTCTATAGCGCAGCCGGGGCTACTGGAGTTGTTCCCCAGATCATTACGGACGCTACTATCAAAAAATCCAAGAAAATTCGACCCGAACCCTCGGCATCTAAAAAATCCTTACGTTAATACACACGAAAAACTGGCAAAATTGCCTAATTCCTATTGCGTCTCCAATAAAATGCTCCTAAACTCCTCTGAAGCACCGCCGGGGCTACTGGAGTCATTCCCAGGTCGTTACGGACACTACTATTAAAGAATCCAAGAAAATTTGACCCGGACCCCCGGCACCTAAAAAATCGGTGGGCTAACACACACGAAAAACTGGCAAAATCGCCTATTTCCTATTGTGTCGCCAATAAAATGCTCCTAAACCTCTCTATAGCGTCGCCGGGGCTACGGAAGTCATTCCCTAGGTCCTTACGGACGCTACTATGGAAAAATGGAAGAAAATACGACCCAGACCCCCGGCACCTAAAAATTTTGTGGGTTAACACACACAAAAAATTGGAAAAATCACCTAATTCCTATTGCGTCGTCAATAAAATTCTCCAAAACCCCTCTATAGCACCGCCGGGGCTACTGGAGTCGTTCCCTAATCATTATAGACGCTACTATTGAAGAATCCAAGAAAATTCGACACGGACCCCTGGCACATAAAAAATCTGTGGGCTAACACACAAAAAAAACTGGCAAAATTGCCTAATTCCTATTGCGTCTCTAATAAAATGATCCTAAACCCTCTAAAGAACTGCCGGGGCTACTAGAGTCGTTCCCTAAGTCATTACGGATGCTACTATGGAAGAATCCAAGAAAATTCGACCTAGACCCCCGGCACCTAAAATATCCGTGGGCTAACACACACAAAAAAGTGGCAAAATTATCTAATTCCGATTGCGCCGCCAATAAAATGCTCCTAAACCCCTCTATAGCACAGCTAGGGCTACTGGAGTCGTTACCCAGGTCGTTACGGATGACACAATGGAAGAATCCAAAAACTTTCGACATAGCCCCCCGGCACGTAAAAAATCCGTAGGCTAACACACACGAAAAACTGGCAAAATCGCCCAATTCCTATTGCGTCTCAAATAAAATGCTCCTAAACCCCTCTAAAGTACCGTTGGGGCAACTTGAGTCGTTCCCTAGGTCGTTATGGACACTACTCTGGAAGAATCCAAGAATATTTGACCCGAAACCCCGGCACCTAAAAAACTGTGGCCTAACAAACACGAAAAACTGGCAAAATCTCCTAATTCCTATTGTGTCGCCAATAAAATGCTTCTAAACCCCTCTATAGCACCGCCGGGGTTACTAGAGTCGTTCCACAGATCATTACGGATGCTACTATCAAAGAATCAAAGAAAATTCGACCCGGACCCTCGGCACCTAAAAAATCCTTACGCTAATACACACGAAAAGCTGGCAAAATTGCCTAATGCCTATTGCGTCTCCAATAAAATGCTCCTAAACAGCTCTATAGCGCCGCCGGGGCTACTGGAGTCGTTCTCCAAGTCGTTACGAAAGCTACTATGGAAGAATCCAAGAAAATTTGACCCGAACCCCCGGCACCTAAAAAATCTATGGGCTAACACACACGAAAAACTGGCAAAATCGCCTAATTCCTATTGCGTCTCCAATAAAATGCTCCTATACCCCTCTAAAGCGCCGCCGGGGCTACTGGAGTCGATCCCCAGGTCATTACGAACGCTACTATGGAAGAATCCAACAAAATTCGACCTAGACCCCCGGCACCTAAAAATTCAGGGGGCTAACACACGCAAAAAACTGGCAAAATCGCCTAATTCCTATTGCGTCGTCAATAAAATTCTCCAAAACCCCTCTATAGCACCGCCGGGGCTACTGGAGTCGTTCCCTAGTCGTTATAGACGCTACTATTGAAGAATCCAAGAAAATTCGACACGGACCCCTGGCACATAAAAAATCTGTGGGCTAACACACAAAAAAAACTGGCAAAATCGCCTAATTCCTATTGCATCGCCAATAGAATGCTCCTAAACTCCTCTAAAGCACTGCCGGAAATACTGGAGTCATTTCCCTGGTCGTTACGAACGCTACTATGGAAGAATCCAACAAAATTCGACCTAGACCCCCGGCACCTAAAAATTCAGTGGGCTAACACACACAAAAAACTGGCAAAATCGCCTAATTCCCATTGCGTCGCCAATAAAATGCTCATAAACCCCTCTATAGCACCGCCGGGGCAACTGGAGTCTTTCCCCAGGTCGTTACGGATGCTACTATGGAAGAATCCAAGAAAATTTGACCCAAACCCCCGGCACCTAAAAAATCTATGGGTTAACACAAACGAAAAACTAGCAAAACTACCTAATTCCTATTACGTCGCCAATTAAATGCTCCTAAATCCCTCTATAGGGCCACCGGGGCTACTGGAGTCGTCCCCAGGTCGTTACAGACGCTACTATAGAAATAATTAAGAAAATTCGACCCTCACCCACAGCACCTAAAAATTCTGTGGGCTAACACACACGAAAAACTGGCAAAATCGCCTAATTCTTATTGCGTCTCTAATAAAATGCTCCTATACCCCTCTAAAGCACCGTCGGGGCTACTGGAGTCATTCCCCAGGTCGTTACGGACGTTACTATGTAAGAATTCAAGAAAATTTGACCCGCACCCCCAACACCTAAAAAATCCGTGGAATAACACACACGAAAAACTGGCAAAATCACCTAATTCCTATTGCATCGCCAATAAAATTCTCCTAAACCCCTCTAAAGAGCGGCCAAGGCCACTGGAGTCATTCCCCAGGTTGTTACGGACGCTACAATGGAAGAAATCAAGAAAATTCAACCTGCACCCCTGGCACCTAAAAATTCTGTGGGCTAACACACACGAAAAACTTGTAAAATTGTCTAATTCCTATTGCGTCGCCAATAAAATGCTCTTGAAACCCTCTAAAGCATCGTCGGGGCTACTGGAGTCGTTCTCCTAGTCGTTACGGATGCTACTATGGAAGAATCCAAGAAAATTCGACCCGAACCCCCGGCACCTAAAAAATCCGTGGGCTAACACACACAAAAATTAGGCAAAATCGCCTAATTCCTATTACGTCGCAAATAAAATGCTCCTAAACCCCTCTAAAGCGTCGTCGGGGCTACTGGAGTCGTTACCCTAGTCATTACGGATGCTACTATGTAAGAATCCAAGAAAATTCGACCCAGACCCCCGGCACCTAAAAAATCCGTGGGCTAACACACACAAAAAATTGGCAAAATTGCCTAATTCCTATTGCGTCGCAAATAAAATGCTCCTAAACCCCTCTATAGCACCGCCTGGGCTATTGGAGTCGTTCCCCAGGTCGTTACGGATGCTACTATAGAATAATACAAGAAAATTCGACCCTGACCCCAGGCACCTAAAAAATCCGTTGGCTAACACACACGAAAAATTGGCAAAATCGCCTAATTCTTATTACGTCGCCAATAAAATGTTCCTAAATCTCTCTATAGCGCCACCGGGGCTACTGGAGTCGTTCCTCAGGTCGTTACTGACGCTACTATGATAGAATCCAAGAAAATATGACCCGAGCCCCCGACACCTAAAAAATCTGTGGGCTAACACACACGAAAAACTGGCAAAATCTCCTAATTCCTATTGCGTCGCCAATAAAATGCTCCTAAACCCCTCTATAGCACCGTCGGGGCTACTGGAGTCTTTCCTCAGGTCGTTACAGACGCTACTATGGAAGATTCCAAGAAAATTTGACCCGAACCCCCGACACCTAAAAAATCTGTGGGTTAACACACACGAAAAATTGGCAAAATTGCCTAATTCCTATTGCGTCGCCAATAAAATGCTCCTGAACCCCTCTAAAGCGCCCCCGGGGATATTGTAGTCATTCCCAAGGTCGTTATGGACACTACTATGGAAGGATCCAAGAAAATTCAACCCGTACCCCTGGCACCTAAAAATTCCGTGGGCTAACACACACGAAAAACTTGCAAAATTGCCTAATTCCTAATGCGTCGCCAATAAAATACTCCTGAACCCCTCTAAAGCGCCGCCGAGACTACTTGAGTCGTTCCCAAGGTTGTTATGGATGCTACTATGGAAGGATCCAAGAAAATTTGACCCGAACCACCGGCACCTAAAATGTCCGTGGGTTAACACACACAAAAAAGTGGCAAAATTGCCTAATTCCTATTGCATCGCCAATAAAATGCTCCTAAACCCCTCTATAGCGCTGTCGGGGCCACTGGAGTCGTTCTCCAGGTCATTACGGACGCTACTATAGAAGAATCCAAGAAAATTCGACCCGCACCCCCGGCACCTAATAAATCTGTGGGCTAACACACACGAAAAACCGGCCAAATCACCTAATTCCTATTGCGTCGCCAATAAAATGCTCCTAAACCCCTCTATAGCACCGCCGAGGCTACTGGAGTCGATCCCCAGGTTGTTACGGACGCTATAATGGAAGAATCTAAGAAAATTCGACACGGACCCCTGGCACGTTAAAAATCTGTGGGCTAACACACATGAAAAACTGGCAAAATTGCCTAATTCCTATTGCGTCTCTAATAAAATGATCCTAAACCCCTCTATAGCACCGCCGGGGCTACTGGAGTCGTTCCCTAGTCGTTATAGATGCTACTATGGAAGAATCCAAGAAAATTCGACACGGACCCCTGGCACATAAAAAATCTGTGGGCTAACACACACAAAAAACTGGCAAAATTGCCTATTTCCTATTGCGCCGCCACTAAAATGCTACTAAACCCCTCTATAGCGCAGCCGGGGCTACTGGAGTCGTTCCCCAGATCATTACGGACGCTACTATCAAAGAATCCAAGAAAATTCGACCCGAACTCTCGGCATCTAAAAAATGCTTACGCTAATAAACACGAAAAATTGGCAAAATTGCCTAATTCCTATTGCGTTTCCAATAAAATGCTCCTAAACTCCTCTGAAGCACCGCCGGGGCTACTGGACTCATTCCCAGGTCGTTACGGACACTACTATTAAAGAATTCAAGAAAATTTGACCCGGACCCCCGGCACCTAAAAAATCGGTGGGCTAACACACACGAAAAACTGGCAAAATCGCCTAATTCCTATTGTGTCGCCAATAAAATGCTCATAAACCTCTCTATAGCGTTGCCGGGGCTACTGAAGTCATTCCCCAGGTCCTTACGGACGCTACTATGGAAGAATGGAAGAAAATACGACCCAGACCCCTGGCACCTAAAAATTTTGTGGGCTAACACACACGAAAAACTTGCAAAATCACCTCATTCCTATTGCGTCGTCAATAAAATTCTCCAAAACCCCTCTATAGCACCGTTGGGGCTACTGGAGTCATTCCGTAGTCGTTATAGACGCTACTATTGAAGAATCCAAGAAAATTCAACACGGACCCCTGGCACATAAAAAATCTGTGGGCTAACACACACGAAAAACTGGCAAAATTGCCTAATTCCTATTGCATCTCTAATAAAATGATCCTAAACCCTCTAAAGAACCACCGGGGCTACTAGAGTCGTTCCCCAAGTCATTACGGATGCTACTATGGAAGAATCCAAGAAAATTCGACCCGAACCCCCGGCACCTAAAATATCCGTGGGCTAACACACACAAAAAAGTGGCAAAATTATCTAATTCCTATTGCGCCGCCAATAAAATGCTCCTAAACCCCTCTATAGCGTAGCCAGGGCTACTGGAGTCGTTACCCAGGTCGTTACGGATGCCACAATGGAAGAATCCAAGAACTTTCGACACGGTCCCCCGGCACGTAAAAAATCCGTGGGCTAACACACACGAAAAACTGGCAAAATCGCCCAATTCCTATTGTGTCTCAAATAAAATGCTCCTAAACCCCTCTAAAGTACCGTTGGGGCAACTTGAGTCGTTCCCTAGGTCGTTATGTACTCTACTATAGAAGAATCCAAGAATATTTGACCTGAAACCCCGGCACCTAAAAAACCGTGGGCTAACAAACACGAAAAACTGGCAAAATATCATAATTCCTATTGTGTCGCCAATAAAATGCTCCTAAACCCCTCTATAGCACCGCCGGGGCTACTGGAGTCGTTCCCCAGATCATTACGGATGCTACTATCAAAGAATCCAAGAAAATTCGACCCGGACCCTCGGCACCTAAAAAATCCTTACGCTAATACATACGAAAAATTGGCAAAATTGCCTAATGCCTATTGCGTCTCCAATGAAATGCTCCTAAACAGCTCTATAGCGTCGCCGGGGCTACATGAGTCATTCTCCAGGTCGTTACAGAAGCTACTATGGAAGAATCCAAGAAAATTTGACCCGAACCCCCGGCACCTAAAAAATCTATGGGCTAACACACATGAAAAACTGGCAAAATCGCCTAATTCCTATTGCGTCTCCAATAAAATGCTCCTATACCCCTCTAAAGCGCCGCCGGGGCTACTGGAGTCGTTTCTCAGGTCGTTACGGACCCTACTATGGAAGAATCCAACAAAATTCGACCTAGACCCCCGACACCTAAAAATTCAGGGGGCTAACACACACAAAAAACTGGCAAAATCGCCTAATTCCTATTGCGTCGCCAATAAAATACTCATAAACCTCTCTATAGCACCGCCGGGGCTACTGGAGTCTTTCCCCAGGTCGTTACAGATGTTACTATGGAAGAATCCAAGAAAATTTGACCCGAACCCCCGGCACCTAAAAAATTCGTGGGTTAACACAAACGAAAAACTAGCAAAATTGCCTAATTTCTATTACGTCGCCAATTAAATGCTCCTAAATCTCTCTATAGGGCCACCGAGGCTACTGGAGTCGTTCCCCAGGTCGTTACAGACGCTACAATGGAAATAATTAAGAAAATTCGACCCTCACCCCCATCACCTAAAAATTCTGTGGGCTAACACACACGAAAAACTGGCAAAATCGCCTAATTCTTATTGCGTCTCTAATAAAATGCTCCTATACCCCTCTAAAGCACCGCCGGGGCTACTGGAGTCATTCCCCAGGTCGTTACGGACGTTACTATGTAAGAATCCAAGAAAATTTGACCCGCACCCCCAACACCTAAAAAATTCGTGGAATAAAACACATGAAAAACTGGCAAAGTCACCTAATTCCTATTGCATCACCAATAAAATGCTCCTAAACCCCTCTAAAGAGCCGCCATAGCCATTGGAGTCATTCCCCAGGTCGTTACGGACGTTACTATGGAAGAAATCAAGAAAATTAAAGCCACACCCCGGGCACCTAAAAATTCTGTGGCTAACACACACGAAAAACTTGCAAAATTGCCTAATTCCTATTGCGTCGCCAATAAAATGCTCTTGAAACCCTCTAAAGCGTCGTCGGGGCTACTGGAGTCGTTCTCCTAGTCGTTACGGACGCTACTATGGAAGAATCCAAGAAAATTCGACCCGAACCCCCGGCACCTAAAAAATCCGTGGGCTAACACACACAAAAATTTGGCAAAATCGCCTAATTCCTATTGCGTCGCAAATAAAATACTCCTAAACCCCTCTAAAGCGTCGTTGGGGCTACTGGAGTCGTTCCCCTAGTCATTACGGATGCTACTATGGAAGAATCCAAGAAAATTCGACCCGGACCCCGAGCACCTAAAAAATCTGTGGGCTAACACACAAAAATATTTGGCAAAATCGCCTAATTCCTATTGCGTCGCAAATAAAATGCTCCTAAACTCCTTTATAGCACCGCCTGGGCTATTGGAGTCGTTCCCCAGGTCGTTACGGATGCTACTATGGAAGAATCCAAGAAAATTTGACCCGGACCCCCAGCACCTAAAAAATCCGTGGGCTAACACATACGAAAAACTTGTAAAATTGCCTAATTCACATTGCGTCGCCAATAAAATGCTCCTGAACCCCTCTAAAGCGCCCCCGGGGCTACTGTAGTCGTTCCCAAGGTCGTTATGGACACTACTATGGAAGGAGCCAAGAAATCCGACCCGGACCCTCGGCACCTAAAAAATCCGTGGGCTAACACACACAAAAAATTGACAAAATCGCCTAATTCCTATTGCGTCGCAAATAAAATGCTCCTAAACCCCTCTATAGCACCGCCTGGGCTATTGGAGTCATTCCCTAGGTCGTTACGGATGCTACTATTGAATAATCCAATAAAATTTGACCCGAACCACCGGCACCTAAAAAGTCTGTGGGTTAACACACACAAAAAACTAGCAAAATTGCCTAATTCCTATTGCGTCGCCAATAAAATGCTCCTAAACCCCTCTATCGCACCGTTGGGGCCACTGGAGTCGTTCCCCAGGTCATTACGGACGCTACTATAGAAGAATCCAAGAAAATTCAACCCGCACCCCCGACACCTAATAAATCTGTGGGCTAACACACACGAAAAACCAGCAAAATCACCTAATTCCTATTGCGTCGCCAATAAAATGCTCCTAAACCCCTCTATAGCACCGCCGAGGCTACTGGAGTCGTTCCCCAGGTTGTTATGGACGCTATAATGGACGAATATAAGAAAATTCGACACGGACCCCTGGCACGTTAAAAATCTGTGGGCTAACACACATAAAAAACTGGCAAAATAGCCTAATTCCTATTGCATCGCCAATAAAATGCTCCTAAACCCCTCTATAGCGCCGTCGGGGCCACTGGAGTCGTTCCCTAGGTCATTACGGACGCTACTATAGAAGAATCCAAGAAAATTCGACCCGCACCCCCAGCACCTAATAAATCTGTGGGCTAACACACACGAAAAACCGGCAAAATCACCTAATTCCTATTGCGTCGCCAATAAAATACTCCTAAACCACTCTATAGCACCGCCGAGGCTACTGGAGTCGTTCCCCAAGTTGTTACAGACGCTAAAATGGAAGAATCTAAGAAAATTCGACACAGACCCCTAGCACGTTAAAAATCTGTGGGCTAACACACATGAAAAACTGGCAAAATTGCCTAATTCCTATTGCGTCTCTAATAAAATGATCCTAAACCCCTCTAAAGAACTGCCAGGGCTACTGGAGTCGTTCCCCAGGTCGTTACGGATGCTACTATGGAAGAATCCAAGAAAATTCGACCCGAACACCCGTCACCTAAAATATCTGTGGTCTAACATACACGAAAAACTGGCAAAATTGCCTAATTCCTATTGCGCTGCCACTAAAATGCTACTAAACCCCTCTATAGCGCAGCCGGGGCTATTGGAGTCGTTCCCCAGATCATTACGGACGCTACTATCAAAGAATCCAAGAAAATTCGACCCGAACCCTCGACATCTAAAAAATCCTTACGCTAATACACACGAAAAACTGGCAAAATTGCCTAATTCCTATTGCGTCTCCAATAAAATGCTCCTAAACTCCTCTGAAGCACCGCCAGTGCTATTGGAGTCATTCCCAGGTCGTTACAGACACTACTATTAAAGAATCCAAGAAAATTTGACCTGGACCCCCGACACCTAAAAAATCGGTGGGCTAACACACACGAAAAACTGGCAAAATCGCCTAATTTCTATTGTGTCGCCAATAAAATACTCCTAAACCTCTCTATAGCGTCGTTCCCCAGGTCGTTACGGATGCTACTATGAAAGAATGGAAGAAATTACGACCCAGACCCCCGGCACCTAAAAATTTTGTGGGCTAACACACACGAAAAATTGGCAAAATCACCTAATTCCTATTGCGTCGTCAATAAAATTCTCCAAAACCCCTCTATTGCACCGTCGGGACTACTAGTGTCGTTATAGACGCTACTATTGAAGAATCCAAAAAAATTCAACACGGACCCCTGGCACATAAAAAATCTGTGGGCTAACACACACAAAAAACTGGCAAAATTGCCTAATTCCTATTGCGTTTCCAATAAAAGCTCCTATACCCCTCTAAAGCGCCGCCGGGGCTACTGGAGTCGTTCTCCAGGTCGTTACGGATGCTACTATTGAAGAATCCAAGAAAATTTGACCTAGACCCCCGGTACCTAAAAAATCTATGGGCTAACACATACGAAAAACTGGGAAAATCGCCTAATTCCCATTGTCTCGCCAATAAAATGCTCCTAAACCCTCTATAGCACCGTCGAGGTTATTGAAATCGTTCTCCTGGTCGTTACGGACGCTACTATAGAAGAATACAAGAAAAATTGACCTAGACCCCGGTACTTAAAAAATCCGTGGGCTAACACACACGAAAAAGGAGCAATATTGCCTAATTCCTATTGCGTCGTCAATAATATGTTCCTAAACCCCTTTATGGCACCGCCGGGGCTACTGGAGTCGCTCCCCAGGTCGTTACGGATGCTACTATGGAAAAATACAACAAAATTCGACTCGAACCCCCGTCACCAAAAAAATCCATGGGCTAAAACACACGAAAAACGGGCAAAATTGCCTAATTCCTACTGCGTCGTAAATAAAATGATCATAAGCCCCTCTAAAGCACCGCTGGGGCTACTATAATCATTTTCCAGGTCGTTACGGATGCTACTATGGAAGAAATCAAGAAAATTCGACCCAGACCCCCGGCATCTAAAAATTCAGTAGGCAAACACACACGAAAAACTGGCAAAATCGCCTAATTCCCATTGCGTCGCCAATAAAATGCTCCTAAACCCCTCTATAGCATCATCGGGGCTACTGGAGTCTTTCCCCAGGTCGTTACAGATGCTACTATGGAAGAATCCAAGAAATTTTGACCTGGATCCCCGGTACCTAAAAAATCCGTGGGCTAACACACACGAAAAACTGGGAAAATCGCCTAATTCCCATTGTGTCGCCAATAAAATACTCCTAAACCCTCTATAGCACCATCGGGGCTACTGGAGTCGTTCTCCAGGTCGTTACGGATGCTACTATAGAAGAATACAAGAAATTTTGACCTAGACCCCCGGTACCTAAAAAATCCATGGGCTAACACACACAAAAACGGGCAATATTGCCTAATTCCTATTTCGTAGAAAATAAAATGATCCTAAACCCCTCTAAAGCGCCGTCGGGGCTACTGTAGTTGTTCCTCGGGTCGTTCCGGACGCTACTATGGAAAAATCCAAGAAAATTTGACCCGGACCCCCGGCACCTAAAAAATCTATGGGCTAATACACACGAAAAACTAGCAAAATCCCCTAATTCCTATTGCGTCGCCAATAAAATGCTCCTAAACCCCTCTATAGCACCTCTGGGGCTACTGGAGTCATTCCCCAGGTCGTCACGGATACTACTAAGGAAGAATCCAACAAAATTTGACCCAGACCCCCGGCACCTAAAATATCCATGGGCTAACACACACGAAAAAGTGGCAAAATTACTTAATTCCTATTGCGTCGCCAATAAAATGCTCCTAAACCCCTCTAAAGCGCCGCCGGGGCTACTGGAGTCGTTCCCCAAGTCGTTACGGATGCTACTATTGAAGAATTCAAGAAAATTTGACCCGTACCCCCTTCACCTAAAAAATCTGTGGGCTAACACAGAAGAAATACTGGCCAAATCGCCTAATTCCTATTGCGTCGCCAATAAAATGCTCCTAAACCCCTCTATAGTGCCTCCGGGGCTACTAGAGTCGTTCCCCAGGTCGTTACGGATGCTACTATAGAAGAATACAAGAAAATTTGACTCGGATCCCAATCACCAAAAAATTCGTGGGCTAACACACACGAAAAAGTGGCAAAATCGCCTAATACCTATTGCGTCGCAAATAAAATGATCCTAAACCCCTCTAAAGCGCCGTCGGGGCTACTGGAGTCATTCCCCAGGTCGTTACGGATGCTACTCTGGAAGAAATCAAGAAAAATTGACCCAGACCCCCGGCATCTAAAAATTCAGTGGGCTAACACACACGAAAAACTAGCAAAATTGCCTAATTCCCATTGCATCACCAATAAAATGCTTCTAAACCCCTCTATAACATCGCCGGGGCTACTGGAGTCTTTCCCCAAGTTGTTACGGACGTTACTATGGAAGAATGCAAGAAAATATGACCCGAACCCCCGGCACCCAAAAAATCTGTGGGTTAACACACACGAAAAACTAGCAAAATCCCCTAATTCCCATTGCGTCGCCAATAAAATATTCCTAAACCCCTCTATAGCACCTCCGGGGATACTGGAGTCATTCCCCAGGTTGTTACGGACACTACTATGGAAGAATCCAAGAAAATTTGACCCGGACTCCCGGCACCTAAAATATCCGTGAGTTAACACACACAAAAAATTGGCAAAATTACTTAATTCCTATTGCGCCGCCAATAAAATGCTCCTAAACCCCTCTAAAGCGCCGTCGGGGCTACTGGAGTTGTTCCCCAAGTGGTTATGGATGCTACTATGGAAGAATTCAAGAAAATTTGACCCGGACCCCCTTCACCAAAAAAATATGTGGGCTAACACACAAGAAATACTAGTAAAATTGCCTAATTCCTATTGCATCGCCAATAAAATGCTCCTAAACCCCTCTATAGCGCCGCCGGGGCTACTAGATTCGTTCCCCAGGTCGTTACGGATGCTACTATGGAAGAATACAAGAAAATTTGACTCGGACCCCCGTCACCAAAAAAATCTGTGGGCTAACATACACAAAAAACTAGAAAAATCACCTAATTCCTATTGTGTCGAAAAATAAAATGATCCTAAACCCCTCTAAAGCGCCGCCGGGGCTACTAGAGTCATTCCCTAGGTCATTACGGACGCTACTGTGGAAGAAATCAAGAAAATTCGACCCAGACCCCCGGCATCTAAAAATTCAGTGGGCGAACACACACGAAAAACTGGCAAAATCGCCTAATTCCTATTGCGTCGCCAATAAAATGCTCCTAAACCCCTCTATAGCATCGCCGGGGCTACTGGAGTCTTTCCCCAGGTCGTTACGGACGCTCCTATGGAAGAATCAAAGAAAATTTAACCCGAACCCTCGGTACCTAAAATATCCGTGGGTTAACACACACAAAAAACTAGCAAAATCGCCTAAATCTTATTACATCGCCTATAAAATGTTCCTAAGTTCCTCTATAGCACTGCCGGGGCTACTGGAGTCATTCACCAGGTCATTACGGACGCTACTATGGAAGAATCCAAGAAAATTCGACCCAGACCCCCGGCACCTAAAAAATCTGTGGGCTAACACACACGAAAAATTGGCAAAATCGCCTAATTCCTATTGCATCGCCAATAAAATGCTCTTAAACCCCTCTAAAACGCTGTCGGGGCTACTGGAGTCGTTCCCCAGGTCGTTACGGATGCTACTATGGAATAATCCAAGAAAATTCGACCTGTACCCCCGGTACCTAAAATATCCGTGGGCTAACACATACGAAAAAGTGGCAAAATTGCCTAATTCCTATTGCGCCACTAATAAAATACTCCTAAACTCCTCTATAGAGCTGTCGGGGCTACTGGAGTCGTTCCCCAGGTCGTTACGAATGCTACAATGGAAGAATACAAGAAATTTAGACACGGCCCCCCGGAAAGTAAAAAATCCGTGGGCTAACACATACGAAAAACTTGCAAAATTGCCTAATTCCTATTGCGTCGCCAATAAAATGT
Source organism: Solanum dulcamara (assembly GCF_947179165.1). Lineage (NCBI taxonomy): Eukaryota > Viridiplantae > Streptophyta > Magnoliopsida > Solanales > Solanaceae > Solanum > Solanum dulcamara. The sequence goes on along the minus strand of NC_077237.1, from coordinate 827,909 downwards.
TGCTGAACCCCTATAAAGCGCCGCCGGGGCTACTGGAGTCGTTCCCAAGGTCGTTATGGACGCTAATATGGAAGTATCCAAGAAAATTCGACCCGGACCCCCGGCACCTAAAACATCCGTGGGCTAACACACACGAAAAACTTGCAAAATTGCCTAATTCCTATTGCGTTGCCAATAAAATACTCCTGAACCCCTCCAAAGCGCCGTTGGGGCTACTGGAGTCGTTCCCAAGGTCGATATGGACGCTACTATGGAAGGATCCAAGAAAATTTGACCCGAACCCCCGGCACCTAAACAATCTGTGGGTTAACACATACAAAAAACTGGCAAAATTGGCTAATCACTATTGCGTCGCCAATAAAATGCTCCTAAACCCCTCTATAGTACCGTCGGGGCCACTGGAGTCGTTCCCCAGGTCGTTACAAACGCTACTATAGAAGAATCTACGAAAATTCAACCCGCAGCCCCGACACCTAAAAAATTTGTGGGCTAACACACACGAAAAACTGGCAAAATCGCCTAATTCCTGTTGCGTCGCCAATAAAATGCTCCTAAACGACTCTAAAGCACCGCCGGGGCTACTAAAGTCGTTCCCCAGGTTGTTACGGACACTACTACGGAAGAATCCAAGAAAATTTGACCTGGAACCCCGGCACCTAAAAAATCCGTGGGCTAACACACACGAAAAACTGGCAAAATCTCCTAATTCCTATTTCATCGCCAATAAAATGCTCCTAAACCCCTCTATAGCACCGCCGGGGCTACTGGAGTCGCTCCCCAGGTCGTTACGGACGATAGTTTGGAAGAAATCTAGAAAATTCGACCTGGACCCCTGGCACCTAAAAATTCTATGGGCTAATACACACAAAAAACTGGCAAAATCGCCTAATTTCTATTGCGTCTCCAATAAAATGCTCCTAAACCCCTCTACCGCACCGCTGGGGCTACTAGAGTCGTTCCCGAGGTCATTACGGATGGTACTATGAAAGAATCCAAGAAATTCAACCCAGACCCCCGGTACCTAAAATATTTGTAGGCTAACACACATAAAAAAGTGGCAAAATTGCCTAATTCCTATTGCGCCGCCAATAAAATGCTCCTAAACCCCTCTAAAGCGCTGCCGGATCTACTAGAGTCATTCCCCAGGTCGTTACGGACGCTACTATTGAAGAATTTAAGGAAATTTGACCCGGACCCCCTTCACCTAAAATATTCGTGGGCTAACACACACGAAAAAGTGGCAAAATTGCTTAATTCCTATTGCGCCGCTAATAAAATGCTCCTAAACCCCTCTATAGCGCTGCCAGGGCTACTGGAGTCGTTTCCCAAGTCGTTACGGATGCTACTATAGAAGAAATCAAGAAAATTCGACCCGTACCTGCGACACCTAAAAATTCTGTAGGCTAACACACACGAAAAACGGGCAATATTGCCTAATTCATATTGCATCGCCAATAATATATTCCTAAACCCCTTTTTTGCACCGCCGGGGCTACTGGAGTCGTTCCCCAGGTCGTTACGGACGATACTATGGAAGAAATCAAGAAAATTCAACCTGGACCCCTGGCACCTAAAAATTCTATGGGCTAACACATACGAAAAACTGGCAAAATCACCTAATTCCTATTGCGTCTTCAATAAAATGCTCCTAAACCCCTCTATCGGACCGCCTAGGCTACTGGAGTCATTCTCCAGGTCGTTGCGGACGCTAAAATGGAAGAATCCAAGAAAATTCGACACGGACACCCGGCACCTAAAATATTCGTGGGCTAACATACGCGAAAAAGTGGCAAAATTGCCTAATTCCTATTGCGCCGCCAATAAAATGCTACTACACCCCTCTATAGCACAGCCGGGGCTACTGGAGTCAATCCCCAGATCGTTACGGATGCTACTATTGAAGAATCCAAGAAAATTCAACCCGAACCCTCGGCATCTAAAAAATCCTTACGCTAATACACACGAAAAACTAGCAAAATTGTCTAATTCCTATTGCGTCTCCAATAAAATGCTCCTAAACCCCTCTATAGCACCGCCGGGGCTACTGGAGTCGTTCCCCAGGTCGTTACGGATGCTACTAGAGAAGAATCCAAGAAAATTTGACCCGAACCCCTGACACCTAAAAAATCCTTATGCTAATACACACGAAAAACTGACAAAATTGCCTAATTTCTATTGTGTCTCCAATAAAATGCTCCTAAACCCCTCTAAAGCACCGCCGGGGCTACTGGAGTCATTTCTAGGTCGTTACGGATGCTACTATGGAAGAATCCAAGAAAATTGACCCCAGACCCCCGGCACCTAAAAAATCTGTGGGCTAACACACACGAAAAAGTGGCAAAATTACGTAATTCCTATTGCGCCGCCAATAAAATGCTCCTAAACCCCTCTAAAGCACCGTCGGGGCTACTGGAGTCGTTCTCCAGGTCGTTATGGACGCTACTATGGAAGAAATCAAGAAAATTCGACCCGCACCCCCGGCACCTAAAAAATATGTGGGCTAACACACACGAAAAACTGGCAAAATCTCTTAATTCCTATTTCGTCGCCAATAAAATGCTCCTAAACCCCTCTATAGCACCGTCGGGGTTACTGGAGTCGCTCCCCAGGTCGTTACGGAAGATACTATGGAAGAAATCAAGAAAATTCGACCTGGACCCCTGGCACCTAAAAAATCTATGGGCTAATACACACAAAAAACTGGCAAAATTGCCTAATTTCTATTGCGTCTCCAATAGAATGCTCCTAAAACCCTCTATCGCACCGCCGGGGCTACTGGAGTCATTCCCGAAGTCGTTACGGACGGTACTATGAAAGAATACAAGAAAATACTACCCGGACCCCCGGTACCTAAAATATCCGTGGGCTAACACACACGAAAAAATGGCAAAATTACCTAATTCCTATTGCGCCGCCAATAAAATGCTCCTAAACCCCTCTAAAGCGCCGCCGGATCTACTAGAGTCATTCCCCAGGTCGTTACGGATGGTACTATTGAAGAATTAAAGGAAATTTGACCCGGACCCCCTTCACCTAAAATATCTGTGGGCTAACAGACACAAAAAGTGGCAAAATGCTTAATTCCTATTGCGCCGCCAATAAAATGCTCATAACCCCTCTATAGCGCATCAGGTCTACTGGAGTCATTTCCCAAGTCGTTACGGACGCTACTATAGAAGAAATCAAGAAAATTCGACCTGTACCCCCGGCACCTAAAAATTCTGTAGGCTAACACACACGAAAACGGGCAATATTGCCTAATTCCTATTGCGACGCCAATAATATATTGTTAAACCCCTTTATTGCACCGCCGGGGCTACTGGAGTCTCTCCCCAGGTAGTTACGGACGATACTATGGAAGAAATCAAGAAAATTCGACCTGGACCCCTGGCACCTAAAAATTCTATGGGCTAATACACACGAAAAACTGGCAAAATTACCTAATTCCTATTGCGTCGCCAATAAAATGCTCCTAAACCCCTCTATCGGACCGCCTAGGCTACTGGAGTCGTTCCCCAGGTCGTTACGGACGCTAAAATGGAAGAATCCAAGAAAATTCGACACGGACACCCGGCACCTAAAATATTCATGGGCTAACATACACGAAAAAGTGGCAAAATTGCCTAATTCCTATTGCGCCGCCAATAAAATGCTACTAAACCCCTCTATAGCACAGCCGGGGCTACTGGAGTCATTCCCCAGATCGTTACGGATGCTACTATGGAAGAATCCAAGAAAATTCGACCCGAACCCTCGGCATCTAAAAAATCCTTACGCTAATACACACGAAAAACTAGCAAAATTGCCTAATTCCTATTGCGTCTCCAATAAAATGCTCCTAAACCCCTCTATAGCACCGCCGGGGCTACTGGAGTCGTTCCCCAGGTCGTTACGGATGCTACTAGGAAAGAATCCAAGAACATTTGACCCGAACCCCCGGCACCTAAAAAATCCTTATGATAATACACACGAAAAACTGACAAAATTGCCTAATTTCTATTGCGTCTCCAATAAAATGCTCCTAAACTCCTCTAAAGCACCGCCGGGGCTACTGGAGTCATTTCCAGGTCGTTACGGACGCTACTATGGAAGAATCAAAGAAAATTGACCCGGACCCCCGGCACCTAAAAAATCTGTGGGCTAACACACACGAAAAAGTGGCAAAATTACTTAATTCCTATTGCGCCGCCAATAAAATGCTCCTTAACCCCTCTAAAGCACCGTCGGGGCTACTGGAGTGGTTCTCCAGGTCGTTATGCACGCTACTATTGAACAAATCAAGAAAATTCGACCCGCACCCCCGGCACCTAAAAAATCTGTGGGCTAACACACACGAGAAACTGGCAAAATTGCTTAATTCCTATATCGCCGCCAATAAAATAATCCTAAACCCCTCTAAAGTGCCAACGGGGCTACTGGAGTCGTTCCCCAGGTCGTTACGAATGCTACTACGGAAGAATCCAAGAAAATTTGACCTGGAACCCCGGCACCTAAAAAATCCGTGGGCTAACACACACGAAAAACTGGCAAAATCTCCTAATTCCTATTTCATCGCCAATAAAATGCTCCTAAACCCCTCTATAGCACCGCCGGATCTACTGGAGTCACTCCCCAGGTCGTTACGGATGATAGTATCGAAGAAATCAAGAAAATTCGACCTGGACCCCTGGCACCTAAAAATTCAACCCGGACCCCCGGTACCTAAAATATCTGTAGGCTAACACACATAAAAAAGTGGCAAAATTGCCTAATTCCTATTGTGCCGCCAATAAAATGCTCCTAAACCCCTCTAAAGCGCTGCTGGATCTACTAAAGTCATTCCCCAGGTCGTTACGGATGCTACTATTGAAGAATTTAAGGAAATTTGACCCGGACCCCCTTCACCTAAAATATTCGTGGGCTAACACACACAAAAAAATGGCAAAATTACCTAATTCCTATTGCGCCGCCAATAAAATGCTCCTAAACCCCTCTAAAGCGCCGCCGGATCTACTAGAGTCATTCCCCAGGTCGTTACGGATGGTACTATTGAAGAATTTAAGGAAATTTGACCCGGACCCCCTTCACCTAAAATATCTGTGGGCTAACACACACGAAAAAGTGGCAAAATTGCTTAATTCCTATTGCGCCGCCAATAAAATGCTCATAAACCCCTCTATAGCGCTATCAGGTCTACTGGAGTCGTTTCCCAAGTCGTTACGGACGCTACTATAGAAGAAATCAAGAAAATTCGACCTGTACCCCCGGCACCTAAAAATTCTGTAGGCTAACACACACGAAAACGGGCAATATTGCCTAATTCCTATTGCGACGCCAATAATATATTGTTAAACCCCTTTATTGCACCGCCGGCGCTACTGGAGTCGCTCCCCAGGTCGTTACGGACGATACTATGGAAGAAATCAAGAAAATTCGACCTGGACCCCTGGCACCTAAAAATTCTATGGGCTAACACACACGAAAAACTGGCAAAATCACCTAATTCCTATTGCGTCGCCAATAAAATGCTCCTAAACCCCTCTATCGGACCGCCTAGGCTACTGGAGTCATTCTCCAGGTCGTTACGGACCCTAAAATAGAAGAATCCAAGAAAATTCGACACGGACACCCGGCACCTAAAATATCCGTGGGCTAACATACACGAAAAAGTGGCAAAATTGCCTAATTCCTATTGCGCCGCCAATAAAATGCTACTAAACCCCTCTATAGCATAGTCGGGGCTACTGGAGTCATTCCCCAGATCGTTACGGATGCTACTATGGAAGAATCCAAGAAAGTTCGACCCGAACCCTCGGCATCTAAAAAATCCTTACGCTAATACACACGAAAAACTAGCAAAATTGCCTAATTCCTATTGCGTCTCCAATAAAATGCTCCTAAACCCCTCTATAGCACCGCCGGGGCTACTGGAGTCGTTCCCCAGGTCGTTACGGATGCTACTAGAGAAGAATCCAAGAAAATTTGACCCGAACCCCCGGCACCTAAAAAATCCTTATGCTAATACACACGAAAAACTGACAAAATTGCCTAATTTCTATTGCGTCTCCAATAAAATGCTCCTAAACCCCTCTAAAGCACTGCCGGGGCTACTGGAGTCATTTCCAGGTCGTTACGGACGCTACTATGGAAGAATCAAAGAAAATTGACCCGGACCCCCGGCACCTAAAAAATCTGTGGGCTAACACACACGAAAAAGTGGCAAAATAACGTAATTCCAATTGCGCCGCTAATAAAATGCTCCTAAACCCCTCTAAAACACCGTCGGGGCTACTGGAGTCGTTTTGCAAGTCGTTATGGACTCTACTATGGAAGAAATTAAGAAAATCTGACCCGCACCCCCGGCACCTAAAAAATCTATGGGCTAACACACACGAAAAACTGGCAAAATCTCCTAATTCCTATTTCGTCGCCAATAAAATGCTCCTAAACCCCTCTATAGCACCGTCGGGGCTACTGGAGTCGCTCCCAGGTCATTACGGAAGATACTATGGAAGAAATCAAGAAAATTCGACCTGGACCCCTGGCACCTAAAAATTCTATGGGCTAATACACACAAAAAACTGGCAAAATTGCCTAATTTGTATTGCGTCTCCAATAAAATGCTCCTAAACCCCTCTACCGCACCGCCGGGGCTACTGGAGTCATTCCCGAAGTCGTTACGGACGGTACTATGAAAGAATCCAAGAAATTTCGACCCGGACCCCCGGTACCTAAAATATCCGTGGGCTAACACACACGAAAAAGTGGCAAAATTACCTAATTCCTATTGCGTCTCCAATAAAATGCTCCTAAACCCCTCTAAAGTGCCGCCGGATCTACTAGAGTCATTCCCCAGGTCGTTACGGATGCTACTATTGAAGAATTTAAGGAAATTTGACCCGGACCCCCTTCACCTAAAATATCTGTGGGCTAACACACACGAAAAAGTGGCAAAATTGCTAAATTCCTATTGCGCCGCCAATAAAATGCTCCTAACCCCTCTATAGCGCTGTCAGGGATACTGGAGTCGTTTCCCAGGTCGTTACGGACGCTACTATAGAAGAAATCAAGAAAATTCGACCCGTACCCTCGGCACCAAAAAATTCTGTAGGCTAACACACACGAAAAACGGGCAATATTGCCTAATTCCTATTGCGTCACCAATAATATATTGTTAAACCCCTTTATTGCACCGCCGGGGCTACTGGAGTCGCTCCCCAGGTCGTTACGGATGATACTATGGAAGAAATCAAGAAAATTTGACCTGGACCCCTGGCACCTAAAAATTCTATGGGCTAACACACACGAAAAACTGGCAAAATCACCTAATTCCTATTGCGTCACCAATAAAATGCTCCTAAACCCCTTTATAGGACCGCCGAGGCTGCTGGAGTCGTTCACCAGGTCGTTACGGACGCTAAAATGGAAGAATCCAAGAAAATTCAACACGGACACCCGACACCTAAAATATCTGTCGGCTAACATACACGAAAAGGTGGCAAAATTGCCTAATTCCTATTGCGCCGTCAATAAAATGCTCCTAAACCCCTCTATAGCACCGCCGGGGCTACTGGAGTCATTCCCCGGGTCGTTCCGGATGCTACTAGGAAAGAATCCAAGACAATTTGACCCGAACCCCCGGCACCTAAAAAATCCTTATGATAATACACACGAAAAACTGACAAAATTGCCTAATTTCTATTGCGTCTCCAATAAAATGCTCCTAAACCCCTCTAAAGCACCGCCGGGGCTACTGGAGTCATTTCCAGGTCATTACGGACGCTACTATGGAAGAATCAAAGAAAATTGACCCGGACCCCCGGCACCTAAAAAATCTGTGGGCTAACACACACGAAAAAGTGGCAAAATTACTTAATTCCTATTGCGCCGCCAATAAAATGCTCCTTAACCCCACTAAAGCACCGTCGGGGCTACTGGAGTCGTTCTCCAGGTCGTTATGCACGCTACTATTGAAGAAATCAAGAAAATTTGACCCGCACCCCCGGCACCTAAAAAATCTGTGGGCTAACACACATGAAAAATTGGCAAAATTGCTTAATTCCTATATCGCCGCCAATAAAATAATCCTAAACCCCTCTAAAGCGCCAACGGGGCTACTGGAGTTGTTCCCCAGGTCGTTACGGATGCTACAATGGAAGAATCCAAGAAAATGTGACCCGGACCCCCGGCACCTAAAATATCCGTGGGCTAACACACATGAAAAACTGGCAAAATCGTCAAATTCCTATTGCGTCTCCAATAAAATGCTCCTATACCCCTCTAAAGCGCCGCCGGGGCTACTGGAGTCGTTCCCCAGGTCGTTACGGATGCTACTATAGGAGAATCCAAGAAAATTTGACCTAGATCCCCGGTACCTAAAAATCCGTGGGCTAACACACACGAAAAACTGGGAAAATCGCCTAATTTCCATTGTGTCGCTAATAAAATGCTCCTAAACCCTCTATATCACCGTCGGGGCTACTGGAGTCGTTCTTCAGGTCGTTACAGACGCTACTATGGAAGAATACAAGAAAATTTGACCTAGACCCCCGGAACCTAAAATATCTGTGGGCTAACACACACAAAAAATAGGCAATATTGCCTAATTCCTATTTCGTCGCAAATAAAATGATCCTAAACCCCTCTAAAGTGCCGCCGGGGCTACTGTAGTTGTTCCCCAGGTCGTTACGGACGCTAATATGGAAAAGCCAAGAAAATGTGACCCGGACCCCCGGCACCTAAAAAATCCGTGGGCTAACACACCCGAAAAACTAGCCAAATCCCCTAATTCCTATTGCGTCGCCAATAAAATGCTCCTAAACCCCTCTATAGCACCTCCGGGGCTACTGGAGTCATTCCCCAGGTCGTTACGGACACTACTATGAAAGAAATCAAGAAAATTCGACCCAGACCCCCGGCTTCTAAAAATTCAATGGGCAATAACACACGAAAAACTGGCAAAACTGCCAAATTCCCATTGCGTCGCCAATAAAATGCTCCTAAACCCCTCTATAGCATCGCCGAGGCTACTACAGTCGTTCCCCAGGTCGTGACGAATGCTACAATTAAAGAATCCAAGAAAATTCGACCCGGACCCCTGGCACCTAAAAAATCCGTGGGCTAATTCCTATTGCATCTCCAATAAAATGCTCCTATACCCCTCTAAAGCGCCGCCGGGGCTACTGGAGTCGTTCCCCAGGTTGTTACGGACGCTATTATGGAAGAATCAAAGAAAATTTAACCCGGACCCCCGACACCTAAAAAATCTGTTAGCTAACACACACGATAAACAGGCAAAATCTCCTAATTCCTATTGCGTTGCCAATAAAATGCTCCTAAACCCATCTATATCACCGTCGGGGCTACTGGAGTCGTTCTCCAGGTTGTTACGGACGCTACTATAGAAGAAATCAAGAAAATTCGACCCGCACCCCTGGCACCTAAAATATCCGTGGGCTAACACACACGAAAAACTGGCCAAATCGCCTAATTCCTATTGCATCTCCAATAAAATGCTCCTATACCCCTCTAAAGCGCCGCCGGGGCTACTGGAGTCGTTCCCCAGGTCGTTACGGACGCTATTATGGAAGAATCAAAGAGAATTTAACCCGGACCCCCAGTACCTAAAAAATCCGTGGGCTAACACACATGAAAAACAGGCAAAATCTCCTAATTCCTATTGCGTTTCCAATAAAATGCTCCTAAACCCCTCTATATCACCGTCGGGGCTACTGGAGTCGTTCTCCAGTTCGTTACGGACGCTACTATGGAAGAAATCAAGAAAATTCGACCCGTACCCCTGGCACCTAAAAAATCCGTGGGCTAACACACGAAAAACTGGCAAAATTGCCTAATTCCTATTGCGCCGCCAAGAAAATGCTTCTAAACCCCTCTAAAGCGCCACTGGGGCTACAGGAGTTGTTCCCCAGGTCGTTACGGATGCTACTATGGAATAATCCAAGAAACTGTGACCCGGACCCCCGGCACCTAAAAAATTTGTGGACTAACACACACGAAAAACTAGCCAAATCCCTTAATTCCTATTGCGTTGCCAATAAAATACTCCTAAACCCCTCTATAGCACCTCCGGTGCTACTGGAGTCAATCCCTAGGTCGTTACGGACACTACTATGGAAGAATCTAAGAAAATGTGACCCGGACCCCCGGCACCTAAAAAATCCGTGGGCTAACACACACGAAAAACTAGCCAAATCCCCTAATTCCTATTGCGTCACCAATAAAATGCTCCTAAACCCCTCTATAGCACCTCCGGGGCTACTGGAGTCGTTCCCCAGGTCGTTACGGATGCTACTATGGAAGAATTCAAGGAAATTTGACCCGCACCCCCGGCACCTAAAAAATTCATGGGCTAACACACACGAAAAATTAGAAAAATTGCCTAATTACTATTGCGTCACCAATAAAATGCTCTTAAACCCCTCTAAAGCGCCGCCGGGGCTACTAGAGTCGTTCCCCAAGTCGTTACGGACGCTAGTTTGGAAGAATCTAAGAAAATTCGACCCAGACCCCCGGTACGTAAAATATCCGTGGGCTAACACACACGAAAAAGTGGCCAAATTGCCTAATTCCTATTGCGTCGCTAATAAAATGCTCATAAACCAATCTATAGTGCCGCCGGGGCTACTGGAGTCGTTCCCCAGGTTGTTACGGATGCTACTATGGAAGAATAGAAGAAAATTCGACTCGGACCCCCATCACCAAAAAAATCCGTGGGCTAACACACACGAAAAACTGGCAAAATCGCCTAATTCCTATTGCGTCGCAAATAAAATGATCCTAAATCCCTCTAAAGTGCCGTCGGGGCTACTGGAGTCATTCCCCAGGTCGTTATGGATGCTACTCTGGAAGAAATCAAGAAAATTCAACCCAGACCCCCGGTACCTAAAAATTCTATCGGCTGACACACACGAAAATTTGGCAAAATTGCCTAATTCCTATTGCATCGCCAATAAAATGATCCTAAACCCCTCTAAAGCTCCGCCGATGCTACTGGAGTCATTTCCTAGGTCGTTATGGACGCTACTATGGAAGAAATCAAGAAAATTCGACCCAAACCCCTGACACCTAAAAATTCAGTGGGTAACACACACGAAAAACTGGCAAAATCGCCAAATTCCCATTGCGTCGCCAATAAAATGCTCCTCAACCCCTCTATAGCACCGCCGAGGCTACTGGAGTCTTTCCCCAGGTCGTTACAGACGCTACTATGGAATAATCAAAGAAAATTCAACATGGACCCCTGGCACGTAAAAGATATGTGGGCTAACACACACGAAAATCTGGAAAAATTACCTAATTCCTATTGCGTCTCTAATAAAATCATCCTAAACACATCTAAAGCACCGCCGGGGCTACTGGAGTCGTTCCCCAAGTCGTTACGGACGCTACTATTGAAGAATCCAAGAAAATGTGACCCAGACCCCGGCACCTAAAATATCCGTGGGCTAACACATACGAAAAAGTGGCAAAATTGCTTAATTCCTATTGTGTCTCCAATAAAATGCTCCTATACCCCTCTAAAGCGCCGCCGGGGCTACTGAAGTCGTTCCCCAGGTCATTACGGACGCTACTATGGAAAAATCAAAGAATATTTGATCCGAACCCCTGGCACCTAAAAAATCCGTGGGTTAACACACATTAAAAACTGGCAAAATCGCCTAATTCCTATTGCGTCGCCAATAAAATGCTCCTAAACCCCTCTATAGCACCGCCGGGGCTACTGGAGTTATTCCCCAGGTCGTTACGGACGCAACTATGGAATAATACAAGAAAATTCGACTCAGACCCCCATCACCAAAAAAATCCGAGGGCTAACACACACGAAAAACTGGCAAAATCATCTAATTCTATTGCGTTGCAAATAAAATGATCCTAAACCCCTCTAAAGCGCTGTTGGGGTTACTGGAGTCATTCTTCAGGTCTTTACGGACGCTACTCTATAAGAAATCAAGAAAATTCGACCCATACCCCCGGCATCTAAAAATTCAGTGGGCTAACACACACGAAAAACTGGCAAAATCGCCTAATTCCCATTTCGTCGCCAATAAAATGCTCCTAAACCCCTCTATAGCATCGCCGAAGCTAATGGAGTCTTTACCCAGGTCGTTACGGACGCTACTATGGAAGAATCCAAGAAAATTTGACATGAACCCCCGGCACCTAAAAAATCCGTGGGTTAACACATACGAAAAACTGGCAAAATTGCCTAATTTTTATTACGTCGCCAATAAAATGCCCCTAAATCCCTCTATAACGCCTCCGGGGCTACTAGAGTCGTTCCCCAGGTCGTTACGGACGCTACTATGGAAGAATCAAAGAAAATTTGACCCGGACCCCCGGTACCTAAAATATCTGTGGGCTAACACACACGAAAAACTAGCAAAATCTCCTAATTCCTATTGCGTTGCCAATAAAATGCTCCTAAACCCCTCTATATCACCGTCGGGGATACTGGAGTCGTTCTCTAGGTTGTTACGGATGCTACTATAGAAGAAATCAAGAAAATTCGACCCGCACCCCTGGCACCTAAAACATCCGTGGCTAACACACACGAAAAACTGGCAAAATTGCTTAATTTCTATTGCGCCGCCAATAAAATGCTCCTAAACCCCTCTAAAGCACCGTTGGGGCTACTGGAGTTGTTCCCCAGGTCATTACGCATGCTACTATGGAATAATCCAAGAAAATGTGAGCCGGACCCCCGGAGCCTAAAAAATTTGTGGGCTAACACACACGAAAAACTAGCCAAATCCCCTAATTCCTATTGCGTTGCCAATAAAATGTTCCTAAACCCCTCTATAGCACCTCCGGTGCTACTGGAGTCAATCCCCAAGTCGTTACGGACACTACAATGGAAGAATCCAAGAATATTTAACCCAGACCCCCGGCACCTAAAATATCCGTGGGTTAATACACACGAAAAAGTGGCAAAATTACTTAATTCCTACTGCGCCGCCAATAAAATGCTCCTAAACCCCTCTAAAGTGCCGCCGGGGCTACTGGAGTCGTTCCCCAAGTCGTTACGAATGCTACAATGGAAGAATACAAGAAAATTCAACTCGGACCCCCATCACCAAAAAAATCTGTGGGCTAACACACACGAAAAACTGGCAAAATTGCCTAATTACTATTGTGTCGCAAATAAAATGCTCCTAAACCCCTCTATAGCACCTCCAGGGCTACTGGAGTCATTCCCCAAGTCGTTACGAACGCTACTCTGAAAGAAATCAAGAAAATTCGACCCAGACCCCCGGCATCTAAAAATTCAGTGGGCTAACACACACGAAAAACTAGCACAATTGCCTAATTCCCATTGCGTAGCCAACAAAATGCTCCTAAACCCCTCTATAGCATCGCCGGGTCTACTGGAGTCTTTCCCGAGGTCGTTACGGATGCTACTATGGAAGAATCCAAGAAAATTTGACCCGAACCCCCGGCACCTAAAAAATCCGTGGGTTAACACACACGAAAAAATTAGCAAAATAGCCTAATTCTTATTACATCGCCAATAAAATGCTCCTAAATCCCTCTATAGCGCCGCCGGGGCTACTGGAGTCGTTCCCCAGGTCGTTACGGACTCTACTAATGAAGAATCCAAGAAAATTTGACCCGGACCCCCGGCACCTAAAAAATCCGTGGGCTAACACACACAAAAAACTGGCAAAATCTCCTAATTCCTATTGCGTCGCCAATAAAATGCTCCTAAACCCCTCTATAGCACCGTTGGGGCTACTTGAGTCGTTCTACAGGTCGTTACGGACGCTACTATGGAAGAAATCAAGAAAATTCGACCCGCACACCTGGCACCTAAAAAATCCATGGGCTAACACACATGAAAAACCGGCAAAATCACCTAATTCCTATTATGTTGCCAATAAAATGCTCCTAAACCCCTCTAAAGCACCGCCGAAGCTGCTGGAGTCATTTCCCAGGTCGTTACGGACGCTAAAATGGAAGAAATCAAGAAAATTTGACCCGCAGCCCCGGCACTTAAAAAATCCGTGGGCTAACACACACGAAAAACTGGCAAAATTGCTTAATTCCTATTGCGCCGCCAATAAAATGCTCCTAAACCTCTCTAAAGCGCCGCTGGGGCTACTGGAGTTCTTCCCCAAGTCGTTACGGATGCTACTATTGAAGAATCCAAGAAAATTTGACCCGGACACCCGGCACCTAAAATATCTGTGGGCTAACATACACGAAAAACTAACAAAATTGTCTAATTTCTATTGTGTCTCCAATAAAATGCTCCAATACCCCTCTAAAGCGCCGCCGGGGCTACTGGAGTCGTTCCCAGGTCATTACGGACGCTACTATGGAAAAATCAAAGAATATTTGACCCGAACCCCTGGCACCTAAAAAATCCGTGGGTTAACACACATGAAAAACTGGCAAAATCGCCTAATTCCTATTGCGTCGCCAATAAAATGCTCCTAAACCCCTCTATAGCACCGCCGGGGCTACTGGAGTTGTTCCCCAGGTCGTTACGGACGCAACTATGGAATAATACAAGAAAATTCGACTCAGACCCCCATCACCAAGAAAATCTGAGGGCTAACACACACGAAAAACGGGCAATAATTCCTAATTCCTATTGCGTCGCCAATAGTATGTTCCTAAACCCTTCTATTGCACCGCCAGGGCTACTGGAGTCTCTCTCCAGGTCGTGACGGACGCTAATATGTAAGAAATCAAGAAAATTCGACCTGGACCCCCGGCACCTAAAAATTCTATGGGCTAACCCACACGAAAAACCGGCAAAATCACCTAATTTCTATTGCGTCGCCAATAAAATGCTCCTAAACCCCTCTATAGCACCGCCGAGGCTACTGGAGTCGTTCCCCAGGTCGTTACGGACGCTACAATGGATGAATCCAAGAAAATTCGACACGGACCCCTGGCACGTTAAAAATCTGTGGGCTAACACACATGAAAAACTGGCAAAATTGCCAAATTCCTATTGCGTCTCTAATAAAATGGTCCTAAACCCCTCTAAAGAACCGCCGGGGCTACTGGAGTCGTTCCCCAGGTCGTTATAGATGCTACTATGGAAGAATCCAAGAAAATTCGACCCGGACACCCAGCACCTAAAATATCCGTGGGCTAACATACATGAAAAAAGCGGTAAAATTGACTAATTCCTATTGCGCCGCCAATAAAATGCTCCTAAACCCCTCTAAAGTGCCGCCGGGGCTACTGGAGTCGTTCCCAGGTCGTTACGGACGCTACTATGGAAGAATCCAAGAAAATTCGACCCGAACCCTTGGCATCTAAAAAATCATTACGCTAATACACACGAAAAACTGACAAAATTGCCTAATTTCTATTGTATCTCCAATAAAATGCTCCTAAACCCCTCTAAAGCACCACCGGTGCTACTGGAGTCATTCCCAGGTCGTTACGGACACTACTATTGAAGAATCCAAGAAAATTGGACCCGTACCCCCGGCACCTAAAAAATTGGTGGGCTAACACACACGTAAAACTGGCAAAATCGCCTAATTCCTATTGTGTCGCCAATAAAATGCTCTGAAACCTCTCTATAGCGTCGCCAGGGCTACTGAAGTCGTTCCCCAGGTCCTTACGGACGCTACTATGGAAGAATGGAAGAAAATACGACCCAGACCCCCGGCACCTAAAAATTCTATGGGCTAACACACACGAAAAATTGGCAAAATCACCTAATTCCTATTGCGTCGCCAATAAAATTCTCCTAAACCTCTCTATAGCACCGCCAGGGCTACTGGAGTCGTTCCCTAGGTCGTTACGGACACTACTATGGAAGAATCCAAGAAAATTTGACACGGACCCCTGGCACGTAAAAAATATATGGGCTAACACACACGAAAAACTGGCAAAATTTCATAATTCCTATTGCGTCTCTAATAAAATGATCCTAAACCCTCTAAAGAATCGCTGGGGCTACTAGATTCGTTCCCCAAGTCGTTACGGATGCTACTATTGAAAAATCCAAGAAAATTCAACGCGTACCCCCGGCACCTAAAATATCTGTGGGCTAACACACACGAAAAAATGGCAAAATTGTCTAATTCCTATTGCGCCGCCAATAAAATGCTCCTAAACCCCTCTATAGTGCAGCCGGGGCTACTGGAGTCGTTCCCCAGGTCGTTACAAATGCTACTATGAAAGAATACAAGAAAATTCGACTCGGACCCCAACACCTAAAAAATCCGTGGGCTAACACACACAAACAACTGGCAAAATCGCCTAATTCTATTGCATCGCAAATAAAATGATCCTAAACCCCTCTAAAGTGCCTCTAGAGCTATTGGAGTCGTTCTCCAGGTCGTAACGGATGCTACTATGGAAGCAATCAAGAAATTTTGACCCGGACCCCCGATACCTAAAATATCTGTGGGCTAACACACACGAACAACTGGCAAAATCCCCTAATTCCTATTGCGTTTCCAATAAAATGCTCCTAAACCCCTCTATAGCACCTCTAGGGCTACTGGAGTCATTCCCCAGGTCGTTACCGATGCTACTCTGGAATAAATCAAGAAAATTCGAACGAGACCCCCGGTACCTAAAAATTCTATCGGCTAACACACACGAAAAACTGGCAAAATTGCCTAATTCCTATTGCATCGCCAATAAAATGCTCCTAAACCCCTCTATTGTACCGCCGAGGCTACTGGAGTCATTCCCTAGGTCGTTACAGACGCTACTATGGAAGAAATCAAGAAAATTCGACCCAGACCCCTGACACATAAAAATTCAGTGGGTAACACACACGAAAAACTGGCAAAATCGCCTAATTCCTATTGCATCTCCAATAAAATGCTCCTATACCCCTCTAAAGCGCCGCCGGGGCTACTAGAGTCGTTCCCTAGGTCGTTACGGACGCTACTATGGAAGAATACAAGAAAATTTGACCCGGACCACCGACACCTAAAAAATCTGTGGGCTAACACACACGAAAAACTGGCAAAATCTCCTAATTCTTATTGCGTCGCCAATAAAATGCTCCTAAACCCCTCTATAGCACCGTCGGGTCTACTGTAGTCGTTTTACAGGTCTTTATGGACGCTACAATGGAAGAAATCAAGAAAATTCGACCCGCACCCCTGGAACCTAAAAAATCCGGGGCTAACACATACGAAACACTGGCAAAATTGCTTAATTCCTATTGCGCCGCCAATAAAATGCTCCTAAACCCCTCTAAAGCGCCGCTGGGGCTACTGGAGTTGTTCCCCAGGTCATTACGGACGTTACTATAGAAAAATACAAGAAATTTTGACCCGGACCACCGGCACCTAAAAAATCTGTGGGCTAACACACATGAAAAACTAGCAAAATCCCCTAATTCCTATTGCATCGCCAATAAAATGCTCCTAAACCCCTCTATAGCACATCTGGGGCTACTGAAGTCATTCCCCAAGTCGTTACGGACACTACTATGGAAGAATCCAAGAAAATATGACCCGGACCCTCGGCATCTAAAATATCTGTGGCTAACACACACGAAAAAGTGGCAAAATTACTTAATTCCTATTGCGCCGCCAATAAAATGCTCCTGAACCCCTCTAAAGCGCCGCCGGGGCTACGGGAATCATTCCCAAGTCGTTACGGATGCTACTATTGAAGAATTCAAGAAAGTTTGACCCAGACCCCCTTCACCTAAAAAATCTGTGGGCTAACACACAAGAAATACTGGCAAAATCGACCAATTCCTATTGCGTCGCCAATGAAATGCTCCTAAACCCCTCTACAGCGCCGCCAGGGCTATTGGCCGCTACTATAGAAGAATTCAAGAAAATTTAACCCGAAACCCCGGCACCTAAAAAATCTGTGGGTTAACACACACGAAAAAGTGGTAAAATAGCCTAATTCTTATTACGTCGCCAATAAAATGCTCCTAAATCCCTCTATAGCGCCGCTGCGGCTATTGCAGTCATTCCCCAGGTCGTTACGGACGTTACAAATGAAGAATCCAAGAAACTTTGACCCGGACCCCCGGCACCTAAAAAATCCGTGGGCTAACACACACGCAAAAATTGCAAAATCTCCTAATACCTATTGCGTCGCCAATAAAATGCTCCTAACCCCCTCTATAGCACCGTTGGGGCTACTGGAGTCGTTCTCCAGGTCGTTAAGGATGCTACTATGGAAGAAATCAAGAAAATTCGACCCGCACCCCCGGCACCTAAAAAATCAGTGGGCTAACACACACGAAAAACTGGCAAAATTGCATAATTCCTATTGCGACGCCAATAAAATGCTCCTAAACCCCTCTAAAGCGCCGCTGGGGCTACTGGAGTTGTTTCCCAGGTCGTTACGGACGCTACTATGGAAAAATCAAAGAAAATGTGACCCGGACCACCGGCACCTAAAAAATCTGTGCGCTAACACACATGAAAAACTAGCAAAATCCCCTAATTCCTATTGCGTCGCCAATAAAATGCTCCTAAACCCCTCTATAGCACATCTGGGGCTACTGAAGTCATTCCCCAAGTCGTTACGGACACTACTATGGAAGAATCCAAGAAAATATGACCCGGACCCCCGGCATCTAAAATATCTGTGGGCTAACACACACGAAAAAGTGGCAAAATTACTTAATTCCTATTGCGCCGCCAATAAAATGCTCCTGAACCCCTTTAAAGCGCCGCCGGGGCTACGGGAATCATTCCCAAGTCATTACGGATGCTACTATTGAAGAATTCAAGAAAGTTTGACCCAGACCCCCTTCACCTAAAAAATCTGTGGGCTAACACACAAGAAATACTGGCAAAATCGCCTAATTCCTATTGCGTCGCCAATAAAATGCTCCTAAACCCCTCTACAGCGCCGCCAGGGCTATTGGACACTACTATGGAAGAATTCAAGAAAATTTAACCCGAAACTCCGGCACCTAAAAAATCTGTGGGTTAACACACACGAAAAAGTGGTAAAATAGCCTAATTCTTATTACGTCGCCAATAAAATGCTCCTAAATCCCTCTATAGCGCCGCCGGGGCTATTGGAGTCATTCCCCAGGTCGTTACGGACGCTACAAATGAAGAATCCAAGAAACTTTGACCCGGACCCCCGGCACCTAAAAAATCCGTGGGCTAACACACACGCAAAAATTGCAAAATCTCCTAATACCTATTGCGTCGCCAATAAAATGCTCCTAACCCCCTCTATAGCACCGTTGGGGCTACTGGAGTTGTTCTCCAGTTCTTTACGGATGCTACTATGGAAGAAATCAAGAAAATTCGACCCGCACCCCCGGCACCTAAAAAATCAGTGGGCTAACACACACGAAAAACTGGCAAAATTGCTTAATTCCTATTGCGACGCCAATAAAATGCTCCTAAACCCCTCTAAAGCGCCGCTGGGGATACTGTAGTTGTTTCCCAGGTCGTTACGGATGCTACTATGGAATAATCCAAGAAAATGTGACCCGGACCCCCGGCACCTAAAAAATCTGTAGGCTAACACACACAAAAAACTAGCCAAATCCCCTAATTCCTATTGCGTCGCTAATAAAATGCTCCTAAACCCCTATAAAGCACCTCCGGGGCTATTGGAGTCATTCCCCAGGTCGTTACGGACTACACTTTGGAAGAATCCAAGAAAATTTGACCCGGACCTCCTTCACCTAAAACATCCGTAGGCTAACACACACGAAAAACTGGCAAAATCGCCTAATTCCTATTGCGTCGCTAATAAAATGCTCCTAAACCCCTTTATAGCGCTTCCGGGGCTACTGGAGTCGTTCTCCAAGTCGTTACGGACGCTACTATAGAAGAAATCAAGAAAATTTGACCCACACCCCCGGCACCTAAAATTTCTGTAGGCTAACACACACGAAAAATGGGCAATATTGCCTAATTCCTATTGCGTCGCCAATAATATATTCCTAAACCCCTCTATTGCACCGCCAGGGCTACTGGAGTCGCTCCCCAGGTCGTTACGGACGCTACTATGGAAGAAATCAAGAAAATTCGACCTGGACCCCCGGCACCTAAAAATTCTATGGGCTAACACACACGAAAAACCGGCAAAATCACCTAATTCCTATTGTGTTGCCAATAAAATGCTCCTAAACCCCTCTATAGCACCGCTGAGGCTGCTGGAGTCGTTCCCCAGGTCGTTACGGATGCTACAATAGAAGAAATCAAGAAAATTCGACCCGCACCCCCGACACTTAAAAAATCTGTGGGCTAACACACACGAACAACTGGCAAAATTGCTTAATTCCTATTGCGCCGCCAATAAAATGCTCCTAAACCCCTCTAAAGTGCTGCTGGGGCTACTAGAGTTGTTCCCCAGGTCGTTACGGATGCTACTATGGAATAATCCAAGAAAATGTGACCCAGACCCCCGGCACCTAAAAAATCTGTGGGCTAACACACACGAAAAACTAGCCAAATCCCCTAATTCCTATTGCGTCGCCAATAAAATGCTCCTAAACCCCTCTATAGCACCTCTGGGCTACTGAAGTCATTCCCCAGGTCGTTACGGACACTACTTTGGAATAATCCAAGAAAATTTGACCCGAACCCCCTTCACCTAAAAAATCCGTAGGCTAACACACACGAAAAACTGGCAAAATCGCCTAATTCCTATTGCGTCGCTAATAAAATGCTCCTAAACCCCTCTATAGCGCTGCCGGGGCTACTGGAGTCGTTCCCCTGGTCGTTACGGACTCTATTATAGAAGAAATCAAGAAATTTTGACCCACACCCCCGGCACCTAAAATTTCTGTAGGCTAACACATACGAAAAATGGGCAATATTGCCTAATTCCTATTGCGTCACCAATAATATATTCCTAAACCCCTCTATTGCACCGCCAGGGCTACTGGAGTCGCTCCCCAGGCCGTTACGGACGCTACTATGGGAGAAATCAAGAAAATTCGACCTGGACCCCCGGCACCAAAAAATTCTATGGGCTAACTCACACGAAAAACCGGCAAAATCACCTAATTCCTATTGTGTTGCCAATAAAATGCTCCTAAACCCCTCTATAGCACCGCTGAGGCTGCTGGAGTCGTTCCCCAGGTCGTTACGGATGCTACAATAGAAGAAATCAAGAAAATTCGACCCGCACCCCCGACACTTAAAAAATCCGTGGGCTAACACACACGAACAACTGGCAAAATTGCTTAATTCCTATTGCGCCGCCAATAAAATGCTCCTAAACCCCTCTAAAGTGCTGCTGGGGCTACTAAAGTTGTTCTCCAGGTCGTTACGGATGCTACTATCGAATAATCCAAGAAAATGTGACCCAGACCCCCGGCACCTAAAAAATCTGTGGGCTAACACACACGAAAAACTAGCCAAATCCCCTAATTCCTATTGCGTCGCCAATAAAATGCTCCTAAACCCCTCTATAGCACCTCTGGGCTACTGAAGTCATTCCCCAGGTCGTTACGGACACTACTTTGGAATAATCCAAGAAAATTTGACCCGAACCCCCTTCACCTAAAAAATCCGTAGGCTAACACACATGAAAAATTGGCAAAATCGCCTAATTCCTATTGCGTCGCTAATAAAATACTCCTAAACCCCTGTATAGCGCTGTCGGGGCTACTGGAGTCGTTCCCCTGGTCGTTACGGACTCTACTATAGAAGAAATCAAGAAAATTCGACCCGGACCCCCGACACCTAAAAATTCTGTAGGCTAACACACACGAAAGATGGGCAATATTGCCTAATTCCTATTGCGTCACCAATAGTATGTTCCTAAACCCTTCTATTACACCGCCAGGGCTACTGGAGTCGCTCCCGAGGTCATGACGGACGCTACTATGGAAGAAATCAAGAAAATTCGACCTGGACCCCCGGCTCCTAAAAATTCTATGGGCTAACACACACGAAAAACCAGCAAAATCACCTAATTCCTATTGCGTCGCCAATAAAATGCTCCTAAACCCCTCTATAGCACCGTCGAGGCTACTGTAGTCGTTCCCCAGGTCGTTACGGACGCTACAATTGAAGAATCCAAGAAAATTTAACACGGACTCCTGGCACGTTAAAAATCTGAGGGCTAACACACATAAAAAACTGACAAAATTGCCAAATTCCTATTGCGTCTCTAATAAAATGATCCTAAACCCTCTAAAGAACTGTCGGGGCTACTAGATTCATTCCCCAAGTCGTTACAGATGCTACTATTGAACAATCCAAGAAAATTCGACCCGGACCCCCAGCACCTAAAATATCCGTGGGCTAACACACACGAAAAAATGGAAAAATTGTCTAATTCCTATTTCACCGCCAATAAAATACTCCTAAACCCCTCTTTAGCGCAGCCGGGGCTACTGGAGTCGTTCCCCAGGTCGTTACGGATGCCACAATGGAAGAATTCAAGAACTTTCGACATGGCCCCCCGGCACGTAAAAAATTCGTGGGCTAACACACACGAAAAATAGGCAAAATCTCCTAATTCCTATTGCGTCTCAAATAAAATGCTCCTAAAGCCCTCTAAAGTGTCGTCGGGGCTACTGGATTCGTTCCCCAGGTTGTTACGGACGCTACTATGGAAGAATCCAAGAAAATTTTACCCGAAACCCCGGCACCTAAAAAATCCGTGGGCTAACACACATGAAAAACTGGCAAAATCTCCTAATTCCTATTTCGTCGCCAATAAAATGCTCCTAAACCCTTCTATAGCACCGCCGGAGCTACTGGAGTCGTTCCCCAGATCGTTACGGATGCTACTATCGAAGAATCCAAGAAAATTTGACTCGGACCCTAGGCACCTAAAAAATCCTTACGCTAATACACACAAAAAACGGGCAAAATTACCTAATGCCTATTGCGTCTCCAATAAAATGCTCCTATACCCCTCTAAAGCGCCGCCGGGGCTACTGGAGTCGTTCCCCAGGTCATTACGGACGCTACTATGGAAAAATCAAAGAATATTTGACCCGAACCCCTGGCACCTAAAAAATACGTGGGTTAACACACATGAAAAACTGGCAAAATCGCCTAATTCCTATTGCGTCGCCAATAAAATGCTCCTAAACCCCTCTATAGCACCGCCGGGGCTACTGGAGTTGTTCCCCAGGTCGTTACGGACGCAACTATGGAATAATACAAGAAAATTCGACTCAGACCCCCATCACCAAGAAAATCTGAGGGCTAACACACACGAAAAATGGGCAATATTGCCTAATTCCTATTGCGTCGCCAATAGTATGTTCCTAAACCCTTCTATTGCACCGCCAGGGCTACTGGAGTCGTTCCCCAGGTCGTTACGGACGCTACTATAGAAGAATCCAAGAAAATTTGACCCGAACCCCCGGCACCTAAAAAATCCTTACGCTAATACACACGAAAAACTGACAAAATTCCCTAATTTCTATTGCGTCGCCAATAAAATGCTCCTAAACCTCTCTATAGCACCATCGAGGCTAATGGAGTCATTCCCCAGGTCTTTACGGACGCTATAATGGAAGAATCCAAGAAAATTCGACACGGACACCTGGCACCTTAAAAATCTGTGGGCTAACACACATGAAAAACTGGCAAAATTGCCAAATTCCCATTGCGTCTCTAATAAAATGATCCTAAACCCTCTAAAGAACCACTGGGGCTACTAGATTCGTTCCCCAAGTCGTTACGGATTCTACTATTGAAGAATACAAGAAAATTCGACCCGAACCCACGGCACCTAAAATATCCGTGGGGTAACACACACGAAAAAGTGGCAAAATTGTCTAATTCCTATTGCGCCGCCAATAAAATACTCCTAAACTCCTCTTTAGCGCAGCCGGGGCTACTAGAGTCGTTCCCCAGGTCGTTACGGATGCCACAATGGAAGAATCTAAGAACTTTCGACACGTCCCCTCAGCACGTAAAAAATCCGTGGGCTAACACACACGAAAAACTGGCAAAATCGCCTAATTTCTATTGCGTCTCAAATAAAATGCTCCTAAAGCCCTCTAAAGTGCCATCGGGGCTACTGCATTCGTTCCCCAGGTCGTTATGGACGCTACTATGGAAAAATCCAAGAAAATGTGACCCGAAACCCCGACACCTAAAAAATCCGTGGGCTAACACACATGAAAAACTGGTAAAATCTCCTAATTCCTATTTCGTCGCCAATAAAATGCTCCTAAACCCCTCTATAGCACCGCTGGGGCTACTGGAGTCGTTCCCCAAATCGTTACGGATGCTACTATCGAAGAATCTAAGAAAATTTGACCCGGACCCTCGGAACCTAAAAAATCCTTACTAATACACACGAAAAACGGGCAAAATTGCCTAATGCCTATTGCGTCTCCAATAAAATGCTCCTAAACCATTCGATAGCGCTGCCGGGGCTACTGGAGTCGTTCTCCAGGTCGTTACGGACGCTACTATAGAAGAATCCAAGAAAATTTGACCCGATTCCCCGGCACCTAAAAAATCCTTACGCTAATACACACGAAAAACTGACAAAATTCCCTAATTTCTATTGCGTTTCCAATAAAATGCTCCTAAACCCCTCTAAAGCACTGCAGGGGCTAATGAAGTCATTCCCCAGGTCGTTACGGACGTTACTATGGAAGACTACAAGAAAATTCGACTCGGACCCCCAACACCTAAAAAATCCGTGGGCTAACACACGAAAAACTGGCAAAATCGCCTAATTCTATTGCGTCGCAAATAAAATGATCCTAACCCCCTCTAAAGCGCCTCTGGAGCTACCGGAGTCGTTCTGCAGGTCGTAATGGACGCTACTATGGAAGCAATTAAGAAAATACGACCCGGACCCCCGGTATCTAAAAAATTTGTGGGCTAACACACACGAAAAACTGGCAAAATCCCCTAATTCCTATTGCGTTTCCAATAAAATGCTCCTAAACCCCTCTATAGCACCTCCGGGGCTACTGGAGTCATTCCCCAGGTCGTTACAGACGCTACTATGGAAGAATCCAAGAAAATTTGACCTGGACCCCCCGCACATAAAATATCCGTAGGCTAACACACACGAAAAAGTGGCAAAATTGCTTAATTCCTATTGCGCCGCCAATAAAATGCTCCTAAACCCCTCTTTAGCGCAGCCGGGGCTACTGTTCGCTACCCAGGTCGTTACGGATGCCACAATGGAAGAATCCAAGAACTTTCAACACGGCCCCCCGGCACGTAAAAAATCCGTGGGCTAACACACACGAAAAATAGGCAAAATCGCCTAATTCTTATTGCGTCTCAAATAAAATGCTCCTAAAGCCATCTAAAGTGCTGTCGGGGCTACTGGATTCGTTCCCCAGGTCTCTACGGACGCTACTATGGAAGAATCCAAGAAAATTTGACCCGAAACCCCGGCACCTAAAAAATCTGTGGGCTAACACACATGAAAAACTGGCAAAATCTCCTAATTCCTATTTCGTCGCCAATAAAATGCTCCTAAACCCCTCTATAGCACCGTCGGGGCGACTGGAGTCGTTCCCCAGATCGTTACGGATGCTACTATCGAAGAATCCAAGAAAATTTGACCCGAACCCTAGGCATCTAAAAAATCCTTACGCTAATACACACGAAAAACGGGCAAACTTGCCTAATGCCTATTGCGTCTCCAATAAAATGCTCCTAAACCACTCTATAGCGCCGCCGGGGCTACTGGAGTCGTTCCCCAGGTCGTTACGGATGCTACTATAGAAGAATCCAAGAAAATTTGACCCGAACCCCCACCACCTAAAAAATCCTTACGCTAATACACACGAAAAATTGACAAAATTCCCTAATTTCTATTGCGTCGCCAATAAAATGCTCCTAAACCTCTCTATAGCATCGTCGAGGCTACTGGAGTCGTTCCCCAGGTCGTTACGGATGCTACAATGGAAGAATCCAAGAAAATTCGACACGAACCCCTGGCACGTTAAAAATCTGTGGGCTAACACACATGAAAAATTGGCAAAATTGCCAAATTCCTATTGCGTCTCTAATAAAATGATCTTAAACCCTCTAAAGAACCGCCGGGGCTACTAGATTCGTTCCCCAAGTCGTTACGGATGCTACTATTGAAGAATACAAGAAAATTCGACCCGAACCCCCGGCACCTAAAATATCCGTGGGCTAACACACACAAAAAAGTGGCAAAATTGTCTAATTCCTATTGCGCCGCCAATAAAAGGCTCCTAAACACCTCTTTAGCACAGCCGGGGCTACTGGAGTCATTCCCCAGGTCATTACAAATTCCACAATGGAAGAATCCAAGAACTTTCGACACGGCCCCCCGGCACGTAAAAAATCCGTGGGCTAACACACACAAAAAACAGGCAAAATCGCCTGATTCCTATTGCGTCTCAAATAAAATGCTCCTAAAGCCCTCTAAAGTATCGTCGGGGCTACTGGAGTCGTTCCCCAGGTTGTTACGGATGCTACTATGGAAGAATCCAAGAAAATTTGACCCGGACACCCGGTACCTAAAAAATCTTTGGGCTAACACACACGAAAAACTGGCAAAATCGCCTAATTACTATTGCATCGCCAATAAAATGCTCCTAAACCCCTCTAAAGCACCGCCGGGGCTACTGGAGTCATTCCCCAGATCGTTACGGACGCTACTATGTAAGAATCCAAGAAAATTTGACCCGAACCCCTGGCACCTAAAAATCTGTAGGCTAACACACATGAAAAACTGGCAAGATCGCCTAATTTTTATTGCGTCGCCAATAAAATGCTCCTAAACCCCTCTAAAGTGCCGCCGGGGCTACTGAAGTCGTTCCCGAGGTTGTTACGCACGCTACTATGGAAGAATCCAAGAAAATTCGATCCGAACCCCCGGCACCTAAAAAATCTGTGGGCTAACACATACGAAAAACTGGCAAAATCGCCTAATTCCTATTGCGTCGCCAATAAAATACTTCATAACCCCTATAAAGCGCCGCCGTGGCTACTGGAGTCATTCCCTAGGTCGTAACAGACGCTACTATGGAAGAATCAAGGAAAATTCGACCCGCACCACCAACACCTAAAAAATCCGTGGCTACTGGAGTCGTTCTTATTGCGTCACCAATAAAATGCTCCTAAACTCCTCTAAAGAGCCGCCATGGCTACTGGAGTCGTTCCCAGGTTGTTACGGATGCTACTATGGAAGAAATCAAGAAAATTCAAACTGCACCCCCGACACCTAAAAAATCCGTTGGCTAACACACACAAAAAACTTGCAAAATCGCCTAATTCCTATTGCGCCGACAATAAAATGCTCCTGAACCCCTCTAAAGTGCCGCCGGGGCTACAAGAGTCATTCCCCAGGTCGTTACGGATGCTACTATTGAAGAATCTAAGAAAATTTGACCCAAACCCCCGGCACCTAAAAAATCTGTGGGTTAACACACACGAAAAACTGACAAAATCGCTTAATTCCTATTGTGTTGCCAATAAAATGCTCCTAAATCCCTATATAGCGCCGTCGGGGCTACTAGAGTCGTTCCCCAGGTCGTTACGGACGCTATTATGGAAGAATCCAAGAATATTCGACCCGGACCCCAGCACCTAAAAAATCCATTGTCTAATACACCCGAAAAACTGGCAAAATCACCTCATTTCTATTGCATCGCCAATAAAATGTTCCTAAACCCCTCTATAGCACCTCCGGGGCTACTGGAGTCGTTTCCCAGGTCGTTACGGACGCTACTATAGAATAATCCAAAAAATTTTGACCAGGACCCCCGGCACCTAAAATATCTGTGGGCTAACACACACGAAAAAGTGGCAAAATTGCTTAATTCCTATTACGCCACCGAGACTACTGGAGTCGTTTCCCAGGTTCTTACGGATGCAACTATGGAAGTATCTAAGCAAATTTGACCCAAATCCCCGGCACGTAAAAAATCTCTAGCCTAACTCATACAAAAAACTTGCAAAATCGCCTAATTCCTATTGCCTCTTAAATAAAATGCTCCTAAACCCCTCTATAGCACCGTCGGGGCTACTGGAGTCATTCCCTAGGTCGTTACGGATGCTACTATGGAAGAAATCAAGAAAATTCGACCCGCACCCCTGGCACGTAAAAAATCTGTGGGCTAACACACACGAAAAACTAGCAAAATCTCCTAATTCCTATTGCCTTTCTAATAAAATACTCCTAAACCCCTCTATAGCACCGCCGGGGCTACTGGAGTCGTTCCCCAGGTTGTTACGGATGCTACTATGAAAGAATACAAGAAAATTTGACTCGGACCCCCGGCACCTAAAATATTCGTGGGCTAACACACACAAAAAACTGGCAAAATCTCCTAATTCCTATTGCGTTACCAATAAAATGCTCCTAAACCCCTCTATAGCCTCACCGGCGCTACTGGAGTCGTTCCCCAGGTCGTTACGGACGCTATTATGGAAGAATCCAAGAAAATTCGACCCGGACCCCAGCACCTAAAAAATCCGTGAGCTAACACACACGAAAAACTGGCAAAATCGCCTCATTTCTATTGCATCGCCAATAAAATATTCCTAAACCCCTCTATAGCACCTCCGGGGCTACTGGAGTCGTTCCCCAGGTCGTTACGGATGCTACTATAGAATAATCCAAAAAATTTTGACCAGGACCCCCGGCACCTAAAATATCTGTGGGCTAACACACACGAAAAAGTGGCAAAATTGCTTAATTCCTATTGCGCCGCCAATAAAATGCTCCTAAACCCCTCTAAAGCGCCGCCGGGACTACTGGAGTCGTTTTCCAGGTTGTTACGGATGCAACTATGGAAGTATCTAAGAAAATTTGACCCAAATCTCCGGCACGTAAAAAATCTCTAGGCTAACACACACAAAAAACTTCCAAAATCTCCTAATTCCTATTGCATCGCCAATAAAATGCTTCTAAACCCCTCTAAAGCACCGCCGGGGCTACTGGAGTCATTCCCTAGATCGTTACGGATGCTACTATGGAAGAAATCTAGAAAATTCGACCCGCACCCCTGGCACATAAAAAAACTGTGGGCTAACACACACGAAAAACTGGAAAATCGCCGAATTCCTATTGCGTCGCCAAAACAATGCTCCTAAACCCCTCTAAAGAGCCGCCAGGACTACTGGAATTGTTCCCCAGGTCGTTACGGATGCTACTATAGAAGAATTCAAGAAAATTCGACCCGAACCCCCGGCACCTAAAAAATCCGTGCGCTAACACACACGAAAAAGTAGCAAAATCGCCTAATTCCTATTGCGTCGCCAATAAAATGCTCCAGAACCCCTCTAAAGATCCGCCAGGGCAACTGGAGTCGTTCCCCAGTTCATTACGGACGCTACTATGGAAGAATCCAAGAAAATTCGACCCGCACCCCAACACCTAAAAAATCTGTGGACTAACACACACAAAAAACTGGCAGAATTGCCTAATTCCTATTGCATCGCCAATAAAATGCTCCTAAACCCCTCTATAGCACCTCCAAGGCTACTAGAGTCATTCCCCAGGACGTTACGGACGCTACTATAGAATAATTCAAAAAATTTTGACCCGGATCCCCGGCACCTAAAATATCTGTGGGCTAACACACACGAAAAAGTGGCAAAATTGCTTAATTCCTATTGCGCCGCCAATAAAATGCTCCTAAACTCCTCTAAAGAGCCGCCAGGACTACTGGACTCGTTTCTCAGGTTTTTACGGATGCTACTATGGAAGAATCCAAGAAAATGTGACCAAAATCCCCGATACGTAAAAAATCCCTGGGCTAACACACACGAAAAACTTGCAAAATCGCCTAATTCCTATTGCGTCTCAAATAAAATGCTCCTAAACCCCTCTAAAGCGCTGCCGGGGCTACTGGAGTCATTCCCCAGGTCATTATGGATGCTATTATGGAAGAAATCAAGAAAATTCAATCCGCACCCCTGGCACTTAAAAATTTCGTGGGCTAACACACACAAAAAACTTGCAAAATTGCCTAAATCCTATTGTGTCGCCAATAAAATGCTTCTGAACCCCTCTAAAACGCCGCCGGGGCTACTGGAGTCGTTCCCCAGGTCGCTACGGTTGCTACTATTAAAGAATTCAAGAAAATTTGAACCGGACCCCCTTCACCTAAAAAATCTGTGGGCTAACACACAAGAAATACTGGCAAAATCGCCTAATTCCTGTTTCGTCGCCAATAAAATGCTCCTAAACCCCTCTATAGAACCGTTGGGGCTACTAGAGTCATTCCCCAGGTCATTACGGACGCTACTATGGAATAATCCAAGAAAATTCGAACCGGACCTCTGGCACCTTAAAAATCCGTGGGCTAACCCACACGAAAAACTGGCAAAATCGCTTAATTTCTATTGCGTCGGAAATAAAATGCTCCTAAACCCCTCTAAAGCGCCACTGGGGCTACTGGAGTCGTTCCCCAGGTCGTAACAGACGCTACTATGGAATAAATAAAGAAAATTTGACGCGGAACCCCGGTATCTAAAAATTCTGTTGGCTAACACACACGAAAAACTGGCAAAATTGCATAATTCCTATTTCGTCGCCAATAAAATGCTCCTAAACCCCTCTATTGCACCGCCGGGGCTACTGTAGTCGTTCTCCAGGTTGTTACGGACGCTAATATGGAAGAAATCAAGAAAAATCGTCCCGCACCCCTGGCACCTAAAAATTCTATGGGCTAACACACATGAAAAACTGGCAAAATCACCTAATTCCTATTGCATCGCCAATAAAATGCTCCTAAACCCCTCTATAGCACCTCTGGGGCTACTGGAGTCTTTTCCAGGTCGTTAAGGACGCTACTATAGAAGAATTCAAGAAAATTTGATATGGACCCCTGGCACGTAAAAAATCTATGGGCTTACACACACGAAAAACTGGCAAAATTGCCTAATACCTATTGCATCGCCAATAAAATGCTCTTGAACCCCTCTAAGGCGCCGTCGGGGCAATTGGATTCGTTCCCTAGGTATTTACGGAAGCTACTATGGAAGAATCCAAGAAAATTTGACCCGAATCCCCGGCACCTAAAAAATCTGTGGGTTAACACACACGAAAAACTGGCAAAATCGCCTAATTCCTATTGCATCGCCAATAAAATACTCTTAAACCCCTCTATAGCACAACCGAGGCTACTGGAGTCTTTCCCAAGTCGTTACGGATGCTACTATGGAAGAATCCAAGAAAATTCGACACGGACCCCTGGCACGTAAAAAATCTGTGGGCTAACAGCACGAAAAATTAGCAAAATTGCCTAATACTTGTTGCGTCTCTAATAAAATGATCTTAAACCCCTCTAAAGCACCGCCGGGGCAACTGGATTTGTTCTCCAGGTCGTTACGGACGCTACTATGGAATAATCCAAGAAAATTCGACCCGGACCCCGGCACCTAAAATATCCATGGGCTAACACACACGAAAAAGTGGAAAAATTGCTTAATTCCTATTGCGCCGCCAATAAAATACTCCTAAGCCCCTCTATAGCGCCGCCGGGGCTACTGGAGTCGTTCCCCAGGTCGTTACGGATGCTACAATGGAAGAATATAAGAAATTTAGACACGACTCCGCGGCACGTAAAAAATCCATGGGCTAACTCACACGAAAAACTGTCAAAATCGCCTAATTCCTAGTGCGTCTCAAATAAAATGCTCCTAAACCCCTCTAAAGCGCCGCCGAGGCTACTGGAGTCTTTCCCCAGGTCGGTATGGACGCTACTATGGAAGAAATCAAGAAAATTCGACCCGCACCCCTGGCACCTAAAAATTCCGTCGGCTAACACACACGAAAAACTTGCAAAATTGCCTAATTCCAATTACGTCGCCAATAAAATGCTCCTGACCCCTCTATAACACTTCTGGGGCTAATGCAGTCATTCCCCAGGTTGTTACGGATGCTACTATAGAAGAATCCAAAAATATTTGACCTAGACCACTGGCACCTAAAATATCTGTGGTCTAACAAACACGAAAAAGTGGCAAAATTGCCTAATTCCTATTGCGTCGTCAGTAAAATGCTCCTAAACCCCTCTATAGCGCCGCCGGAGCTACTAGAGTCATTCCCTAGGTCGTTACGGATGCTACTATGGATGAATCCAAGAAAATTCCACCCAGACCCCCTGTACCTAAAAATTCTGTGGGCTAACACATAAGAAAAATTGACAAAATCGCCTAATACCTATTGCGTTGCCAATAAAATGCTCCTAAACCATTCTATAGTGCCATCCGGGCTACTGGAGTCATTCCCTAGGTCATTACGGACACTACTATAGAAGAATCAAACAAAACTCGACAAGGACCCCTGGCACGTAAAAAATCCTTGGGCTAACACACACGAAAAAACTGGCAAAATCGCCTAATTCCTATTGCGTCTCTAATAAAATGCTCCTAAACCCCTTTATAGTGCTGCCGGGGCTACTAGATGTGTTCCCCAGGTCGTTATGGATGCTACTATGGAAGAATCCAAGAAAATTCGACCCAGACCCCGGCACCAAAAAAATACGTGGGCTAACACACACGAAAAACTGGCAAAATCGCCTAATTCCTATTGCGTCTCCAATAAAATGCTCCTAAACCCCTCTAAAGCGCCGCCGGGGCTACTGGAGTCATTCCCCAGGTCATTACGGACGCTACTATTGAATAATCCAAGAAAGTTTGACCCGGACCCCCGGCACCTAAAATATCTGTGGGCTAACACACACGAAAAACAGGCAAAATCGCCTTATTCCTACTGCGTCGCCAATAAAATGCTCCTAAACCCCTCTATAGCACCGCCGGAAATACTGAAGTCATTCCCCAGGTCGTTACGGACGCGACTATGCAAGAATCCAAGAAAATTTGACCCGGACCCCCAGCACCTAAAAAATCCGTGGGCTATCGCGCACGAAAAACTGGCAAAATCGCCTAATGCCTATTGTGTCGCCAATAAAATGCTTTTAAACCCCTCTATAGCACTTCCAGGGCTACTGGAGTCGTTCCCCAGGTTGATACGGACGTTACTATAGAAGAATCCAAAAAAATTTGACCCGGACCCTGGCACCTAAAATATTTGTGGGCTAACAAACACCAAAAAGTGGCAAAATTATTTAATTCCTATTATGCCGCCAATAAAATGCTCCTAAACCCCTCTAAAGCGCCGCTGGGGCTACTGGAGTCGATTCCCAGGTCGTTACGGATGCTACTATGGAATAATCCAAGAAAATTTGACCCGGACCCCCGCCACCTAAAATATCCGTGGGCTAACACACACGAACAAGTGGCAAAATTGTCTAATTCGTATTGTGTCGTCAATAAAATGCTCCTAAACCCCTCTAAAGCGCTACCGGGGCTACTGGAGTCGTTCCCCAGGTCGTTACGGACGCTACAATAGAAGACTCCAAGAAAATTTGACCTGCACCTCCGACACCTAAAAAATCCGTGGATTAGCACACATGAAAAACTTGCAAAATCGCTTAATTCCTATCGCGTCGCCAATAAAATGCTCCTGAACCCCTCTAAAGAGCTGCCAGGGCTACTGGAGTCGTTCCCCTAGTCGTTACGGACGCTACTATGGAAGAATCCAAGGAAATTGGACCCGGACCCTCAGCACCCAAAAAATTCGTGGGCTAACACACATGAAAAACTGGCAAAATTGCCTAATTCCTATTGTGTCGCCAATAAAATGCTCCTAAACCCCTCTATAATTCCGTCGGGGCTACTGGAGTCGTTCCCTAGGTCATTACGGACGCTACTATGGAAGAATCAAAGAAAATTCGACACGGACCCCTGGCACGTAAAAAATCCTTGGGCTAAGACACACGAAAAAACTGGCAAAATCGCGAAATTCCTATTGCGTCTCTAATAAAATGCTCCTAAACCCCTCTATAGTGCCGCCAGGGCTACTGGATGTGTTCCCCAGGTCGTTACGGATGCTACTATGGAAGAATCCAAGAAAATTTGACCCAGACCCCGGCACCTAAAAAATACGTGGGCTAACACACACGAAAAACTGGCAAAATCGCCTAATTCCTATTGCGTCTCCAATAAAATGCTCCTAAACCCCTCTAAAGCGCCGTAGGGGCTACTGGAGTCATTCCCCAGGTCGTTACGGACTCTACTATTGAATAATCCAAGAAATTTTGACCCGGACCTCCGACACCTAAAAAATCAGTGGGCTAACACACACGAAAAACTGGCAAAATTGCCTAATTCCTATTGCGTCGCCAATAAAATGCTCCTAAACCCCTCTAAAGCATCGACGGAAATACTGGAGTCATTTCCCAAGTCGTTATGGATGATACTATGCAAGAATCCAAGAAAATTCGACCCGGACACCCAGCACCTAAAAAATCCGCGGGCTATCGCACACGAAAAACTAGCAAAATCGCCTAATGCCTATTGCTTCGCCAATAAAATGCTCCCAAACCCCTCTATAGCACTTCTGGAGCTACTGGACTCGTTCCCTAGTTGTTACGGATGCTACTATAGAAGAATCCAAAAAATATTGACCCGAACCACTGGCACCTAAAATATTCGTGGGCTAACAAACACGAAAAAGTGGCAAAATTGCTTAATTCCTATTGCACCGCCAATAAAATGCTCCTAAACCCCTCTAAAGCGCCGCCGGGGCTACTGGAGTCATTTCTCAGGTCGTTACGGACGCTACTATGGAATAATCCAAGAAAATTTGACCCGGACCCCCGCCATCTAAAATATCCGTGGGCTAACACACACAAACAAGTGGCAAAATTGTCTAATTCCTATTGTGTCGTCAATAAAATGCTCCTAAACCCCTCTAAAGCGCCACCGGCTACTCGAGTCGTTTCCCAGGTCGTTACGGACGCTACAATAAAAGAATCCAAGAAAATTCGACCCGCACCCTCGACACCTAAAAAATCCGTGGACTAACACATACGAAAAACTTGCAAAATCGCTTAATTCCTATCGCGTCGCCAATAAAATGCTCCTGAACCCCTCTAAAGAGCCGCCAGGGCTACTGGAGTCGTTCCCCTAGTCGTTACGGACACTACTATGGAAGAATCCAAGAAAATTCGAACCGGACCCCCGCCACCTAAAAAATTTGTGGGCTAACACACACGAAAAATTGGCAAAATCGCCTAATTCCTACTGCGTCGCCAATAAAATGCTCCTAAGCCCCTCTAAAGCGCCGCCGGGGCTACTGTAGTCGTTCCCAAGGTCGTTACGGATGCTACTATGGAAAAATCCAAGAAATTTTGACCTGGACCTCCGGCACCTAAAATATCTGTGGGCTAACACACACGAAAAACTGGCAAAATCCCTTAATTCCTATTGCGTTGCCAATAAAATGCTCCTAAAACCCTCTATAGCATCTCCGGAGCTACTAGAGTCATTCCCCAGGTCGTTACGGATGCTACTATGGAAGAATCCAAACAAATTTGACCCGGACCCCCGGCACCTAAATAATCTGTGGGTTAACACACACAAAAAAGTGGCAAAATCACCTAATGCCTATTGCGTCGCCAATAAAATGCTCCTAAACCCCTCTATAGCACTTCCGGGGCTACTGGAGTCATTCTCAGGTTGTTACGGGCGCTACTATAGAAGAATCCAAAAATATTTGACCCGGACCACTGGCACCTAAAATATTCGTGGGCTAACAAACACGAAAAAATGACAAAATTTCTAAATTCCTATTGCGCCGCCAATAAAATGCTCCTAAAAACTTCTAAAGCACCACCGGGTCTACTGGATCGTTTCCCAGGTCGTTACGGACGCTACTATGGAAAAATACAAGAAATTTTGACCCAGACCCCCGCCACCTAAAATATCTGTGGGCTAACACACACGAACAAGTGGAAAAATTGTCTAATTCCTATTGCATCATTAATAAAATGCTCTTAAACCCCTCTAAAGCGCCATCGGGGCTACTGGAGTCATTCCCAGGTCGTTATAGACGCTACAATGGAAGATTCCAAGAAAATTTGACCCGCACCCCCGATACCTAAAAAATCTGTGGACTAACACACACGAAAAACTGGCAAAAATTGCCTAATTCCTATTGCGTCGCCAATAAAATTCTCCTAAACCCTCTATAGCGCCGCCGGAGCTACTGGATATATTCCCTAGGTCGTTACGAACGCTACTATGGATGAATCCAAGAAAATTCCACCCAGACCCCATGCACCTAAAAATTCTGTTGGCTAACACACACAAAAAACTGGCAAAATTGCCTAATTCCTATTGCGTCGCCAATAAAACACTCCTAAACCCCTCTATTGCACTGCCAGGGCTACTAGAGTTGTTCCCCACGTCGCTACGGACGCTACTATGGAAGAAATCAAGAAATTTTGACACGGACCCCCGGCATCTAAAAATTCTATGGGCTAACACACACAAAAAACTGGCAAAATCGCCTAATTCCTATTGCGTCGCCAATAAAATGCTCCTAAACCCCTCTATAGCACCGCTGGGGCTACTGGAGTCTTTCCCAGGTCGTTACGGATGCTACTATGGAAGAATCCAAGAAAATCTGATACGGACCCCTGGCACGTAAAAAATCTGTGGGCTAACACACACGAAAAACTGGTAAAATTGCCTAATACCTATTGCGTCGCCAATAAAATGCTCCTGAACCCCTCTAAAGTACTGCCGGGGCTACTGGAGTCGTTCTCTAGGTCGTTACGGACGCTACTATGGAAGAATCCAAGAAAATTTGACCCGAACCCCCGGCACCTAAAATATTCATGGGTTAACACACACGAAAAATGGCAAAATCACCTAATTCCTATTGCATCGCTAATAAAATGCTCTTAAACCTCTCTATAGAGCCTCCGGGGCTACTGGAGTCTTTCTCCAATCGTTACGGACTCTACTATGGAAGAATTCAACAAAATTCAACACAGATCCCCTGCACCTAAAAAATCTGTGGGCTAACACACACGAAAAACTAGCAAAATCGCCTAATTCCTATTGCGTCGCCAATACAATACTCCTAAACCCCTCTATAGCGCCGCCGGGTCTACTGGAGTCGTTCCCCGGGTCGTTACGGATGCTACTATGTAAGAATCCAAGAAAATTTGACCCGCACCCCCAACACCTAAAAAATCCATGGACTAAACACACGAAAAATTGGCAAAATCACCTAATTCATATTGCATCGCCAATAAAATGCTCCTAAATCCCTCTAAAGAGCCGCCAGGGCCACTGGAGTCATTCCCCAGGTCGTTACGGACGCTACTAAGGAAGAAATCAAGAAAATTCAACCCGCACCCCTGGCACCTAAAAATTCTATGGGCTAACACATACAAAAAACATGCAAAATCGCCTAATTCCTATTGCATCGCCAATAAAATGCTCTTGAAACCCTCTAAAGCGTCATCGGGGCTACTGGAGTCGTTCTCCTAGTCGTTACGGACGCTACTATGGAAGAATCCAAGAAAATTCAACCCGATCCCCCGGCACCTAAAAGATTTGTGGGCTAACACACACAAAAAATTGGCAAAATCGCCTAATTCATATTGCGTCGCAAATAAAATGCTCCTAAACCCATCTAAAGCATCGTCGGGGCTACTGGAGTCGTTCCCCTAGTCGTTACGGATGCTACTATGGAAGAATCTAAGAAAATTCGACCCGGACCCCCGGCACCTAAAAAATCCGTGGGCTAACACACACAAAACATTGGCAAAATCACCTAATTCCTATTGCGTTGCAAATAAAATGCTCCTAAACCCTCTATAGCACCGCCGGGGCTATTGAAGTCAATCCCCAGGTCGTTACGGATGCTACTATGGAATAATCCAAGAAAATTCGACCCGGACCCCCGGCACCTAAAATATCCGTGGGCTAACACATACGAAAAACTTGCAAAATCGCCTAATTCCTATTGCGTCGCCAATAAAATACTCCTGAACCCCTCTAAAGCGCCCCCGGGGCTACTGTAGTCGTTCCCAAGGTCGTTATGGACTCTACTATGGAAGGATCCAAGAAAAATTCAACCCGGACCCCCGGCACCTAAAAATTCCGTGGGCTAACACACACGAAAAACTTGCAAAATTGCCTAATTCCTATTGCGTCGCCAATAAAATGCTCCTGAACCCCTCTAAAGCGCCACTGGGGCTACTGGAGTCGTTTCCAAGGTCGTTATGGATGCTACTATGGAAGGATCCAAGAAAATGTGACCCAAACCACCGGCACCTAAAAAATCCGTGGGTTAACACACACAAAAAACTTGCAAAATTGCCTAATTACTATTGCGTCGCCAATAAAATGCTCTAAACCCCTCTATAGCGCCGTCGGGGCCACTAGAGTCGTTCCCCAGGTCATTACGGACGCTACTATAGAAGAATCCCAGAATATTCGACCCGCACCCCCGGCACCTAAAAATTTTGAGGGCTAACACACACGAAAAACCAGCAAAATCACCTAATTCCTATTGCGTCGCCAATAAAATGCTCCTAAACCCCTCTATAGCACCGCCGAGGCTACTGGAGTCGTTCCCCAGGTTGTTACGGACACTACAATGGAAGAATCCAAGAAAATTCGACACGGACCCCTAGCACGTTAAAAATCTGTGGGCTAACACACATGAAAAACTGGCAAAATTGCCTAATTCCTATTGCGTCTCTAATAAAATGATCTTAAACCCCTCTAAAGAACCGTCAGGGCTACTGGAGTCATTCTTCAGGTCGTTACGGATGCTACTATGGAAGAATCCAAAAAAATTCGACCCGGACACCCATCACCTAAAATATCCGTGGGCTAACATACATGAAAAGTGGTAAAATTGCCTAATACCTATTGCGCCGCCAATAAAATGCTACTAAACCCCTCTATAGCGCAGCCGGGGCTACTGGAGTCGTTTCCCAGATCATTACGGATTCTACTATCAAAGAATCCAAGAAAATTCAACCCGAACCCTCGGCATCTAAAAAATCCTTACGCTAATACACACGAAAAACTGACAAAATTGCCTAATTCCTATTGCGTCTCCAATAAAATGCTCCTAAACCCCTCTGAAGCACCGCCGGGGCTACTGGAGTCATTCCCAGGTCGTTACGGACATTACTATTAAAGAATCCGAGAAAATTTGACCCGGACCTCCGGCACCTAAAAAATCGGTGGGCTAACACACACGAAAAACTGGCAAAATCGCCTAATTCCTATTGTGTCGCTAATAAAATGCTCCTAAACCTCTCTATAGCGACGCCGGGGCAACTGAAGTCATTCCCCAGGTCCTTACGGACGCTACTATGGAAGAATGGAAGAAAATACGACCCAGACCCCCGGCACCTAAAATTTCTGTGGGCTAACACACACGAAAAATTGGCAAAATTACCTAATTCCTATTGCGTCCTCAATAAAATTCTCCAAAACCCCTCTATAGCACTGCCGGGGCTACTGGAGTCGTTCCCTAGTCATTACGGACGCTACTATGGAAGAATCCAAGAAAATTCGACACGGACCCCTGGCACGTAAAAACTCTGTGGGCTAACACACACGAAAAACTGGAAAAATTGCCTAATTCCTATTGCGTCTCTAATAAAATGATCCTAAACACTCTAAAGAACCGTCTGGGCTACTAGAGTCGTTCCCCAAGTCATTACGGATGCTACTATGGAAGAATCCAAGAAAATTCGACCTAGACCCCCGGCACCTAAAATATTTGTGGGCTAACACACAAAAAAGTGGCAAAATTGTTTAATTCCTATTGCAACGCCAATAAAATGCTCCTAAACCCCTCTATAAAGCAGCCGGGACTACTGGAGTCGTTCCCCAGGTCGTTACGGATGCCACAATGGAAGAATCCAAGAACTTTCAACATGGCCCCCCGTTACGTAAAAAATCCGTGGGCTAACACACGAAAAACTGGCAAAATCGCCTAATTCCTATTGCATCTCAAATAAAATGCTCCTAAACCCCTCTAAAGTGCCATCGGAGCTATTAGAGTCGTTCCCTAGGTCGTTACGGATGCTACTATGGAAGAATCCAAGAATAGTTGACCCGAAACCTCGACACCTAAAAAACCGTGGGCTAACACACATGAAAAACTGGCAAAATCTCCTAATTCCTATTGTGTCGCCAATAAAATGCTCCTAAACCCCTCTATAGCACCGCTATGTCTACTGGAGTCGTTCCCCAGATCATTATGGATGCTACTATCGAAGAATCCAAGAAAATTCGACCCGGATCCCCGGCACCTAAAATATTTGTGGGCTAACAAACACGAAAATGTGGCAAAATTGCCTAATTCCTATTGCGTCGCCAATAACATGCTCCTAAACCCCTATATAGCGTCGCCGGGGCTACTGGAGTCGTTCTCCAGGTCGTTACGGACGCTACTATGGAAGAATCTAAGAAAGTTCGACCCGGACCCCCGCCACCTAAAAAATCCGTGGGCTAACACACACGAAAAACTGGCAAAATCGCCTAATTCCTACTGCGTCGCTAATAAAATGCTCCTAAGCCCCTCTAAAGCATCGTCGGGGCTACTTTAGTCGTTCCCAAGTCGTTACTGACGCTACTATGGAAAAATCCAAGAAAGGTTTACGTGGGCCCCTGACACCTAAAAAATCTGTGAGTTAACACACACGAAAAACTAGCAAAATCCCCTAATTCATATTGCGTCGCCAATAAAATACTCCTAAACCCCTCTATAGCACCTACGGGGCTACTGGAGTCCTTCCCCAGGTCGTTACGGACGCTACTATGGAGGAATCCAAGAAAATTTGACCCGGACCCCCGGCACCTAAAATATCCGTGGGCTAACACATACCAAAAACTGGCAAAATCGCCTAATTCCTACTACGTCACCAATAAAATGCTCCTATGCCTCTCTAAAACGCCGCCGGAGCTATTATAGTCGTTCCCCAGGTCGTTACGGACGCTACTATTGAAAAATCCAAGAAATTTTAACCCGGACCCCCGACACCTAAAAAATCTATGGGCTAACACAGACGAAAAACTGGCAAAATCCCCTAATTCCTATTGCGTCGCCAATAAAATGCTCCTAAACCCCTCTATTGCACCGCCGGGGCTATTAGAGTCGTTCCCCAAGTCGTTACGGACCCTACTATGGAAAAAATTAAGAAACATCGACCTAGACCCCCAACACCTAAAAATTCGTGGGTTAACACACACGAAAAACTAGCAAAATATCTGTCGGGGCTACTGGAGACGTTCCCCAGGTCGTTACGGATGCTACTATAGAAGAATCCAAGAAAATTTGACCCGTACCCCCGGCACCTAGAATATCCGTGGGCTAACACACACGAAAAAGTGGCAAAATTACTTAATTTCTATTGCGCCACCAATAAAATGCTCCTAAACCACTCTAAAGCACCGTCGGGGCTACTAGAGTCGTTCCCCTAGTTGTTACAGACGCTACTATGGAAAATTCCAAGAAAATATGACTCGGACCCCCGACGCCTAAAAAATCTGTGGGCTAACACAAACGAAAAACTGGCAAAATCCCCTAATTCCAATTGCGTCGCCAATAAAATGCTCTTAAACCCCTCTATAGCACCTCCGGGGCTACTGGAGTCATTCCCCAGGTCGTTATTGACGCTACTATGGAAGAATCCAAGAAAATTTGACCCGGGCCCCCGGCACCTAAAATATCTGTAGGCTAACACACACGAAAAAAGTGGCAAAATTAATTAATTCCTATTGCGCCGCCAATAAAATGCTCCTAAACCCCTCTAAAGCACCGTCGAGGCTACTGGAGTCGTTCCCCAGGTCGTTACGGTTGCTACTATTAAAGAATTCAAGAAAATTTGAACCGGACCCCATTCACCTAAAAAATCTGTGGGCTAACACACAAGAAATACTGGCAAAATCGCCTAATTCCTGTTTCGTCGCCAATAAAATGCTCCTAAACCCCTCTATAGAACCGTTGGGGCTACTAGAGTCGTTCCCCAGGTCGTTACAGATGCTACTATGGAGGAATACAAGAAAATTTGACTCGAACCCCCGACACCTAAAAAATCCGTGGGCTTACACACACGAAAAATTGGCAAAATCGCCTAATTCTATTGCGTCGCAAATAAAATGATCCAAAACCCCTCTAAAGCACCGCCGGAGCTACTGGAGTCGTTCTCCAGGTCGTAACGGACGCTACTATGGAAGAAATCAAGAAATATCGACCCGGACCCCCGTTACCTAAAAATTCTGCGGGCTAACACACACGAAAAACTGGCAAAATTGCTTAATTCCTATTGCGTCGCCAATAAAATGCTCCTAAACCCCTCTATTGCACCTCCAGGGCTACTAGAGTCGTTCCCCAAGTTGTTACAGACCCGACTATAGAAGAAATCAAGAAATATCGACCTAGACCCCCAGCACATAAAAATTCGTGGGTTAGAACATATGAAAAACTAGCAAAATCGCCTAATTCCTATTGCGTCGCCAATAAAATGCTCCTGAACCCCTCTAAAGCGCCGCCGGGGCTACTGGAGTCATTCCCTAGGTCGTTATGGATGCTAAAATGGAAGAATCCAAGAAAATGTGACCCGAACCCCCGGCACCTAAAATATCCGATGGTTATAACACACGAAAAACTGGCAAAATCGCCTAATTCCTATTGCGTCGCTAATAAAATGCTCCTAAACCCCTCTATAGCACCGCCGGGGCTACTGCAGTCGTTCCCCAGGTCGTTACGGATGCTACTATGGAAGAATCCAAGAAAATTCGACCCGAACCCCCGGCACCTAAAAAATCTATGGGCTAATACACAAGAAACACTGGCAAAATTGCCTAATTCCTACTGCATCGCCAATAAAATGCTTTTAAACCCCTCTAAAGTGCCGCCGGGGCTACTATAGTCGTTCCCTAGGTCGTTACGGACGCTACTAAGGAAAAATCCAAGAAAATATGACCCGGACCTCCTTCACCTAAATAATCTGTGGGCTAACATACAAGAAATACTGACAAAATTGCTTAATTCCTATTGCGTCGCTAATAACATGCTCCTAAACCCCTCTATAGCGCCGCCGGGGCTACTGGAGTCGTTCCCCAGGTCGTTACGGACACTAATATTGAATAATACAAGAAAATTCGACTCGGACCCCCGGCACCTAAAAAATTCGTGGGCTAACACACACGAAAAACTGGCAAAATCGCCTAATTCCTATTGCGTCGCAAATAAAATGATCCTAAACCCCTTTAAAGCACCGCTGGGGCTACTGGAGTCGTTCTCCAGGTCGTAACGGACGCTACTATGGAAGAATCCAAGAAAATTCGAACCGGACCCCCGGCACCTAAAAAATCCGTGGGCTAACACACACGAAAAACTGGCAAAATCGCTTAATTCCTACTGTGTCGCCAATAAAATGCTCCTAAGCCCCTCTAAAGCACCGCCGGGGCTACTGTAGTCGTTCCCCAGGTCGTTACGGATGCTAATATGGAAAAATCCAAGAAATTTTGACCCGGACCTCCGGCATCTAAAAAATCTGTAGGCTAACACACACGAAAAACTGGCAAAATCCCTTAATTCCAGTTGCGTTGCCAATAAAATGCTCCTAAACCCCTCTATAGCACCTCTGGAGCTACTGGAGTCATTCCCAGGTCGTTATGGACGCTACTATAGAAATATCCAAGAAAGTTTGACCCGGACCCCCAACGCCTAAAAATTCTCTAGGCTAACACACACGAAAAACTGGCAAAATCCCCTAATTCCTATTGCGTCGCCAATAAAATGCTCCTAAACCCCTATATAGCGTCGCCGGGGCTACTGGAGTCGTTCTCCAGGTCGTTACGGACGCTACTATGGAAGAATCCAAGAAATTTCGACCCGGACCCCCGCCACCTAAAAAATCCGTGGGCTAACACACACGAAAAACTGGCAAAATCGCCTAATTTCTACTGCGTCGCTAATAAAATGCTCCTAAGCCCCTCTAAAGCGTCGTCGGGGCTACTGTAGTCGTTCCCAGGTCGTTACGGATGCTACTATGGAAGAATTCAAGAAAATTTGACTCGGACCCCTTTTACCTAAAAAATCTGTGGGCTAACACGCAAGAAATACTGGCAAAATCGCCTAATTCTATTGCGTCGCCAATAAAATGCTCCTAAACCCCTCTATAGCACCGTCGGGGCTACTAGATTCGTTCCCCAGGTCGTTACAGACGCTACTATGGAGGAATACAAGAAAATTTGACTCGAACCCCCGACACCTAAAAAATCCGAGGGCTTACACACACGAAAAATTGGCAAAATCGCCTAATTCCTATTACGTCGCAAATAAAATGATCCTAAACCCTTCTAAAGCGCCGCCGGAGCTACTAGAGTCGTTCTACAGGTCGTAACGGATGCTACTATGGAAGAAATAAAGAAAATTCGACCCGTACCCCTGGTACCTAAAAATTTTGTGGGCTAACACACACGAAAAACTGGCAAAATTGCCTAATTCCAATTGCGTCGCCAATAAAATACTCCTAAACCCCTCTAATGCACCGCCGGGGCTACTGGAGTCGTTCCCCAGGTCGTTACGGACGCTACTATGGAAGAAATCAAGAAAAT
Source organism: Solanum dulcamara (assembly GCF_947179165.1). Lineage (NCBI taxonomy): Eukaryota > Viridiplantae > Streptophyta > Magnoliopsida > Solanales > Solanaceae > Solanum > Solanum dulcamara. The sequence continues at coordinate 783,594 of NC_077237.1, read as the reverse complement.
TCGACCCAGACCCCCGGCACCTAAAAATTCGTGGGTTAACACACACAAAAAACTGGCAAAATCACCTAATTCCTATTGCGTCGCCAATAAAATGCTCCTGAACCCCTCTAAAGCACCGTCGGGGCCGCTGGAGTCGTTCCCTAGGTCGTTACGGATGCTACAATAGAAGAATCCAAGAAAATTTGACCCGAACCCCTGGCACCTAAAAAATCCAAGGGTTAACACACACGAAAAACTGGCAAAATTGCCTAATTTCTATTGCGTCGCCAATAAAATGCTCCTACAGCCCGCTATAGTGCCGCCGGAACTACTGTAGTTGTTCCCCAGGTAGTTACAGACGCTACTATGGAAGAATCCAAGAAAATTTGACCTAGACCCCCGGCACCTAAAATATCCGTGGGCTAACACAAATGAAAAACTGGCAAAATTGCTTAATTCCTATTGCGCCGCCAATAAAATGCTCCTAAACCCCTCTAAAGCACCACCGGGGCTACTGGACGTTCCCCAAGTCGTTACGGATGCTACTGTGGAAGAATTCAAGGAAATTTGACCCGCACCCCCGGCACCTAAAAAATCCTCGGGCTAACACATACGAAAAATTAGCAAAATCGCCTAATTTCTATTGCGTCGCCAATAAAATGCTCTTCCACCCCTTTAAAGCGCCGCCGGGGCTACTGGAGTCGTTCCCCAGGTCGTTACGGACTCTACTATCGAAGAATCCAAGAAAATTCGACCCGGATCCCCGGCACCTAAAATATTTGTGGGCTAACAAACACGAAAATGTGGTAAAATTGCCTAATTCCTATTGTGTCGCCAATAAAATGCTCCTAAACCCCTCTATAGCACCGCCGGGGCTACTGGAATCGTTCCCCAGGTCGTTACGGATGCTACTATGGAAGAATACAAGAAAATTCGATTCGGACCCCCGGCACCTAAAAAATCCGTGGGCTAATACACACGAAAAACTGGCAAAATCGCCTAATTCCTATTGCGTCGCAAATAAAATGATCCTAAACCCCTCTAAAGCGCCGCCGGAGCTACTGGAGTCATTCTCCAGGTCGTAACGGATGCTACTATAGAAGAAATCAAGAACATTCGACCCGGACCCCCGGTACCTAAAAATTCTGTGGGCTAACACACACGAAAAACTAGCAAAATTGCCTAATTCCTATTGCGTCGCTAATAAAATGCTCCTAAACCACTCTATTGCACCGCCGGGGCTACTGGAGTCGTTCCCCATGTTATTACGGACGCTACTATGGAAGAAATCAAGAAAATTCGACCCGAACCCCCGGCACCTAAAAATTCTATAGGCTAACACACACGAAAAACTGGCAAAATCCCCGAATTCCTGTTGTGTCGCCAATAAAATGCTCCTAAGCGACTCTAAAGAACCACACAAGAAATACTGGCAAAATCGCCTAATTCCTATTGCATCGCCAATAAAATGCTCCTAAACCCCTCTATAGCGCCGCCGGGGCTACTGGAGTCGGTCCCCGGGTCGTTACGGATGCTACTATAGAAGAATACAAGAAAATTCACCCCGCACCCCTGGCACCTAAAAATTCTGTGGGCTAACACACAAGAAATACTGGCAAAATCGCCTAATTCCTATTCCGTCGCCAATAAAATGCTCTTGAAACCCTCTAAATCGTCGTAGGGGCTACTGGAGTCGTTCCCCTAGTCGTTACGGACGCTACTATGGAAGAATCCAAGAAAAATCGACCCGAACCCCGGCACCTAAATAATCCGTGGGTTAACACACCAGAAAAACTGGCAAAATCGCCTAATTCCTATTGCGTCGCCAATAAAATGCTCCTAAACCTCTCTATAGCGCTGTCGGAGCTACTGGAATCGTTCCCCAGGTTCTTACGGATGCTATTATGGAAGAATCCAAGAAATTTCGACCCGGACCCCCGACACCTAAAAAATCGGTGGGCTAACATATACGAAAAACTAGCAAAATCGCCTAATTCCTATTGCGTCGCCAATAAAATGCTCTTAAACCCCTCTAAAGCGCCGCCGGGGCTACTAGAGTCGTTCTCCAGGTCGTTACGGATGCTACTATAGAAGAATCCGAGAAAATTTGACCAGGACCCCCGGCACCTTAAAAATCCGTGGGCTAACTCACACGAAAAACTGGCAAAATCGCGTAATTCCTATTGCATACGAAAAACTTGCAAAATTACCTAATTCCTATTGCGTCGCCAATAAAATGCTCCTGAACCCCTCTAAAGCGCCCCCGGGGCTACTGGAGTCTTTCCCAAGGTCGTTATGGACACTACTATGGAAGGATCCAAGAAAATTCGACCCGGACCCCCGGCACATAAAACTTCTGTGGGCTAACACACACGAAAAACTTGCAAAATTGCCTAATTCCTATTGCATCGCTAATAAAATGCTCCTGAATCCCTCTAAAGCGTTGCCGGGGCTACTGGAGACGTTCCCAAGGTCGTTATGGATGCTACTACGTAAGGATCCAAGAAAATTTGACCCGAACCACCGGCACCTAAAAAATCTGTGGGTTAACACACACAAAAAACTAGCAAAATCGCCTAATTCCTATTGCGTCAACAATAAAATTCTCCTAAACCCTTCTATAGTGCCGTCGGGGCCACTGGAGTCGTTCCCCAGGTCATTACGGATGCTACTATAGAAGAATCCAAGAAAATTCGACTCGCACCCCGGACACCTAAAAAATCTGTGGGCTAACACACAAAAAAAACTGGCAAAATTGCCTAAGTCCTGTTGCGTCGCCAATAAAATGCTACTAAACGACTCTAAAGCACCACCGGGGCTACTGAAGTTGTTCCCTAGGACGTTACGGACGCTACTATGGAGAAATCCAAGAAAATTTGACCCGGAACCCCGGCACCTAAAAAATCCGAGGGCTAACACATGAAAAACTGGCAAAATCTCCTAATTCCTATTGCGTCGCCAATAAAATGCTCCTAAACCCCTCTGTAGCGCCGTCGGGGCTACTGGAGTCGTTCTCCAGGTCGTTACGGACGCTACCATGGAAGAAATCAAGAAAATTCGACCCGCACCCCCGGCACCTAAAAAATCCGTGGGCTAACATACACGAAAAACTTGCAAAATTGCTTAATTCCTATTGCGCCGCCAATAAAATGCTCCTAAACCCCTCTAAAGCGCCGCCGGGGCTACTGGAGTCGTTCCCCAGGTCGTTACAGACACTACTATAGAAGAATCCAAGAAAATATGACCCAGACCCCCGGCACCAAAAAAATCTGTGGGCTAGCACAAACGAAAAATTAACAAAAATCCCCTAATTCCTATTGCGTCGCCAATAAAATGCTCCTAAACCCCTCTATAGCACTTCCGAGGCTACTGGAGTCATGCCCCAGGTCGTTACGGACGCTACTATGGAAGAATCCAAGAAAATTTGACCCAGACCCCCGGCACCTAAAATATCCGTGGGCTAACACACACGAAAAAGTGGCTAAATTACTTAATTCCTATTGCGCCACCAATAAAATGCTCCTAAACCCCGCTAAAGCGCCGCTGGGGCTACTGGAGTCGTTCCCCAGGACGTTACGGATGCTATTATGGAAGAATCCAAGAAAATTTGACCTGGAACCCCGGCACCTAAAAACTCCGTGGGCTAACACACACGAAAAACTGGCCAAATCTCCTAATTCCTATTGCGTCGCCAATAAAATGCTCCAAAACCCCTCTATAGCACCGTCGGGGCTACTGGAGTCGTTATCCAGGTCGTCACAGACGCTACTATGGAAGAAATCAAGAAAATTCGACCCGCACCCCCGGCACCTAAAAAATACGTGGGCTAACACACACGAAAAACTGGCAAAATTGCTTAATTCCTATTATGTTGCCAATAAAATGCTCTTAAACCCCTCTAAAGCGCCGCCGGGGCTACTGGTGTCGTTCCCTAGGTCGTTACGGGCGTTATTATGGAAGAATCCAAGAAATTTTGACCCGAACCCCCGGCACCTAAAACATTCGTGGGCTAACATACACGAAAAACTGGCAAAATCGCGTAATTTCTATTGCGTCGCCAATAAAATGCTCCTAAACCCCTCTATAGCACCGTCGAGGCTACTGGAATCGTTTCCCCGGCACCTAAAATATTTATGGGCTAACACACACGAAAAACTGGCAAAACCTCCTAATTCCTGTTGCGTCGCCAATAAAATGCTCCTAAACGACTCTAAATCACCTCCGGGGCTATTGGAGTTTATCCCCAAGTCGTTACGGATGCTAATATAGAATAATTCAAAAAATTTTAACTCGGACCCCCGGCACCTAAAATATCTGTGGGCTAACACACACGAAAAAGTGGCAAAATTTCTTAATTCCTATTTCGCGGCCAATAAAATGCTCCTAAACCCCTTTAAAGCGCCCTCGGGGCTACTGGAGTCGTTCCCAAGGTCGTTATGGACACTACTATGGAAGGATCCAAGAAAATTCGACCTGGACCCCCGGCACCTAAAAATTCCGTGGGCTAACACACACGAAAAACTTACAAAATTGCCTAATTCCTATTGCATCGCCAATAAAATGCTCCTGAACCGCTCTAAAGCGCCGTCGAGGCTACTGGAGTCGTTCCCAAGGTCGTTATGGATGCTACTACAGAAGGATCCAAGAAAATTTGACCCGAACCACCGGCACCTAAAAAATCCGTGGGTTAACACACAAAAAAAACAGGCAAAATCGCCTAATTGTTATTGCGTCACCAATAAAATGCTCCTAAACCCCTCTATAGCGCCGTCGGGGCCACTGGAGTCATTCCCCAGGTCATTACGGACGCTACAATAGAAGAATACAAGAAAATTCGACCCGCACCCCCATCACCTAAAAATTCTGTGGGCTAACACACACGAAAAACTGGCAAAATCGCCTAATTTCTGTTGCATCGCCAATACAATGCTCCAAAACGACTCTAAAGCACCACCGGGGCTACTGAAGTCGTTTCCCAGGACGTTACAGATGCTATTATGGAAGAATCCAAGAAAATATGACCTGGAACCCCGGCACCTAAAAAATCCGTGTGCTAACACACACGAAAAACTGGCCAAATCTCCTAATTCCTATTGCGTCGCCAATAAAATGCTCCTAAACCCCTCTGTAGCGCCGTCGGGGCTACTGGAGTCGTTCTCCAGGTCGTTACGGACGCTACCATGGAAGAAATCAAGAAAATTCGACCCGCACCCCCGGCACCTAAAAAATACGTGGGCTAACACACACGAAAAACTGGCAAAATTGCTTAATTTCCTATTGTGCCGCCAATAAAATGCTCTTAAACCCCTCTAAAGCACCGCCGGGGCTACTGGAGTTGTTCCCCGGGTCGTTACGGATGCTACTATGGAAAAATCCAAGAAAGTTTGACCCGAACCCCCGGCATCTAAAAAATATGTGGGTTAACACACATGAAAAACTAGCAAAATCCCCTAATTGCTATTGCGTCGCCAATAAAATGCTCCTAAACCCCTCTATAGCACTTCCGGGGCTACTGGAGTCATGACCCAGGTCGTTACGGACGCCACTATGGAAAAATCCAAGAAAATTGACCCGGACCCCTGGCACCTAAAAAATCCGTGGGATAACACACACGAAAAAGTGGCAAAATTACTTAATTCCTATTGCGCAGCCAATAAAATGCTCCTAAACCCCTCTAAAGCACCGTCGGGGCTACTGGAGTCGTTCTATAGGTCGTTATGGACGCTACTATGGAAGAAATCAAGAAAATTCGACCCGCACCCCCGGCACCTAAAAAATCTGTGGGCTAACACACACAAAAAACTGGCAAAATTGCTGAATTCCTATTACGCCGCCAATAAAATGCTCCTAAACCCCTCTAAAGCGCCGCCGGGGCTACTGGAGTTGTTCCCCAGGTCGTTACGGATGCTACAATGGAAGAATCCAAGAAAATGTGACCCAGACCCCCGGCACCTAAAATATCCGTGGGCTAACACAAACGAAAAACTGGCAAAATCGCCAAATTCCTATTGTGTCTCCAATAAAATGCTCCTATACCCTTCTAAAGAGCCGTCGGGGCTACTGGAGTCATTCCCCAGGTTGTTACGGATTCTACTATGGAAGAATCCAAGAAAATTGACCCGGACCCCCGGCACCTAAAAAATCCGTGGGCTAACACACACGAAAAAGTGGCAAAATTACTTAATACCTATTGCACCGCCAATAAAAAGCTTCTAAACCCCTCTAAGCACCGTCGGGGCTACTGGAGTCATTCTCCAGGTCGTTATGGACGCTAATATGGAAGAAATCAATAAAATTCGACCCGCACCCCCAGCATCTAAAAAATCTGTGGGCTAACACACATGAAAAACTGGCAAAATTGCATAATTCCTATTGCGCCGCCAATAAAATGCTCCTAAACCCCTCTAAAGCGCCGCCGGGGCTACTGGAGTTGTTCCCCAGGTCATTACGAACGCTACAATGGAAGAATCCAAGAAAATGTGACCTGTACCCCCGGCACCTAAAAAATCTGTGGGCTAACACACACGAAAAACTGGCAAAATCATCTAATTTCTATTGTGTCGCCAATAAAATGCTCCTAAACCCCTCTATAGCACCGTCGGGGCTACTGGAGTCGTTCTCCAGGTCGTTACGGATGCTAATATGGAAGAATACAAGAAAATTCGACTCGGACCCCCGTCACCAAAAAAATACGTGGGCTAACACACACGAAAAACTGGCAAAATTGCCTAATTCCTACTGCGTCGCAAATAAAATGATCCTAAGCCCCTCTAAAGCACCGCTGGGGCTACTATAGTCGTTCTCCAGGTCGTTACAGACGCTACTATGGAAGAAATCAAGAAAATTTGACCCGGACCCCCGGCACCTAAAAAATCTGTGGGTTAACACACACGAAAAACTGGCAAAATCGCCTAATTCTTATTACGTCGCCAATAAAATGCTCCTAAATCCCTCTGTAGCGCCGCTGGGGCTACTGGAGTCGTTCCCCAAGTCGTTAAGGACGCTACTATGGAAGAATCCAAGAAAATTTGACCCGGTCCCCCCGGCACCTAAAAATTCGTGGGCTAACACACACGAAAAACTGGCAAAATTGCCTAATTCTTATTACGTCGCCATTAAAATGCTCCTAAATCCCTCTATAATGCCGCCGGGGCTACTGGAGTCGTTTCCCAAGTCGTTAAGGACGCTACTATGGAAGAATCCAAGAAACTTTGACCCGGGCCCCCGGCACCTAAAAAATCTGTGGGCTAACACATACGAAAAACTGGCAAAATCTCCTAATTCCTATTGCGTCGCCAACAAAATGCTCCTAAACCCCTCTATAACACCGTCGGGGCTACTGGAGTCTTTCCCCAGGTCATTACGGACGCTACTATGGAAGAATCTAAGAAAATTTGACCCGAACCCCCGGCACCTAAAAAATCCGTGGGTTAACACAAATGAAAAATTGGCAAAATCGCCTAATTCTTATTACGTCGCCAATAAAATGCTCCTAAACCCCTCTAAAGCACCGCTGGGGCTACTGTAGTTGTTCCCCAGGTCGTTACGGACGCTACTATGGAAGAATTCAAGAAAATTTGACCCTGACCCCCTTCACCTAAAAATTCTATGGGCTAACACACAAGAAATACTAGCAAAATTGCCTAATTCCTATTGCGTCGCAAATAAAATGATCCTAAGCCCCTCTAAAGCGCCTCCGGGGCTACTGAAGTCGTTTTCTAGGTCGTTACGGACACTACTATGGAAGAAATCAAGAAGATTTGACCCGAACATCCGGCACCTAAAAAATCCGTGGGTTAACACACACGAAAAATTGGCAAAATCACCTAATTCTTATTACGTCGCCAATAAAATGCTCCTAAATCCCTCTATAGCACCGCCGGGGCTATTGGAGTCGTTCCCCAAGTCGTTAAGGACGCTACTATGGAAGAATCCAAGAAAATTTGACCCGAGCCCCCGGCACCTAAAAATTCGTGGGCTAACACATAAGAAAAACTTGCAAAATTGCCTAATTCCTATTACGTCGCCATTAAAATGCTCCTAAATCCCTCTATAGTGATGCCGGGGCTACTGGAGTCGTTTCCCAAGTCGTTAAGGACGCTACTATGGAAGAATCCAAGAAACTTTGACCCGGGCCCCCGGCACCTAAAAAATCTGTGGGCTAACACACACGAAAAACTGGCAAAATCTCCTAATTCCTATTGCATCGCCAACAAAATGCTCCTAAACCCCTCTATAACACCGTCGGGGCTACTGGAGTCTTTCCCCAGGTCATTACGGACGCTACTATGGAAGAATCTAAGAAAATTTGACCCGAACCCCCGGCACCTAAAAAATCCGTGGGTTAACACAAACGAAAAATTGGCAAAATCGCCTAATTCTTATTACGTCGCCAATAAAATGCTCCTAAACCCCTCTAAAGCACCGCTGGGGCTACTGTAGTTGTTCCCCAGGTCGTTACGGACGCTACTATGGAAGAATTCAAGAAACTTTGACCCTGTCCCCCTTCACCTAAAAATTCTATGGGCTAACACACAAGAAATACTAGCAAAATTGCCTAATTCCTATTGCGTCGCCAATAAAATACTCCTAAACCCCTCTAAAGCGCCGCCGGGGCTACTGAAGTCGTTTTCTAGGTCGTTACGGACACTACTATGGAAGAATCCAAGAAAATTTGACCCGAACATCCGGCACCTAAAAAATCCGTGGGCTAACACACACAAAAAATTGGCAAAATCACCTAATTCCTATTACGTCGCAAATAAAATGCACCTAAACCCCTCTATAGCACCGCCGGGGCTATTGAAGTCGTTCCCCAAGTCGTTACGGATGCTACTATGGAAGAACCCAAGAAAATTCGACCTGGACCCCCGGCACCTAAAAAATTCGTGCGCTAACTAACACATAAGAAAAACTTGCAAAATTGCCTAATTCCTATTGCGTCGCCAATAAAATGCTCCTGAACCCCTCTAAAGCGCCCTCGGTGCTACTGGAGTGGTTCCCAAGGTCGTTATGGACACTACTATGGAAGGATCCAAGAAAATTTGACCAGGACCCCCAGCACCTTAAAAATCCGTGGGCTAACTCACACGAAAAACTGGCAAAATCGCCTAATTCCTATTGCATCGCCAATAAAATGCTCCTAGACCCCTCTAAAGCGCCGTCGGGGCTACTGGAGTCGTTCCCTAGGTCGTTACGGGCGTTATTATGGAAGAATCCAAGAAATTTTGACCCGAACCCCCGGCACCTAAAACATCCGTGGGCTAACATACACGAAAAACTGGCAAAATCGCCTAATTTCTATTGCGTCGCCAATAAAATGCTCCTAAACCCCTCTATAGCACCGTCGAGGCTACTGGAATCGTTTCCCAGGTCGTTATGGAAGCTACTATAGAAGAATCCAAAAAAATTGGACTCGGACCCCCGGCACCTAAAATATTTATGGGCTAACACACACGAAAAACTGGCAAAACCTCCTAATTCCTGTTGCGTCGCCAATAAAATGCTCCTAAAATACTCTAAATCACCTCCGGGGCTACTGGAGTTTATCCCCAAGTCGTTACGGACGCTAATATAGAATAATTCAAAAAATTTTAACTCGGACCCCCGGCACCTAAAATATCTGTGGGCTAACACACACGAAAAAGTGGCAAAATTTCTTAATTCCTATTGCGCGGCCAATAAAATGCTCCTAAACCCCTTTAAAGCGCCCTCGGGGCTACTGGAGTCGTTCCCAAGGTCGTTATGGACACTACTATGGAAGGATCCAAGAAAATTCGACCTGGACCCCCGGCACCTAAAAATTCCGTGGGCTAACACACACGAAAAACTTACAAAATTGCCTAATTCCTATTGCATCGCCAATAAAATGCTTCTGAACCCCTCTAAAGCGCCGACGGGGCTACTGGAGTCGTTTCCAAGGTCGTTATGGATGCTACTACAGAAGGATCCAAGAAAATTTGACCCGAACCACCGGCACCTAAAAAATCCGTGGGTTAACAAACAAAAATAACTGGCAAAATCGCCTAATTCCTATTGCGTCACCAATAAAATGCTCCTAAACCCCTCTATAGCGCCGTCGGGGCCACTGGAGTCATTCCCCAGGTCATTACGGACGCTACTATAGAAGAATCCAAAAATATTCGACCCGCACCCTCGGCACCTAAAAAATCTGTGGGCTAACACATACGAAAAACTAGCAAAATCCCCTAATTCCTATTGCGTCGCCAATAAAATGTTCCTAAACCTTCTATAGCACTTCCGGGGCTACTAGAGTCGTTCCCCAAGTCGTTACGGATGCTACTATGCAAGAAATCAAGAAAATTAGACCCGGACCCTCTTCACCTAAAAAATCTGTGGGCTAACACACAAGAAATACTGGCAAAATCGCCTAATTCCTATTGCATCGGTAATAAAATGCTCCTAAACCCCTCTATAGCATCGCCGGGGCTACTATAGTTGTTCCCCAGGTCGTTACGGACGCTAATATGGAAGAATACAAGAAAATTTGACTCGGACCCCCGTCACCAAAAAAATCCGTGGGCGAACATGCACAAAAAATTGGAAAAATCGCCTAATTCCTATTGCGTCGCAAATAAAATGATCCTAAACCCCTCTAAAGCGCCGCCGGGGCTACTGGAGTCATTTCCGAGGTCGTTACGAATGCTACTCTGGAAGAAATCAAGAAAATTCGACCCTAACCCCAGGCACCTAAAAAATCAGTGGGCTAACAAACACGAAAAACTGGCAAAATCGCCTAATTCCTACTGCGTTGCCAATAAAATATTCCTAAGCCCCTCTAAAGCACCGCTGGGGCTACTGTAGTCGTTCCCCAGGTCGTTACGGACGCTACTAAGGAAACCTCCAAGAAAATTTGACCCGGACCCCCGGCATCTAAAAAATCTATGGGCTAACATACACGAAAAACTGGCAAAATCCCCTAATTCCTGTTGCATAGAATATAAAATGCTCCTAAACGACTCTAAAGCACCGCCGGGGCTACTGAAGTCGTTCCCCAGGTCGTTATGGACGCTACTATGGAAGAATCCAAGAAAATGTGACCCAGAACCCCGGCACCTAAAAAATCCGTGGGCTAACACACACGAAAAACTGGCAAAATCTCCTAATTCCTATTTCGTCGCCAATAAAATGCTCCTAAACCCCTTTATAGCACCGCTGGGGATACTGGAGTCATTCCCCAAATCGTTACGGACGCTACTATCGAAGAATCCAAGAAAATTCGACCCAGACCCTCGGCACCTAAAAAATCCTTACGCTAATACACACAAAAAACTGGCAAAATTACCTAATGCCTATTGCGTCTCCAATAAAATGCTTCTAAACCCCTCTATAGCGCCGCCGGGGCTACTGGAGTCGTTCCCCAGGTCGTTACGGACGCTACTATGGAAGAATCCAAGAAAATTTGACCCAGACCCCCGACACCTAAAATATCCGTGGGCTAACACACACGAAAAAGTGACAAAATTACTTAATTCCTATTGCGCCGCCAATAAAATGCTCCTAAACCCTTCTAAAGCACCGCCGTGGCTACTGGAGTCGTTCCCCAGGTCATTATGGATGCTACTATGAAAGAATTCAAGGAAATTTGACCTGCACCCCTGGCACCTAAAAAATTCATGGGCTAACACACACGAAAAATTGGCAAAATCGCCTAATTCCTATTGCGTCACCAATAAAATGCTCTTAAACCCCTCTAAAGCGCCGCTGGGTCTACTGGAGTCGTTCCCCAGGTCGTTACGGACGCTACTATGGAAGAATCCAAGAAAATTCGATCCAGACCCTGGTACCTAAAATATTCGTAGGCTAACACACATAAAAAAGTGGTCAAATTGCCTAATTCCTATTGCGTCGCCAATAAAATGCTCCTAAACCCCTCTATAGCGCCGCTGGGGCTACTGGAGTCGTTCCCCAGGTCTTTACGGATGCTACTATAGAAGATTACAAGAAAATTCGACTCATACCCCCAGTACCTAAAAAATCTGTGGGCTAACACACGAAAAACTGGCAAAATCGCATAATTCCTATTGCGTCGCCAATAAAATGATCCTAAACCCCTCTAAAGCTCTGCCGGGGCTATTGGAGTCATTACGCAGGTCATAACGGACGCTACTATGGAAGAAATCAAGAAAATTCGACCTGGACCCCCGGTACCTAAAAATTCTATCGGCTAACACATACGAAAAACTGGCAAAATTGCCTAATTGCTATTGCGTCGCCAATAAAATACTCCTAAACTCCTCTATTGTACCGCCGAGGCTACTAGAGTCGTTCCCTAGGTCGTGACGGACGCTACTATGGAAGAATCCAAGAAAATTTGACCTAGACCCCCACCACCTAAAATATCTGTGCGCTAACACACACGAACAAGTGGCAAAATTGTCTAATTCCTATTGCATCGTCAATAAAATGCTCCTAAACCCCTCTAAAGCACCACCGGGGCTACTGCAGTCATTCCCCAGGTCGTTACGGACGCTACAATGGAAGATTCCAAGAACAATTGACCCGCACCCCCGACACCTAAAAAATCTGTGGACTAACACATACGAAAAACTGGCAAAATTGCCTAATTCCTATTGCGTCGCTAATAAAATACTCCTAAACCCATCTATAGCACCGCCAGAGCTACTAGATATAATCCCCAGGTCGTTACGGACGCTACTATGGATGAATCCAAGAAAATTCCACCTGGACCCCATGCACCTAAAAATTCTATTGGCTAACACACACGAAAAACTGGCAAAATTGCCTAATTCCTATTGCGTCGCCAATAAAATGCTCCTAAACCCCTCTATTGCACTGCCGGTACTAGTGGAGTCGTTCCCCAGGTTGTAACAGACGCTACTATGGAAGAAATCAAGAAAATTCGACCCGGACCCCCGGCACCTAAAAATTCTATGGGCTAACACAAATGAAAAACTGGCAAAATCGCCTAATTCCTTTTGCGTCGCCAATACAATTCTCCTAAACCCCTCTATAGCGTCGCCAGGTCTACAGGGGTCGTTCCCCAGGTGGTTATGGATTCTACTATGTAAGAATCCAAGAAAATTTGACCCGCACCCCCAACACCTAAAAAATCCGTGGACTAACACACACGAAAAACTAGCAAAATCACTTAATTCCTATTGCATCACCAATAAAATGCTCCTAAACCCCTCTAAAGAGCCGCCAGGTCCAATGGAGTCATTCCCCAGTTCATTACGGACGCTACTATGGAAGAAATCAAGAAAATTCAACCCGCACCCCTGGCACCTAAAAATTATGTGGGCTAACACACATGAAAAACTTGCAAAATCGCCTAATTCCTATTGCGTAGCCAATAAAATGCTCTTGAAAACCTCTAAAGCATCGTCGGGGCTACTAGAGTCATTCCCCTAATCGTTACGGACTCTACTATGGAATAATCCAAGAAAATTCGACCCGAACCCCCGACACCTAAATAATCTGTGGGTTAACAGACACGAAAAACTGGCAAAATTGCCTAATTCCTATTGTGTCGCCAATAAAATGCTCCTAACCCTCTCTATAGCGCCGTCGGAGCTACTGGAGTCATTCCCTAGGTTCTTACGGATGCTACTATGGAAGAATCCAAGAAATTTCGACCCGAACCCCCAGTACCTAAAAAATTCGTGGGCTAACATATAAGAAAAACTGGTAAAATCGCCTAATTCCTATTGCGTCGCCAATAAAATGCTCCTAAACCCCCCTAAAGCGCCGCCGGGGCTACTGGAGTCGTTCCCTAGGTCGTTACGGATGCTACTATAGAAGAATCCAAGAAAATTTGACCAGGACCCCCGGCACCTTAAAAATCCGTAGGCTAACTCACATGAAAAACTGGCAAAATCGCCTAATTCCTATTGCGTCGCCAATAAAATGCTCCTAGACGCCTCTAAAGTGCCGCCGGGGCTACTAGAGTCGTTCCCCAGGTCGTTACGGGCGTTATTATGGATGAATCTAAGAAATTTTGACCCAGACCCCCGGCACCTAAAAATTCCGTGGGCTAACATACACGAAAAACTGGCAAAATCGCCTAATTTCTATTGCGTCGCCAATAAAATGCTCCTAAACCCCTCTATAGCACCGTCGGGGCTACTGGAATCATTTCCCAGGTTGTTATAGAAGCTACTATAGAAGAATCCAAAAAAATTGGACTCGGACCCCCTGCACCTAAAATATTTGTGGGCTAACACACACGAAAAACTGGCAAAACTGCCTAATTCCTGTTGCGTCGCCAATAAAATGCTCCTAAACGACTCTAAAGCACCTCCGGGGCTACTGGAGTCGATCCTCAGGTCGTTACGGATGCTAATATAGAATAATTCAAAAAATTTTAACCCGGACCCCCGGCACCTAAAATATCTGTGGGCTAACACACACGAAAAAGTGGCAAAATTGCTTAATTCTTATTGCGCCGCCAATAAAATGCTCCTAAACCCCTCTAAAGCGCCGCCGGGACTATTGGAGTCATTTTCCAGGTCATTACGGACGCTACTATGGAAGAATCCAAGAAAATTTGACCCGAACCTCTGGCACCTAAAAAATCCGTGGGCTAACTAACACACACCAAAAATTGGCAAAATCGCCTAATTCTTATTACGTCGCAAATAAAACGCACCTAAACCCCTCTATAGCACCGCCGGGGCTATTGAAGTCGTTCCCCAAGTCGTTACGGATGCTACTATGGAAGAATCCAAGAAAATTCGACCTGGACCCCCGGCACCTAAAAAATTCGTGGGCTAACACATAAGAAAAACTTGCAAAATTGCCTAATTCCTATTACGTTGCCAATAAAATGCTCCTGAACCCCTTTAAAGCGCCCTCGGGGCTACTGGAGTCGTTCCCAAGGTCGTTATGTACACTACTATGGAAGGATCCAAGAAAATTCGACCCGAACCCCCAGCACCTAAAAATTCTGTGGGCTAACACAAACAAAAAACTTGCAAAATTGCCTAATTCCTATTGCGTCGCCAATAAAATGCTCCTGAACCCCTCTAAAGCGCCCCCGGGGCTACTGGAGTCTTTCTCAAGGTCGTTATGGACACTACTATGGAAGGATCCAAGAAAATTCGACCCGAACCTCCGGCACCTAAAAATTCCGTGGGCTAACACACACGAAAAACTTGCAAAATTTACTAATTCCTATTGCATCGCCAATAAAATGCTCCTGAACCCCTCTAAAGCGCCGCAGGGGCTACTGGAGTCGTTCCCAAGGTCGTTATGGATGCTACTTCGGAAGGATCCAAGAAAATTTGACCCGAACCACCGGCACCTAAAAACTCCGTGGGTTAACACACACAAAAAACTGGCAAAATCGCCTAATTCTTATTGCGTCGACAATAAAATGCTCCTAAACCCCTCTATAGCACCGTCGGGGCCACTAGAGTCGTTCCCCAGGTCATTACGGATTCTACTATAGAAGAATCCAAGAAAATTAGACCCGCACCCCCGGCACCTAAAAAATCTGTGGGCTAACACACACGAAAAACTAGCAAAATTGCTTAATTCCTATTGCGCCGCCAATAAAATGCTCCTAAACCCCTCTAAAGCGCCGCCGGGGCTACTGAAGTTGTTCCCCAGGTCGTTACGGACGCTACTATTGAAAAATCCAAGAAAATTTGACCCGTACCCCCGGCACCAAAAACATCTGTGGGCTAGCACACACGAAAAACTAGCAAAATCCCCTAATTCCTATTGCGTCGCCAATAAAATGCTCCTAAACCTCTTTATAGCACTTCCGGGGCTACTGGAGTCATGCCCCAAGTCGTTACGGACGTTACTATGGAAGAATCCAAGAAAATTGACCCAGACCCCCGGCACCTAAAAAATTTGTGGCTAACACACACGAAAAAGTGGCAAAATTACTTAATTCCTATTGCGCCGCCAATAAATGCTCCTAAACCCCTCTAAGCACCGTCGGGGCTACTGTAGTAGTTCTCCGGATCTTTATAGACGCTACTATGGAAGAAATCAAGAAAATTCGACCCGCACCCCCGGCACCTAAAAAATCCGTGGGCTAACACACACGAAAAACTGGCAAAATTGCTTAATTCCTATTGCGCCGCCAATAAAATGCTCTTAAACCCGTCTAAAGTGCCGCTGGGGCTACTAGAGTTGTTCCCCAGGTCGTTACGGATGCTACAATGGAAGAAACCAAGAAAATGTGACCCAGACCCCCGACACCTAAAATATCTGTGCGCTAACACTAATGAAAAACTGGCAAAATCGCCAAATTCCTATTGCGTCTCCAATAAAATGCTCCTATACCCCTCTAAAGCGCCACCGGGGCTACTGGAGTCGTTCCCCAGGTCGTTACAGACTCTACTATGGAACAATCCAAGAAAATTTGACCCGGACCCCCGGCACCAAAAAAATCTGTGGGCTAGCACACACGAAAAATTAGCAAAATCCCCTAATTCCTATTGCGTCGCAAATAAAATGCTCCTAAACCCCTCTATAGCACTTCCGGGGCTACTGGAGTCATTCCCCAGGTCGTTACGGACGCTACTATGGAAGAATCAAAGAAAATTTGACCCGGACCCCCGGCACCTAAAATATCCGTGGGCTAACACACACGAAAAAGTGGCAAAATTACTTAATTCCTATTGTGCCGCCAATAAAATGCTCCTAAACCCCTCTAAAGCGCCGCCGGGGCTACTGGAGTCGTTCCCCAAGTCGTTACGGATGCTACTATGGAAGAATTCAAGAAAATTTGACCCGGAGCTCCTTCATCTAAAAGATTTGTGGGCTAACACACAAGAAATACTTGCAAAATCCCCTAATTCCTATTGCGTCGCCAATAAAATGCTTCTAAACCTCTCTATAGCGCCGCAGGGGCTACTGGAGTCGTTCCCCAGGTCGTTACGGATGCTACTATAGAAGAATACAAGAAAATTCGACCCTGACCCCAGGCACCTAAAAAATCCGTTGACTAACACACACGAAAAATTGGCAAAATCGCCTAATTCTTATTACGTCGCCAATAAAATGTTCCTAAATCTCTCTATAGCGCCACCGGGGCTACTGGAGTCGTTCCTCAGGTCGTTACTGACGCTACTATGATAGAATCCAAGAAAATATGACCCGAGCCCCCGACACCTAAAAAATCTGTGGGCTAACACACACGAAAAACTGGCAAAATCTTCTAATTCTTATTGCGTCCCCAATAAAATGCTCCTAAACCCCTCTATAGCACCGTCGGGGCTACTGGAGTCTTTCCTCAGGTCGTTACGGACGCTACTATGGAAGAATCCAAGAAAATTTGACCCGAACCCCCGACACCTAAAAAATCTGTGGGTTAACACACACGAAAAATTGGCAAAATTGCCTAATTATTATTACGTCGCCAATAAAATGTTCCTAAACCCCTCCAAAGCGCCGCCGGGGCTATTGTAGTTGTTCCCCATGTCGTTACGGACGCTACAATGGAAAAATCTAAGAAAATGTGACCCGGACCCCCGGCACCTAAAAAATCTATGGGCTAACACACACGAAAAACTAGCAAAATCTCCTAATTCCTATTGCATCGCCAATAAAATGCTCCTAAACCCCTTTATAGCACCTTCGGGGCTACTAGAGTCATTCCTCAGGTCGTTACGGACACTACTATGGAAGAATCCAAGAAAATTTGACCCGGACCCCCGGCACCTAAAATATCCGTAGGCTAACACACACGAAAAAGTGGCAAAATTACTTAATTCCTATTGCGCCGCCAATAAAATGCTCCTAAACCCCTCTAAAGCACCGCCGGGGCTACTGGAGTCGTTCCCCAAGTCGTTACGGATGCTAAATGGAAGAATTCAAGAAAATTTGACCCGGACCCCCTTCATCTAAAAAATCTGTGGGCTAACACACAAGAAATACTGGCAAAATTGCCTAATTCGTATTGCGTCGCCAATAAAATGCTTCTAAACCCCTCTATAGCACCGCCAGGGCTACTGGAGTCGTACCCCAGGTCGTTACAGATTCTACTATAGAAGAATATAAGAAAATTCGACCCGGACCCCAGGCACCTAAAAATCCGTTGGCCAACACACACGAAAAACTGGCAAAATCGCCTAATTCCTACTGCGTCGCCAATAAAATGCTCCTAAACCCCTCTAAAGCACCGCTGGGGCTACTGTAGTCATTCCCCAGGTCGTTACGGACGCTACTAAGGAAAACTCAAAGAAAATTTTACCCGGACCCCCGGCATCTAAAAAATCTGTGGGCTAACACACACGAAAAACTGGCAAAATCCCCTAATTCCTGTTGCATAGATAATAAAATGCTCCAAACGACTCTAAAGCACCGCCGGGGCTACTGAAGTCGTTCCCCAGGTCGTTATGGACGCTACTATGGAAGAATCCAAGAAAATGTGACCCAGAACCCCGACACCTAAAAAATCCGTGGGCTAACACACACGAAAAACTGGCAAAATCTCCTAATTCCTATTTCGTCGCCAATAAAATGCTCCTAAACCCCTTTATAGCACCGCTGGGGCTACTGGAGTCATTCCCCAAATCGTTACGGACGCTACTATCGAAGAATCCAAGAAAATTCGACCCGGACCCTCGGCACCTAAAAAATCCTTACGCTAATACACACAAAAAACTAGCAAAATTACCTAATGCCTATTGCGTCTCCAATAAAATGCTTCTAAACCCCTCTATAGCGTCGCCGGGGCTACTGGAGTCGTTCCCCAGGTCGTTACAGACGCTACTATGGAAGAATCCAAGAAAATTTGACCCGGACCCCCGGCACCTAAAATATCCGTGGGCTAACACACACGAAAAAGTGACAAAATTACTTAATTCCTATTGCGCCGCCAATAAAATGCTCCTAAACCCCTCTAAAGCACCGCCGGGGCCACTGGAGTCGTTCCCCAGGTCGTTACGGATACTACTATGAAAGCATTCAAGGAAATTTGACCCGCACCCCGGCACCTAAAAATTTCGTGGGCTAACACACACGAAAAATTGGCAAAATCGCCTAATTCCTATTGCGTCGCCAATAAAATGCTCTTAAACCCCTCTAAAGCACCGCCGGGGCAACTGGAGTCGTTTCCCAGGTCGTTACGGACGCTACTATGGAAGAATCCAAGAAATTTCGACCAGTACCCCCGGTACCTAAAATATCCGTGGGCTAACACACACGAAAAAGTGGTCAAATTGCCTAAGTCCTATTGCGTCGCCAATAAAATGCTCCTAAACCCCTCTATAGCTCCGTCGGGGGTACTGGAGTCATTCCCCAGGTCGTTACGGATGCTACTATGGAAGAATAAAAGAAAATTCGACTCATACCCACAGCACCTAAAAAATCTGTGGGCTAACACACGAAAACGTGGCAAAATCGCATAATTCCTATTGCGTCGCCAATAAAATGATCCTAAACCCCTCTAAAGCGCTGCCGGGGCTATTGGAGTCATTCCCCAGGTCGTAACGGACGCTAATATGGAAGAAATCAAGAAAATTCGACCCAGACCCCCGGTACCTAAAAATTTTATCGGCTAACACACACGAAAAACTGGCAAAATTGCCTAATTCCTATTGCGTCGCGAATAAAATGCTCCTAAACCCCTCTATTGCACTGCCGGGGCTACTGGAGTCGTTCCCCAGGTCGTTACGGACGCTACTATGGAAGAAATCAAGAAAATTCAACTCGGACCCCCAGCACCTAAAAATTTTATGGGCTAACACACACGAAAAACTGGCAAAATCGCCTAATTCCTATTCCATCGCCAATACAATTCTCCTAAACCCCTCTATAGCACCGCCAGGTCTACTGGAGTCGTTCCCCAGGTGGTTACGGATGCTACTATGTAAGAATCCAAGAAAATTCGACCCGCACCCCCAACACCTAAAACATCCGTGGACTAACACACACGAAAAACTGGCAAAATCACCTAATTCTTATTGCATCGCCAATAAAATGCTCCCAAACCCCTCTAAAGCCCCGCTGGGGCTACTGGAAACGTTCCCCAGGTCGTTACGGATGCTACTATTGAAGAATCCAAGAAAAATCGACCTAGACCCCCAGCACATAAAAATTCGTGGGTTAACACACACGGAAAACTAGCAAAATCGCCTAATTTCTATTGCGTCGCTAATAAAATGCTCCTAAACCCCTCTATAGCGCCGCTGGGGCTACTGGAGTCGTTCCCCAGGTCGTTACGGATGCTAATATGGAAGAATTCAAGAAATTTTGACCCGAACCACCGGCACATAAAAAATATGTGGGCTAACATACAAGAAAAACTGGCAAAATCGCCTAATTTCTATTGCGTCGCCAATAAAATACTCCTTAATCCCTCTATAGCGCCGCCGGGGCTACTGGAGTCGTTCCCCAAGTCGTTACGGATGCTACTATGGAAGAATCCAAGAAAATTTGACCCGTACCCCCGGCACCTAAAAAATCCGTGGGCTAACACACACAAAAAACTAGCAAAATCTCTTAATTCCTATTGCGTCGCCAATAAAATGCTCCTAAACCCCTCTATAACACCGTCGGTGCTACTGGAGTCTTTCCCCAGGTCGTTACGGACGCTACTATGGAACAATCTAAGAAAATTTGACCCGAACCCCCGGCACCTAAAAAATCCGTGCGTTAACACACACGAAAAATTGGCAAAAACGCCTAATTCTTATTACGTCGCCAATAAAATGCTCTTAAACCTCTCTAAAGCGCCGCCGAGGCTACTATAGTTGTTCTCCAGGTCGTTACGGACGCTACTATGGAAGAATTCAAGAAAGTTTGACCTGGACCCCCTTCACCTAAAAAATCTATGGGCTAACACACAAGAAATACTGACAAAATTACCTAATTCCTATTGCGTTGCCAATAAAATGCTCCTAAACCCCTCTAAAGCGCCGCCGGGGATATTGGAGTCGTTCCCCAGGTCGTTACGGATTCTACTATAGAAGAATCCAAGAAAATTTGACCAGGACCCCCAGCACCTTAAAAATCCGTGGGCTAACTCACACGAAAAACTGGCAAAATCGCCTAATTCCTATTGCGTCGCCAATAAAATGCTCCTACACCCCTCTAAAGCGCCGCCAGGGCTACTGGAGTCGTTCCCCAGGGCGTTACGGATGCTACTACGGAAGGATCCAAGAAAATTTGACCCGAACCACCGGCACCTAAAAATTCCGTGGGCTAACATACACGAAAAACTGGCAAAATCACCTAATTTCTATTGCATCGCCAATAAAATGCTCCTAAACCCCTCTATAGCACCATCGGGGCTACTGGAGTCGTTCTCCAAGTCGTTACGGACCCTACTATAGAATAAATCAAGAAAAATCGACCTAGACCCCCAGCACATAAAATTTCGTGGGTTAACACACACGAAAAACTAGCAAAATCGCCTAATTTCTATTGCGTCGCTAATAAAATGCTCCTAAACCCCTCTATAGCGCCGCCGGGGCTACTGGAGTCGTTCCCCAGGTCGTTACGGATGCTACTATGGAAGAATCCAAGAAAATTCGACTTGGACCCCCGGCACCTAAAATATTTGTGGGCTAACACACATGAAAAACTGGCAAAACTGCCTAATTCCTTTTGCATTGCCAATAAAATGCTCCTAAACGACTCTAAAGCACCTCCGGGGCTACTGGAGTCGATCCCCAGGTTGTTACGGACGCTAATATAGAATAATTAAAAAAAATTTAACCCGGACCCCCGGCACCTAAAATATCTGTGGGTTAACACACACGAAAAAGTGGCAAAATTGCTTAATTCTTATTGCGCCGCCAATAAAATGCTCCTAAACCCCTCTAAAGCGCCGCCGGGACTATTAGAGTCGTTTTCCAGGTCATTACGGACGCTACTATGGAAGAATCCAAGAAAATTTGACCCGAACCTCCGGCACCTAAAAAATCTTTGGGCTAACACACACAAAAAATTGGCAAAATCGCCTAATTCCTATTGCGTCGCCAATAAAATGCACCTAAACCCCTCTATAGCACCGCCGGGGTTATTGAAGTCGTTCCCCAAGTCGTTACGGATGCTACTATGGAAGAATCCAAGAAAATTCGACCTGGACCACCGGCACCTAAAAAATTCGTGGGCTAACACATAAGAAAAAACTTGATTGCCTAATTCCTATTGCATCGCCAATAAAATGCTCTTAAACCCCTCTAAAGCACCGCCGGGACTACTGGAGTTGTTCCCCAGGTCGTTACGGATGCTACTATGGAAAAATTCAAGAAAGTTTGACCCGAACCCCCGGCATCTAAAAAATCTGTGGGTTAACACACACGAAAAATTGGCAAAAACGCCTAATTCTTATTACGTCGCCAATAAAATGCTCCTAAACCTCTCTAAAGCGCCGCCGAGGCTACTATAGTTGTTCCCCAGGTCGTTACGGACGCTACTATTGAAGAATTCAAGAAAGTTTGACCTGGACCCCCTTCACCTAAAAACTCTATGGGCTAACACACAAATAACTGGCAAAATCGCCTAATTCCTATTGCGTTGCCAATAAAATGCTCCTAAACCCCTCTAAAGTGCCGCCGGGGCTATTGGAGTCGTTCCCCAGGTCGTTACGGATTCTACTATAGAAGAATCCAAGAAAATTTGACCAGGACCCCCGGCACCTTAAAAATCCGTGGGCTAACTCACACGAAAAACTGGCAAAATCGCCTAATTCCTATTGCGTCGCCAATAAAATGCTCCTACACCCCTCTAAAGCGCCGCCAGGGCTACTGGAGTCGTTCCCCAGGGCGTTACGGATGCTACTACGGAAGGATCCAAGAAAATTTGACCCGAACCACCGGCACCTAAAAAATCCGTGGGCTAACATACACGAAAAACTGGCAAAATCACCTAATTTCTATTGCATCGCCAATAAAATGCTCCTAAACCCCTCTATAGCACCGTCGGGGCTACTGGAGTCGTTCTCCAAGTCGTTACGGACCCTACTATAGAAGAAATCAAGAACAATCGATCTAGACCACCAGCACATAAAATTTCGTGGGTTAACACACACGAAAAACTAGCAAAATCGCCTAATTTCTATTGCGTCGCTAATAAAATGCTCCTAAACCCCTCTATAGCGCCGCCGGGTCTACTGGAGTCGTTCTCCAGGTCGTTACGGATGCTACTATGGAAGAATCCAAGAAAATTCGACTTGGACCCCCGGCACCTAAAATATTTGTGGGCTAACACACATGAAAAACTGGCAAAACCGCCTAATTCCTTTTGCGTTGCCAATAAAATGCTCCTAAACGACTCTAAAGCACCTCCGGGGCTACTGGAGTCGATCCTCAGGTCGTTATGGACGCTAATATAGAATAATTCAAAAAATTTTAACCCGGACCCCCGGCACCTAAAATATCTGTGGGCTAACACACACGAAAAAGTGGCAAAATTGCTTAATTCTTATTGCGCCGCCAATAAAATGCTCCTAAACCCCTCTAAAGTGCCGCCGGGACTATTAGAGTCGTTTTCCAGGTCATTACGGACGCTACTATGGAAGAATCCAAGAAAATTTGACCCGAACCTCCGGCACCTAAAAAATCTTTGGGCTAACACACACAAAAAATTGGCAAAATCGCCTAATTCCTATTGCGTCGCCAATAAAATGCACCTAAACCACTCTATAGCACCGCCGGGGCTATTGAAGTCGTTCCCCAAGTCGTTACGGATGCTACTATGGAAGAATCCAAGAAAATTCGACCTGGACCACCGGCACCTAAAAAATTCGTGGGCTAACACATAAAAAAAACTTGCAAAATTGCCTAATTCCTATTGCATCGCCAATAAAATGCTCCTGAACCCCTTTAAAGTGCCCTCGGGGCTATTGGAGTCGTTCCCAAGGTCGTTATCTACACTACTATGGAAGGATCCAAGAAAATTCGACCCGGACCCCCGGCACCTAAAAATTCCGTGGGCTAACACACACAAAAAATTTGCAAAATTGCCTAATTCCTATTGCGTCGCCAATAAAATGCTCCTGAACCCCTATAAAGTGTCGCCGAGGCTACTGGAGTCGTTCCCAAGGTCGTTATGGATGCTACTACAGAAGGATCCAAGAAAATTTGACCCAAACCACCGGCACCTAAAAAATCCATGGGTTAACACACACAAATAACTGGCAAAATCGCCTAATTCCTATTGCGTCGCCAATAAAATGCTCCTAAACCCCTCTATTGCGACGTCGGGTCCACTGGAGTCATTCCCCAGGTCATTACGGACGCTACTATAGAAGAATCCAAAAAAATTCGACCTGCACCCCCAGCACCTAAAAATTCTGTGGGCTAACACACACGAAAAACTGGCAAAATCGCCTAATTTCTATTGCGTCGCCAATACAATGCTCCTAAACGACTCTAAAGCACCACCGGGGCTACTGGAGTCGTTCCCCAGGACGTTACGGATGCTATTATGGAAGAATCCAAGAAAATTTGACCTGGACCCCGGCACCTAAAAAATCTGTGGGCTAACACACACGAAAAACTGGCCAAATCTCCTAATTCCTATTGCGTCGCCAATAAAATGCTCCAAAACCCCTCTATAGCACCGTCGGGGCTACTGGAGTCGTTATCCAGGTCGTCACAGACGCTACTATGGAAGAAATCAAGAAAATTCGACCCGCACCCCTGGCACCTAAAAAATACGTGGGCTAACACACACGAAAAACTGGCAAAATTGCTTAATTCCTATTGTGCCGCCAATAAAATACTCTTAAACCCCTCTAAAGCACCGCCGGGGCTACTAGAGTTGTTCCCCGGGTCATTACGGATGCTACTATGGAAAAATCCAAGAAAGTTTGACCCGAACCCCCGGCATCTAAAAAATATGTGGGTTAACACACATGAAAAACTAGCAAAATCCCCTAATTGCTATTGCGTCGCCAATAAAATGCTCCTAAACCCCTCTATAGCACTTCCGGGGCTACTGGAATCATGACCCAGGTCGTTACGGACGCCACTATAAAAGAATCCAAGAAAATTGACCCGGACCCCTGGCACCTAAAAAATCCGTGGGATAACACACACGAAAAAGTGGCAAAATTACTTAATTCCTATTGCGCAGCCAATAAAATGCTCCTAAACCCCTCTAAAGCACCGTCGGGGCTACTGGAGTCGTTCTACAGGTCGTTATGGACGCTACTATGGAAGAAATCAAGAAAATTCGACCCGCACCCCCGACACCTAAAAAATCTGTGGGCTAACACACACGAAAAACTGGCAAAATTGCTGAATTCCTATTACGCCGCCAATAAAATGCTCCTAAACCCCTCTAAAGCACCGCCGGGGCTACTGGAGTTGTTCCCCAGGTCGTTACGGACGCTACAATGGAAGAATCCAAGAAAATGTGACCCAGACCCCCGGTACCTAAAATATCCGTGGGCTAACACAAATGAAAAACTAGCAAAATCGCCAAATTCCTATTGCGTCTCCAATAAAATGCTCCTATACCTCTCTAAAGAGCCGTCGGGGCTACTGGAGTCATTCCCCAGGTTGTTACGGATTCTACTATGGAAGATTCCAAGAAAATTGACCCGGACACCCTGCACCTAAAAAATCCGTGGGCTAACACACACAAAAAACTAGCAAAATCTCTTAATTCCTATTTCGTCGCCAATAAAATGCTCCTAAACCCCTCTATAGCACCGTCGGGGCTACTGGAGTCTTTCCCCAGGTCGTTACGGACGCTACTATGGAAAAATCCAAGAAAATTTGACCCGAACCCCCGGCACCTAAAAAATCCGTGCGTTAACACACACGAAAAATTGGCAAAATCCCCTAATTTTTATTACGTCGCCAATAAAATGCTCCTAAACCTCTCTAAAGCGCCGCCGAGGCTACTATAGTTGTTCCCCAGGTCGTTACGGACGCTACTATTGAAGAATTCAAGAAAGTTTGACCTGGACCCCCTTCACCTAAAAAATCTATGGGCTAACACACAAGAAATACTGACAAAATTACCTAATTCCTATTGCGTTGCCAATAAAATGCTCCTAAACCCCTCTAAAGCGCCGCCGGGGCTATTGGAGTCGTTCCCCAGGTCGTTACGGATTCTACTATAAAGAATCCAAGAAAATTTGACCAGGACCCCCGGCACCTTAAATATCCGTGGGCTAACTCACATGAAAAACTGGCAAAATCGCCTAATTCCTATTGCGTCGCCAATAAAATGCTCCTACACCCCTCTAAAGCGCCGCCAGGGCTACTGGAGTCGTTCCCCAGGGCGTTACGGATGCTACTACGGAAGGATCCAAGAAAATTTGACCCGAACCACCGGCACCTAAAAAATCCGTGGGCTAACATACACGAAAAACTGGCAAAATCACCTAATTTCTATTGCATCGCCAATAAAATGCTCCTAAACCCCTCTATAGCACCGTCGGGGCTACTGGAGTCGTTCTCCAAGTCGTTACGGACCCTACTATAGAAGAAATCAAGAAAAATCGACCTAGACCACCAGCACATAAAATTTCGTGGGTTAACACACACGAAAAACTAGCAAAATCGCCTAATTTCTATTGCGTCGCTAATAAAATGCTCCTAAACCCCTCTATAGCGCCGCCGGGGCTACTGGAGTCGTTCGCCAGGTCGTTACGGATTCTACTATGGAAGAATCCAATAAAATTCGACTTGGACCCCCGGCACCTAAAATATTTGTGGGCTAACACACATGAAAAACTGGCAAAACCGCCTAATTCCTTTTGCGTTGCCAATAAAATGCTCCTAAACGACTCTAAAGCACCTACGGGGCTACTGGAGTCGATCCCCAGGTCGTTACGGACGCTAATATAGAATAATTCAAAAAATTTTAACCCGGACCCCCGGCACCTAAAATATCTGTGGGCTAACACACACGAAAAAGTGGCAAAATTGCTTAATTCCTATTGCGCCGCCAATAAAATGATCCTAAACCCCTCTAAAGCGCCGCCGGGACTATTAGAGTCATTTTCCAGGTCATTACGGACGCTAATATGGAAGAATACAAGAAAATTCGACTCGGACCCCCGTCACCAAAAAAATCTTTGGGCTAACACACACAAAAAATTGGCAAAATCGCCTAATTCCTATTGCGTCGCAAATAAAATGCACCTAAACCCCTCTATAGCACCGCCGGGGCTATTGAAGTCGTTCCCCAAGTCGTTACGGATGCTACTATGGAAGAATCCAAGAAAATTCGACCTGGACCACCGGCACCTAAAAAATTTGTGGGCTAACACATACCAAAAACTGGCAAAATCGCCTAATTCTTATTACGTCGCCAATAAAATGCTCCTAAATCCCTCTGTAGCGCCGCCGGGGCTACTGGAGTCGTTCCCCAAGTCGTTAAGGACGCTACTATGGAAGAATCCAAGAAAATTTGACCCGGGTCCCCGGCACCTAAAAATCAGTGGGCTAACACACATGAAAAACTGGCAAAATTGCCTAATTCTTATTACGTCGCCAATAAAATGCTCCTAAATCCCTCTATAGCGCCGCCGGAGCTAATGGAGTCGTTCCCCAAGTCGTTAAGTACGCTACTATGGAAGAATCCAAGAAAATTTGACCCGGGCCCTCGGCACCTAAAAAATCCGTGGGCTAACACACACGAAAAACTGGCAAAATCTCCTAATTCCTATTGTGTCGCCAATAAAATGCTCCTAAACCCCTCTAAAGCGCCGCCGGGGCTACTGGAGTTGTTCCCCAGGTCGTTACGGATGCTAAAATGGAAGAATCCAAGAAAATGTGACCCAGACCCCCGGCACCTAAAATATCCGTAGGCTAACACAAACGAAAAACTGGCAAAATCGCCAAATTCCTATTGCGTCTCCAATAAAATGCTCCTATACCCCTCTAAAGAGCCGTCGGAGGTACTGGAGTCATTCCCCAGGTTGTTACGGATTCTACTATGGAAGAATCTAAGAAAATTGACCCGGACCCCCGGCACCTAAAAAATCAGTGGGCTAACACACACGAAAAAGTTGCAAAATTACTTAATACCTATTGCACCGCCAATAAAAAGCTTCTAAACCCCTCTAAGCACCGTCGGGGCTACTGGAGTCATTCTACAGGTCGTTATGGACGCTAATATGGAAGAAATCAATAAAATTCGACCCGCACCCCCGGCACCTAAAAAATCTGTGGGCTAACACACATTAAAAACTGGCAAAATTGCTTAATTCCTATTGCGTCGCCAATAAAATGCTCCTGAACCCCTCTAAAGCGCCCTCGGGGCTACTGGAGTCGTTCCCAAGGTCGTTATGGACACTACTATGGAAGGATCCAAGAAAATTCGACCAGGACCCCCAGCACCTTAAATATCCGTGGGCTAACTCACACAAAAAACTGGCAAAATCGCCTAATTCCTATTGCATCGCCAATAAAATGCTCCTAGACCCCTCTAAAGCGCCGTCGGGGCTACTGGAGTCGTTCCCCAGGTCGTTACGGGCGTTATTATGGAAGAATCCAAGAAATTTTGACCCGGACCCCCGACTCCTAAAACATCCGTGGGTTAACACACACGAAAAACTGGCAAAATCTCCTAATTCCTATTGCGTTACCAATAAAATGCTCCTAAACCCCTCTATAGCCTCACCGGCGCTACTGGAGTCGTTCCCCAGGTCGTTACGGACGCTATTATGGAAGAATCCAAGAAAATTTGACCCGGACCCCAGCACCTAAAAAATCCGTGAGCTAACACACACGAAAAACTGGCAAAATCGCCTCATTTCTATTGCATCGCCAATAAAATATTCCTAAACCCCTCTATAGCACCTCCGGGGCTACTGGAGTCGTTCCCTAGGTCGTTACGGACGCTACTATAGAATAATCCAAAAAATTTTGACCAGGACCCCCAGCACCTAAAATATCTGTGGGCTAACACACACGAAAAAGTGGCAAAATTTCTTAATTCCTATTGCGCGGCCAATAAAATGCTCCTAAACCCCTTTAAAGCGCCCTCGGGGCTACTGGAGTCGTTCCCAAGGTCGTTATGGACACTGCTATGGAAGGATCCAAGAAAATTCGACCTGGACCCCCAGCACCTAAAAATTCCGTGGGCTAACACACACGAAAAACTTACAAAATTGCCTAATTCCTATTGCATCGCCAATAAAATGCTTCTGAACCCCTCTAAAGCGACGACGGGGCTACTGGAATCGTTCCCAAGGTCGTTATGGATGCTACTACAGAAGGATCCAAGAAAATTCGACCCGAACCACCGGCACCTAAAAAATCCGTGGGTTAACACACAAAAAAACCTGGCAAAATCGCCTAATTCCTATTGCGTCACCAATAAAATGCTCCTAAACCCCTCTATAGCGCCGTCGGGGCCACTAGAGTCATTCCCTAGGTCATTACGGACGCTACTATAGAAGAATCCAAGAAAATTCGACCCGTACCCCCGGCACCTAAAAAATCTGTGGGCTAACACACACGAAAAACTAGCAAAATCCCCTAATTCCTATTGCGTCGCCAATAAAATATTCCTAAACCCTTCTATAGCACTTCCGGGGCTACTGGAGTCACTCCCCAGGTCGTTACGGACACTATTATGGAAGAATCCAAGAAAATTTGACCCTTACCCCCGGCACCTAAAATATCTGTGGGCTAACACACACGAAAAAGTGGCAAAATTACTTAATTCCTATTGCGTCGCCAATAAAATGCTCCTAAACCCCTCTAAAGCGTCGTCGGGGCTACTGGAGTCGTTCTCCAAGTCGTTACGGATGCTACTATGGAAGAATCCAAGAAAATTTGACCCGAAACCCCGGCACCTAAAAAGTCTTTATGCTAATACACACGAAAAACTGGCAAAATTGCCTAATTCCTATTGCGTCGCCAATTAAATACTTCTAAACCCCTTTATAGGGCCGCCGGGGCTACTGGAGTCATTCCCCGGGTCGTTACGGACGCCACTATAGAAGAATCCAAGAAACTTTGACCCGAACCCCAGGCACCTAAAAATTCTGTGGGCTAACACACACAAAAAACTGGCAAAATCGCCTAATTCCTATTGCGTTGCCAATAAAATGCTCATAAACCCCTCTATAGTGCCGCCGGGGCTACTAGAGTCATTCCCTAGGTCATTACGAATGCTACTATGGATGAATACAAGAAAATTCGACACGGACACCTGACATGAAAAAAATCCTTGGGCTAACACACATGAAAAACTGGTAAAATCACCTAATTCCTATTGCGTCTCTAATAAAATGCTCCTAAACCCCTCTATAGCGCCACCGGGGCTACTAGATGTGTTCCCTAGGTCTTTACGGAAGCTACTATGGAATAATCCAAGAAAATTTGACCCGAATCCCCGGCACCTAAAAAATCCGTGGGTTAACACACACAAAAAACTGGCAAAATCGCCTAATTCCTATTGCATCGCCAATAAAATGCTCTTAAACCCCTCTATATCGCCGCCGGGGCTACTGGAGTCTTTCCCAAGTCGTTATGGATGATACTAAATAATCCAAGAAAATTCGACATGGACCCTTGGCACGTAAAAAATCTGTAGTCTAACAGCACGAAAAATTGGCAAAATTGCCTAATACCTATTGCGTCTCTAATAAAATGATCCTAAACCCCTCTAAAGCACCGCCGGGGCAACTAGATTTGTTCCCCAGGTCGTTACGGATGCTACTATGGAATAATCAAGAAAATTCTACCCAGACCCCGGCACCTAAAATATCCATTGGCTAACACACACGAAAAAGTGGAAATATTGCTTAATTCCTATTGTACCGCCAATAAAATACTCCTAAGCCCCTCTATGGCGCCGCCGGGGCTACTGGAGTCGTTCCTCAGGTCGTTACAGATGCTACAATGGAAGAATCCAAAAAATTTAGACACGGCCCCGCGGTACGTAAAACATCTGTGGGCTAACTCATACGAAAAACTGCCAAAATCGCCTAATTCCTAGTGCGTCTCAAATAAAATGCTCCTAAACCCCTCTAAAGCGCCGCCGGGGCTACTGGAGTAGTTCCCCAGGTCATTACGGACGCTACTATGGAAGAAATCAAGAAAATTCGACCCGCACCCCTGGCACCTAAAAATTCCGTCGGCTAACACACACGAAAAACATGCAAAATCGCCTAATTCTAATTACGTCGCTACTATGGATGAATCTAAGAAAATTTGTCCCGGACCCCCGGCACTTAAAAAATCTATGGGCTAAGACACACGAAAAACTGGCAAAATCATCTAATTCCTATTGCGTCGCCAATAAAATGCTCCTAAACCCCTCTAAAGCACCGCCGGAGCTACTGGAGTCGTTCCCCAGGTCGTTACGGATTCTACTATGTAAGAATCCAAGAAAATTTAACCCGGACCCCCAACACCGAAAAAATCCGTGGGCTAACACATACGAAAAACTTGCAAAATTGCCTAATTCCTATTGCGTCGCCAATAAAATGCTCCTGAACCCCTCTAAAGCGCCTCCGGGGCTATTGTAGTCGTTCCCAAGGTCGTTATGGACACTACTATGGAAGGATCCAAGAAAATTCAACCCGTACCCCCGGCACCTAAAAATTCCGGGGGCTAACACACACGAAAAACTTGCAAAATTGTTTAATTCCTATTGCGTCGCCAATAAAATACTCCTGAACCCCTCTAAAGCGCCGCCGGGACTACTGGAGTCGTTCCCAAGGTCGTTATGGATGCTACTATGGAAGGATCCAAGAATATTTGACCCGAACCACCGGCACCTAAAAAGTCCGTGGGTTAACACACACAAAAAACTAGCAAAATTGCCTAATTCCTATTGCATCGCCAATAAAATGCTCCTAAACCCCTCTATAGCGCCGTCGGGGACACTGGAGTCGTTCCCCAGGTCATTACGGACGCTACTATAGAAGAATCCAAGAAAATTCGACCCGCACCCCCGGCACCTAATAAATCTGTGGGCTAACACACATGAAAAACCGGCAAAATCACCTAATTCCTATTGCGTCGCCAATAAAATGCTCCTAAACCCCTCTATAGCACCGCCGAGGCTACTGGAGTCGTTCCCCAGGTTGTTACGGACGCTATAATGGAAGAATCTAAGAAAATTCGACACGGACCCCTGGCACGTTAAAAATCTGTAGGCTAACACACATGAAAAACTGGCAAAATTGCCTAATTCCTATTGCGTCTCTAATAAAATTATCCTAAACCCCTCTAAAGAACCGCTAGGGCTACTGGAGTCGTTCCCCAGGTCGTTACGGATACTACTATGGAATAATCCAAGAAAATTCGACCCGGACACCCGTCACCTAAAATATCTGTGGGCTAACATACACGAAAAAGTGGCAAAATTGCCTAATTCCTATTGCGACGCCACTAAAATGCTAGTAAACCCCTCTATAGCGCAGCCGGGGCTACTGGAGTTGTTCCCCAGATCATTACGGACGCTACTATCAAAAAATCTAAGAAAATTCGACCCGAACCCTCGGCATCTAAAAAATCCTTACGTTAATACACACGAAAAACTGGCAAAATTGCCTAATTCCTATTGCGTCTCCAATAAAATGCTCCTAAACTCCTCTGAAGCACCGCCGGGGCTACTGGAGTCATTCCCAGGTCGTTACGGACACTACTATTAAAGAATCCAAGAAAATTTGACCCGGACCCCCGGCACCTAAAAAATCGGTGGGCTAACACACACTAAAAACTGGCAAAATCGCCTATTTCCTATTGTGTCGCCAATAAAATGCTCCTAAACCTCTCTATAGCGTCGCCGGGGCTACGGAAGTCATTCCCTAGGTCCTTACGGACGCTACTATGGAAGAATGGAAGAAAATACGACCCAGACCCCCGGCACCTAAAAATTTTGTGGGTTAACACACACAAAAAATTGGAAAAATCACCTAATTCCTATTGCGTCGTCAATAAAATTCTCCAAAACCCCTCTATAGCACCGCCGGGGCTACTGGAGTCGTTCCCTAATCATTATAGACGCTACTATTGAAGAATCTAAGAAAATTCGACACGGACCCCTGGCACATAAAAAATCTGTGGGCTAACACACAAAAAAAACTGGCAAAATTGCCTAATTCCTATTGCGTCTCTAATAAAATGATCCTAAACCCTCTAAAGAACTGCCGGGGCTACTAGAGTCGTTCCCTAAGTCATTACGGATGCTACTATGGAAGAATCCAAGAAAATTCGACCCAGACCCCCGGCACCTAAAATATCCGTGGGCTAACACACACAAAAAAGTGGCAAAATTATCTAATTCCGATTGTGCCGCCAATAAAATGCTCCTAAACCCCTCTATAGCACAGCCAGGGCTACTGGAGTCGTTACCCAGGTCGTTACGGATGACACAATGGATGAATCCAAAAACTTTCGACATAGCCCCCCGGCACGTAAAAAATCCGTAGGCTAACACACACGAAAAACTGGCAAAATCGCCCAATTCCTATTGCGTCTCAAATAAAATGCTCCTAAACCCCTCTAAAGTACCGTTGGGGCAACTTGAGTCATTCCCTAGGTCATTATGGACACTACTCTGGAAGAATCCAAGAATATTTGACCCGAAACCCCGGCACCTAAAAAACTGTGGGCTAACAAACACGAAAAACTGGCAAAATCTCCTAATTCCTATTGTGTCGCCAATAAAATGCTTCTAAACCCCTCTATAGCACCGCCGGGGCTACTAGAGTCGTTCCACAGATCATTACGGATGCTACTATCAAAGAATCAAAGAAAATTCGACCCGGACCCTCGGCACCTAAAAAATCCTTACGCTAATACACACGAAAAGCTGGCAAAATTGCCTAATGCCTATTGCGTCTCTAATAAAATGCTCCTAAACAGCTCTATAGCGCCGCCGGGGCTACTGGAGTCGTTCTCCAAGTCGTTACGAAAGCTACTATGGAAGAATCCAAGAAAATTTGACCCGAACCCCCGGCACCTAAAAAATCTATGGGCTAACACACACGAAAAACTGGCAAAATCGCCTAATTCCTATTGCATCTCCAATAAAATGCTCCTATACCCCTCTAAAGCGCCGCCGGGGCTACTGGAGTCGATCCCCAGGTCGTTACGAACGCTACTATGGAAGAATCCAACAAAATTCGACCTAGACCCCCGGCACCTAAAAATTCAGGGGGCTAACACACGCAAAAAACTGGCAAAATCGCCTAATTCCCATTGCGTCGTCAATAAAATTCTCCAAAACCCCTCTATAGCACCACCGGGGCTACTGGAGTCGTTCCCTAGTCGTTATAGACGCTACTATTGAAGAATCCAAGAAAATTCGACACGGACCCCTGGCACATAAAAAATCTGTGGGCTAACACACAAAAAAAACTGGCAAAATCGCCTAATTCCTATTGCGTCGCCAATAAAATGCTCCTAAACCCCTCTAAAGCACTGCCGGAAATACTGGAGTCATTTCCCTGGTCGTTATGAACGCTACTATGGAAGAATCCAACAAAATTCGACCTAGACCCCCGGCACCTAAAAATTCAGTGGGCTAACACACACAAAAAACTGGCAAAATCGCCTAATTCCCATTGCGTCGCCAATAAAATGCTCATAAACCCCTCTATAGCACCGCCGGGGCAACTGGAGTCTTTACCCAGGTCGTTACGGATGCTACTATGGAAGAATCCAAGAAAATTTGACCCAAACCCCCGGCACCTAAAAAATCTATGGGTTAACACAAACGAAAAACTAGCAAAACTACCTAATTCCTATTACGTCGCCAATTAAATGCTCCTAAATCCCTCTATAGGGCCACCGGGGCTACTGGAGTCGTCCCCAGGTCGTTACAGACGCTACTATAGAAATAATTAAGAAAATTCGACCCTCACCCACAGCACCTAAAAATTCTGTGGGCTAACACACACGAAAAACTGGCAAAATCGCCTAATTCTTATTGCGTCTCTAATAAAATGCTCCTATACCCCTCTAAAGCACCGCCGGGGCTACTGGAGTCATTCCCCAGGTCGTTACGGACGTTACTATGTAAGAATTCAAGAAAATTTGACCCGCACCCCCAACACCTAAAAAATCCGTGGAATAACACACACGAAAAACTGGCAAAATCACCTAATTCCTATTGCATCGCCAATAAAATTCTCCTAAACCCCTCTAAAGAGCGGCCAGGGCCACTGGAGTCATTCCCCAGGTTGTTACGGACGCTACAATGGAAGAAATCAAGAAAATTCAACCCGCACCCCTGGCACCTAAAAATTCTGTGGGCTAACACACACGAAAAACTTGCAAAATTGCCTAATTCCTATTGCGTCGCCAATAAAATGCTCTTGAAACCCTCTAAAGCATCGTTGGGGCTACTGGAGTCGTTCTCCTAGTCGTTACGGACGCTACTATGGAAGAATCCAAGAAAATTCGACCCGAACCCCCGGCACCTAAAAAATCCGTGGGCTAACACACACAAAAATTAGGCAAAATCGCCTAATTCCTATTACGTCGCAAATAAAATGCTCCTAAACCCCTCTAAAGCGTCGTCGGGGCTACTGGATTCGTTACCCTAGTCATTACGGATGCTACTATGTAAGAATCCAAGAAAATTCGACCCAGACCCCCGGCACCTAAAAAATCTGTGGGCTAACACACACAAAAAATTGGCAAAATTGCCTAATTCCTATTGCGTCGCAAATAAAATGCTCCTAAACCCCTCTATAGCACCGCCTGGGCTATTGGAGTCGTTCCCCAGGTCGTTACGGATGCTACTATAGAATAATACAAGAAAATTCGACCCTGACCCCAGGCACCTAAAAAATCCGTTGGCTAACACACACGAAAAATTGGCAAAATCGCCTAATTCTTATTACGTCCCCAATAAAATGTTCCTAAATCTCTCTATAGCGCCACCGGGGCTACTGGAGTCGTTCCTCAGGTCGTTACTGACGCTACTATGATAGAATCCAAGAAAATATGACCCGAGCCCCCGGCACCTAAAAAATCTGTGGGCTAACACACACGAAAAACTGGCAAAATCTCCTAATTCCTATTGCGTCGCCAATAAAATGCTCCTAAACCCCTCTATAGCACCGTCGGGGCTACTGGAGTCTTTCCTCAGGTCGTTACAGACGCTACTATGGAAGAATCCAAGAAAATTTGACCCGAACCCCCGACACCTAAAAAATCTGTGGGTTAACACACACGAAAAATTGGCAAAATTGCCTAATTCCTATTGCGTCGCCAATAAAATGCTCCTGAACCCCTCTAAAGCGCCCCCGGGGATATTGTAGTCATTCCCAAGGTCGTTATGGACACTACTATGGAAGGATCCAAGAAAATTCAACCCGTACCCCTGGCACCTAAAAATTCCGTGGGCTAACACACACGAAAAACTTGCAAAATTGCCTAATTCCTAATGAGTCGCCAATAAAATACTCCTGAACCCCTCTAAAGCGCCGCCGAGACTACTTGAGTCGTTCCCAAGGTCGTTATGGATGCTACTATGGAAGGATCCAAGAAAATTTGACCCGAACCACCGGCACCTAAAATGTCCGTGGGTTAACACACACAAAAAAGTGGCAAAATTGCCTTATTCCTATTGCATCGCCAATAAAATGCTCCTAAACCCCTCTATAGCGCTGTCGGGGCCACTGGAGTCGTTCTCCAGGTCATTACGGACGCTACTATAGAAGAATCCAAGAAAATTCGACCCGCACCCCCGGCACCTAATAAATCTGTGGGCTAACACACACGAAAAACCGGCAAAATCACCTAATTCCTATTGCGTCGCCAATAAAATGCTCCTAAACCCCTCTATAGCACCGCCGAGGCTACTGGAGTCGATCCCCAGGTTGTTACGGACGCTATAATGGAAGAATCTAAGAAAATTCGACACGGACCCCTGGCACGTTAAAAATCTGTGGGCTAACACACATGAAAAACTGGCAAAATTGCCTAATTCCTATTGCGTCTCTAATAAAATGATCCTAAACCCCTCTATAGCACCGCCGGGGCTACTGGAGTCGTTCCCTAGTCGTTATAGATGCTACTATGGAAGAATCCAAGAAAATTCGACACGGACCCCTGGCACATAAAAAATCTGTGGGCTAACACACACAAAAAACTGGCAAAATTGCCTATTTCCTATTGCGCCGCCACTAAAATGCTACTAAACCCCTCTATAGCGCAGCCGGGGCTACTGGAGTCGTTCCCCAGATCATTACGGACGCTACTATCAAAGAATCCAAGAAAATTCGACCCGAACTCTCGGCATCTAAAAAATCCTTACGCTAATACACACGAACAATTGGCAAAATTGCCTAATTCCTATTGCGTTTCCAATAAAATGCTCCTAAACTCCTCTGAAGCACCGCCGGGGCTACTGGACTCATTCCCAGGTCGTTACGGACACTACTATTAAAGAATCCAAGAAAATTTGACCCGGACCCCCGGCACCTAAAAAATCGGTGGGCTAACACACACGAAAAACTGGCAAAATCGCCTAATTCCTATTGTGTCGCCAATAAAATGCTCATAAACCTCTCTATAGCGTTGCCGGGGCTACTGAAGTCATTCCCCAGGTCCTTACGGACGCTACTATGGAAGAATGGAAGAAAATACGACCCAGACCCCTGGCACCTAAAAATTTTGTGGGCTAACACACACGAAAAACTTGCAAAATCACCTAATTCCTATTGCGTCGTCAATAAAATTCTCCAAAACCCCTCTATAGCACCGTTGGGGCTACTGGAGTCATTCCCTAGTCGTTATAGATGCTACTATTGAAGAATTCAAGAAAATTCAACACGGACCCCTGGCACATAAAAAATCTGTGGGCTAACACACACGAAAAACTGGCAAAATTGCCTAATTCCTATTGCATCTCTAATAAAATGATCCTAAACCCTCTAAAGAACCACCGGGGCTACTAGAGTCGTTCCCCAAGTCATTACGGATGCTACTATGGAAGAATCCAAGAAAATTCGACCCGAACCCCCGGCACCTAAAATATCCGTGGGTTAACACACACAAAAAAGTGGCAAAATTATCTAATTCCTGTTGCGCCGCCAATAAAATGCTCCTAAACCCCTCTATAGCGTAGCCAGGGCTACTGGAGTCGTTACCCAGGTCGTTACGGATGCCACAATGGAAGAATCCAAGAACTTTCGACACGGTCCCCCGGCACGTAAAAAATCCGTGGGCTAACACACACGAAAAACTGGCAAAATCGCCCAATTCCTATTGCGTCTCAAATAAAATGCTCCTAAACCCCTCTAAAGTACCGTTGGGGCAACTTGAGTCGTTCCCTAGGTCGTTATGGACTCTACTATAGAAGAATCCAAGAATATTTGACCTGAAACCCCGGCACCTAAAAAACCGTGGGCTAACAAACACGAAAAACTGGCAAAATATCATAATTCCTATTGTGTCGCCAATAAAATGCTCCTAAACCCCTCTATAGCACCGCCGGGGCTACTGGAGTCGTTCCCCAGATCATTACGGATGCTACTATCAAAGAATCCAAGAAAATTCGACCCGGACCCTCGGCACCTAAAAAATCCTTACGCTAATACATACGAAAAATTGGCAAAATTGCCTAATGCCTATTGCGTCTCCAATGAAATGCTCCTAAACAGCTTTATAGCGTCGCCGGGGCTACATGAGTCGTTCTCCAGGTCGTTACAGAAGCTACTATGGAAGAATCCAAGAAAATTTGACCCGAACCCCCGGCACCTAAAAAATCTATGGGCTAACACATATGAAAAACTGGCAAAATTGCCTAATTCCTATTGCGTCTCCAATAAAATGCTCCTATACCCCTCTAAAGCGCCGCCGGGGCTACTGGAGTCGTTTCTCAGGTCGTTACGGACCCTACTATGGAAGAATCCAATAAAATTCGACCTAGACCCCCGGCACCTAAAAATTCAGGGGGCTAACACACACAAAAAACTGGCAAAATCGCCTAATTCCCATTGCGTCGCCAATAAAATACTCATAAACCCCTCTATAGCACCGCCGGGGCTACTGGAGTCTTTCCCCAGGTCGTTACAGATGCTACTATGGAAGAATCCAAGAAAATTTGACCCGAACCCCCGGCACCTAAAAAATTCGTGGGTTAACACAAACGAAAAACTAGCAAAATCGCCTAATTTCTATTACGTCGCCAATTAAATGCTCCTAAATCTCTCTATAGGGCCACCGAGGCTACTGGAGTCGTTCCCCAGGTCGTTACTGACGCTACAATGGAAATAATTAAGAAAATTCGACCCTCACCCCCATCACCTAAAAATTCTGTGGGCTAACACACACGAAAAACTGGCAAGATCGCCTAATTCTTATTGCGTCTCTAATAAAATGCTCCTATACCCCTCTAAAGCATCGCCGGGGCTACTGGAGTCATTCCCCAGGTCGTTATGGACGTTACTATGTAAGAATCCAAGAAAATTTGACCCGCACCCCCAACACCTAAAAAATTCATGGAATAACACACATGAAAAACTGGCAAAGTCACCTAATTCCTATTGCATCACCAAGAAAATGCTCCTAAACCCCTCTAAAGAGCCACCATGGCCATTGGAGTCATTCCCCAGGTCGTTACGGACGCTACTATGGAAGAAATCAAGAAAATTAAAGCCACACCCCGGGCACCTAAAAATTCTGTGGGCTAACACACACGAAAAACTTGCAAAATTGCCCAATTCCTATTGCGTCGCCAATAAAATGCTCTTGAAACCCTCTAAAGCGTCGTCGGGGCTACTGGAGTCGTTCTCCTAGTCGTTACGAACGCTACTATGGAAGAATCCAAGAAAATTCGACCCGAACCCCCGGCACCTAAAAAATCCGTGGGCTAACACACACAAAAATTAGGCAAAATCGCCTAATTCCTATTGCGTCGCAAATAAAATGCTCCTAAACCCCTCTAAAGCGTCGTTAGGGCTACTGGAGTCGTTCCCCTAGTCATTACGGATGCTACTATGGAAGAATCCAAGAAAATTCGACCCGGACCCCTGGCACCTAAAAAATCTGTGGGCTAACACACAAAAAAATTTGGCAAAATCGCCTAATTCCTATTGCGTCGCAAATAAAATGCTCCTAAACTCCTCTATAGCACCGCCTGGGCTATTGGAGTCGTTCCCCAGGTCGTTACGGATGCTACTATGGAAGAATCCAAGAAAATTTGACCCGGACCCCCAGCACCTAAAAAATCCGTGGGCTAACACATACGAAAAACTTGTAAAATTGCCTAATTCATATTGCGTCGCCAATAAAATGCTCCTGAACCCCTCTAAAGCGCCCCCGGGGCTACTTTAGTCGTTCCCAAGGTCGTTATGGACACTACTATGGAAGGAGCCAAGAAATTCGACCCGGACCCTCGGCACCTAAAAAATCTGTGGGCTAACACACACAAAAAATTGACAAAATCGCCTAATTCCTATTGCGTCGCAAATAAAATGCTCCTAAACCCCTCTATAGCACTGCCTGGGCTATTGGAGTCGTTCCCCAGGTCGTTACGGATGCTACTATGGAATAATCCAATAAAATTTGACCCGAACCACCGGCACCTAAAAAGTCTGTGGGTTAACACACACAAAAAACTGGCAAAATTGCCTAATTCCTATTGCGTCGCCAATAAAATGCTCCTAAACCCCTCTATCGCACCGTTGGGTCCACTGGAGTCGTTCCCCAGGTCATTACGGACGCTACTATAGAAGAATCCAAGAAAATTCGACCCGCACCCCCGACACCTAATAAATCTGTGGGCTAACACACACGAAAAACCAGCAAAATCACCTAATTCCTATTGCGTCGCCAATAAAATGCTCCTAAACCCCTCTATAGCACCGCCGAGGCTACTGGAGTCGTTCCCCAGGTTGTTATGGACGCTATAATGGACGAATCTAAGAAAATTCGACACGGACCCCTGGCACGTTAAAAATCTGTGGGTTAACACACATAAAAAACTGGCAAAATAGCCTAATTCCTATTGCATCGCCAATAAAATGCTCCTAAACCCCTCTATAGCGCCGTCGGGGCCACTGGAGTCGTTCCCTAGGTCATTACGGACGCTACTATAGAAGAATCCAAGAAAATTCGACCCGCACCCCCAGCACCTAATAAATCTGTGGGCTAACACACACGAAAAACCGGCAAAATCACCTAATTCCTATTGCGTCGCCAATAAAATGCTCCTAAACCCCTCTATAGCACCGCCGAGGCTACTGGAGTCGTTCCCCAAGTTGTTACAGACGCTAAAATGGAAGAATCTAAGAAAATTCGACACAGACCCCTAGCACGTTAAAAATCTGTGGGCTAACACACATGAAAAACTGGCAAAATTGCCTAATTCCTATTGCGTCTCTAATAAAATGATCCTAAACCCCTCTAAAGAACTGTCAGGGCTACTGGAGTCGTTCCCCAGGTCGTTACGGATGCTACTATGGAAGAATCCAAGAAAATTCGACCCGAACACCCGTCACCTAAAATATCTGTGGTCTAACATACACGAAAAACTGGCAAAATTGCCTAATTCCTATTGCGCCGCCACTAAAATGCTACTAAACCCCTCTATAGCGCAGCCGGGGCTACTGGAGTCGTTCCCCAGATCATTACGGACGCTACTATCAAAGAATCCAAGAAAATTCGACCCGAACCCTCGGCATCTAAAAAATCCTTACGCTAATACACACGAAAAACTGGCAAAATTGCCTAATTCCTATTGCGTCTCCAATAAAATGCTCCTAAACTCCTCTGAAGCACCGCCAGTGCTATTGGAGTCATTCCCAGGTCGTTACAGACACTACTATTAAAGAATCCAAGAAAATTTGACCTGGACCCCCGGCACCTAAAAAATCGGTGGGCTAACACACACGAAAAACTGGCAAAATCGCCTAATTTCTATTGTGTCGCCAATAAAATACTCCTAAACCACTCTATAGCGTCGTTCCCCAGGTCGTTACGGATGCTACTATGAAAGAATGGAAGAAATTACGACCCAGACCCCCGGCACCTAAAACTTTTGTGGGCTAACACACACGAAAAATTGGCAAAATCACCTAATTCCTATTGCGTCGTCAATAAAATTCTCCAAAACCCCTCTATTGCACCGTCGGGACTACTGGTGTCGTTATAGACGCTACTATTGAAGAATCCAAAAAAATTCAACACGGACCCCTGGCACATAAAAAATCTGTGGGCTAACACACACAAAATACTAGTAAAATTGCCTAATTCCTATTGCATCGCCAATAAAATGCTCCTAAACCCCTCTATAGCGCCGCCGGGGCTACTAGATTCGTTCCCCAGGTCGTTACGGATGCTACTATGGAAGAATACAAGAAAATTTGACTCGGACCCCCGTCACCAAAAAAATCTGTGGGCTAACATACACAAAAAACTAGAAAAATCACCTAATTCCTATTGTGTCGCAAATAAAATGATCCTAAACCCCTCTAAAGCGCCGCCGGGGCTACTAGAGTCATTCCCTAGGTCATTACGGACGCTACTGTGGAAGAAATCAAGAAAATTCGACCCAGACCCCCGGCATCTAAAAATTCAGTGGGCGAACACACACGAAAAACTGGCAAAATCGCCTAATTCCTATTGCGTCGCCAATAAAATGCTCCTAAACCCCTCTATAGCATCGCCGGGGCTACTGGAGTCTTTCCCCAGGTCGTTACGGACGCTCCTATGGAAGAATCCAAGAAAATTTAACCCGAACCCTCGGTACCTAAAATATCCGTGGGTTAACACACACAAAAAACTAGCAAAATCGCCTAAATCTTATTACATCGCCTATAAAATGTTCCTAAGTTCCTCTATAGCACTGCCGGGGCTACTGGAGTCATTCACCAGGTCATTACGGACGCTACTATGGAAGAATCCAAGAAAATTCGACCCAGACCTCCGGCACCTAAAAAATCTGTGGGCTAACACACACGAAAAATTGGCAAAATCGCCTAATTCGTATTGCGTCTCCAATAAAATGCTCATATACCCCTCTAAAGCATCGCCGGGACTACTGGAGTCGTTCCCCAGGTCGTTACGGATGCTACTATGGAAGAATCAAAGAAATTTGACCTGGACCCCCGGCACCTAAGAAATTCGTGGGCTAACACATACGAAAAACTGGCAAAATTGCCTAATTCCTATTGCGTTGCCAATAA
Organism: Solanum dulcamara; assembly: GCF_947179165.1. Taxonomy (NCBI): domain Eukaryota; kingdom Viridiplantae; phylum Streptophyta; class Magnoliopsida; order Solanales; family Solanaceae; genus Solanum; species Solanum dulcamara. Next base: position 740,594 of record NC_077237.1, on the reverse strand, counting down.
AATACTCCTGAACCCCTCCAAAGCGCCGTTGGGGCTACTGGAGTCGTTCCCAAGGTCGATATGGACGCTACTATGGAAGGATCCAAGAAAATTCGACCTGTACCCCCGGTACCTAAAATATCCGTGGGCTAACACATACGAAAAAGTGGCAAAATTGCCTAATTCCTATTGCGCCACTAATAAAATACTCCTAAACTCCTCTATAGAGCTGTCGGGGCTACTGGAGTCGTTCCCCAGGTCATTACGAATGCTACAATGGAAGAATACAAGAAATTTAGACACGGCCCCCCGGAAAGTAAAAAATCCGTGGGCTAACACATACGAAAAACTTGCAAAATTGCCTAATTCCTATTGCGTCGCCAATAAAATGTTGCTGAACTCCTATAAAGCGCCGCCGGGGCTACTGGAGTCGTTCCCAAGGTCGTTATGGACGCTAATATGGAAGTATCCAAGAAAATTCGACCCGGACCCCCGGCACCTAAAACATCCGTGGGCTAACACACACGAAAAACTTGCAAAATTGCCTAATTCCTATTGCGTTGCCAATAAAATACTCCTGAACCCCTCCAAAGCGCCGTTGGGGCTACTGGAGTCATTCCCAAGGTCGTTACAAACGCTACTATAGAAGAATCTACGAAAATTCGACCCGCAGCCCCGACACCTAAAACATTTGTGGGCTAACACACACGAAAAACTGGCAAAATTGCCTAATTCCTGTTGCGTCGCCAATAAAATGCTCCTAAACGACTCTAAAGCACCGCCGGGGCTACTAAAGTCGTTCCCCAGGTTGTTACGGACGCTACTACGGAAGAATCCAAGAAAATTTGACCTGGAACCCCGGCACCTAAAAAATCCGTGGGCTAACACACACGAAAAACTGGCAAAATCTCTTAATTCCTATTTCATCGCCAATAAAATGCTCCTAAACCCCTCTATAGCACCGCCGGGGCTACTGGAGTCGCTCCCCAGGTCGTTACGGACGATAGTTTGGAAGAAATCTAGAAAATTCGACCTGGACCCCTGGCACCTAAAAATTCTATGGGCTAATACACACAAAAAACTGGCAAAATCGCCTAATTTCTATTGCGTCTCCAATAAAATGCTCCTAAACCCCTCTACCGCACCGCTGGGGCTACTAGAGTCGTTCCCGAGGTCATTACGGACGGTACTATGAAAGAATCCAAGAAATTCAACCCGGACCCCCGGTACCTAAAATATTTGTAGGCTAACACACATAAAAAAGTGGCAAAATTGCCTAATTTCTATTGCGCCGCCAATAAAATGCTCCTAAACCCGTCTAAAGCGCTGCCGGATCTACTAGAGTCATTCCCCAGGTCGTTACGGACGCTACTATTGAAGAATTTAAGGAAATTTGACCCGGACCCCCTTCACCTAAAATATTCGTGGGCTAACACACACGAAAAAGTGGCAAAATTGCTTAATTCCTATTGCGCCGCTAATAAAATGCTCCTAAACCCCTCTATAGCGCTGCCAGGGCTACTGGAGTCGTTTCCCAAGTCGTTACGGATGCTACTATAGAAGAAATCAAGAAAATTCGACCCGTACCTGCGACACCTAAAAATTCTGTAGGCTAACACACACGAAAAACGGGCAATATTGCCTAATTCATATTGCATCGCCAATAATATATTCCTAAACCCCTTTTTTGCACCGCCGGGGCTACTGGAGTCGCTCCCCAGGTCGTTACGGACAATACTATGGAAGAAATCAAGAAAATTCGACCTGGACCCCTGGCACCTAAAAATTCTATGGGCTAACACATACGAAAAACTGGCAAAATCACCTAATTCCTATTGCGTCGCCAATAAAATGCTCCTAAACCCCTCTATCGGACCGCCTAGGCTACTGGAGTCATTTCCCAAGTCGTTACGGACGCTAAAATGGAAGAATCCAAGAAAATTCGACACGGACACCCGGCACCTAAAATATTCATGGGCTAACATACACGAAAAAGTGGCAAAATTGCCTAATTCCTATTGCGCCGCCAATAAAATGCTACTAAACCCCTCTATAGCACAGCCGGGGCTACTGGAGTCATTCCCCAGATCGTTACGGATGCTACTATGGAAGAATCCAAGAAAATTCGACCCGAACCCTCGGCATCTAAAAAATCCTTACGCTAATACACACGAAAACTAGCAAAATTGCCTAATTCCTATTGCGTCTCCAATAAAATGCTCCTAAACCCCTCTATAGCACCGCCGGGGCTACTGGAGTCGTTCCCCAGGTCGTTACGGATGCTACTAGAGAAGAATCCAAGAAAATTTGACCCGAACCCCTGGCACCTAAAAAATCCTTATGCTAATACACACGAAAAACTGACAAAATTGCCTAATTTCTATTGTGTCTCCAATAAAATGCTCCTAAACCCCTCTAAAGCACCGCCGGGGCTACTGGAGTCATTTCTAGGTCGTTACGGATGCTACTATGGAAGAATCCAAGAAAATTGACCCAGACCCCCGGCACCTAAAAAATCTGTGGGCTAACACACACGAAAAAGTGGCAAAATTACGTAATTCCTATTGCGCCGCCAATAAAATGCTCCTAAACCCCTCTAAAGCATCGTCGGGGCTACTAGAGTCGTTCTCCAGGTCGTTATGGACGCTACTATGGAAGAAATCAAGAAAATTCGACCCGCACCCCCGGCACCTAAAACATATATGGGCTAACACACACGAAAAACTGGCAAAATCTCTTAATTCCTATTTCGTCGCCAATAAAATGCTCCTAAACCCCTCTATAGCACCGTCGGGGTTACTGGAGTCGCTCCCCAGGTCGTTACGGAAGATACTATGGAAGAAATCAAGAAAATTCGACCTGGACCCCTGGCACCTAAAAATTCTATGGGCTAATACACACAAAAAACTGGCAAAATTGCCTAATTTCTATTGCGTCTCCAATAAAATGCTCCTAAAACCCTCTATCGCACCGCCGGGGCTACTGGAGTCATTCCCGAAGTCGTTACGGACGGTACTATGAAAGAATACAAGAAAATACTACCCGGACCCCCGGTACCTAAAATATCCGTGGGCTAACACACACGAAAAAATGGCAAAATTACCTAATTCCTATTGCGCCGCCAATAAAATGCTCCTAAACCCCTCTAAAGTGCCGCCGGATCTACTAGAGTCATTCCCCAGGTCGTTACGGATGGTACTATTGAAGAATTTAAGGAAATTTGACCCGGACCCCCTTCACCTAAAATATCTGTGGGCTAACACACACGAAAAAGTGGCAAAATTGCTTAATTCCTATTGCGCCGCCAATAAAATGCTCATAAACCCCTCTATAGCGCTATCAGGTCTACTGGAGTCATTTCCCAAGTCGTTACGGACGCTAAAATGGAAGAATCCAAGAAAATTCGACACGGACACCCGGCACCTAAAATATTCATGGGCTAACATACACGAAAAAGTGGCAAAATTGCCTAATTCCTATTGCGCCGCCAATAAAATGCTACTAAACCCCTCTATAGCACAGCCGGGGCTACTGGAGTCATTCCCCAGATCGTTACGGATGCTACTATGGAAGAATCCAAGAAAATTCGACCCGAACCCTCGGCATCTAAAAAATCCTTACGCTAATACACACGAAAAACTAGCAAAATTGCCTAATTCCTATTGCGTCTCCAATAAAATGCTCCTAAACCCCTCTATAGCACCGCCGGGGCTACTGGAGTCGTTCCCCAGGTCGTTACGGATGCTACTAGGAAAGAATCCAAGAACATTTGACCCGAACCCCCGGCACCTAAAAAATCCTTATGATAATACACACGAAAAACTGACAAAATTGCCTAATTTCTATTGCGTCTCCAATAAAATGCTCCTAAACTCCTCTAAAGCACCGCCGGGGCTACTAGAGTCATTTCCAGGTCGTTACGGACGCTACTATGGAAGAATCAAAGAAAATTGACCCGGACCCCCGGCACCTAAAAAATCTGTGGGCTAACACACACGGAAAAGTGGCAAAATTACTTAATTCCTATTGCGCCGCCAATAAAATGCTCCTTAACCCCTCTAAAGCACCGTCGGGGCTACTGGAGTGGTTCTCCAGGTCGTTATGCACGCTACTATTGAAGAAATCAAGAAAATTCGACCCGCACCCCCGGCACCTAAAAAATCTGTGGGCTAACACACACGAGAAACTGGCAAAATTGCTTAATTCCTATATCGCCGCCAATAAAATAATCCTAAACCCCTCTAAAGTGCCAACGGGGCTACTGGAGTCGTTCCCCAAGTCGTTACGAATGCTACTACGGAAGAATCCAAGAAAATTTGACCTGGAACCCCGGCACCTAAAAAATCCGTGGGCTAACACACACGAAAAACTGGCAAAATCTCCTAATTCCTATTTCATCGCCAATAAAATGCTCCTAAACCCCTCTATAGCACCGTCGGAGCTACTGGAGTCACTCCCCAGGTCGTTACGGATGATAGTATCGAAGAAATCAAGAAAATTCGACCTGGACCCCTGGCACCTAAAAATTCTATGGGCTAATACACACAAAAAACTGGCAAAATTGCCTAATTTCTATTGCGTCTCCAATAAAATGCTCCTAAACCCCTCTACCGCACCGCCGGGGCTACTAGAGTCGTTCCCGAGGTCGTTACGGACGGTACTATGAAAGAATCAAAGAAAATTCAACCCGGACCCCCGGTACCTAAAATATCCGTAGGCTAACACACATAAAAAAGTGGCAAAATTGCCTAATTCCTATTGCGCCGCCAATAAAATGCTCCTAAACCCCTCTAAAGCGCTGCCGGATCTACTAAAGTCATTCCCCAGGTCGTTACGGATGCTACTATTGAAGAATTTAAGGAAATTTGACCCGGACCCCCTTCACCTAAAATATTCGTGGCCTAACACACACGAAAAAATGGCAAAATTACCTAATTCCTATTGCGCCGCCAATAAAATGCTCCTAAACCCCTCTAAAGCGCCGCCGGATCTACTAGAGTCATTCCCCAGGTCGTTACGGATGGTACTATTGAAGAATTTAAGGAAATTTGACCCGGACCCCCTTCACCTAAAATATCTGTGGGCTAACACACACGAAAAAGTGGCAAAATTGCTTAATTCCTATTGCGCCGCCAATAAAATGCTCATAAACCCCTCTATAGCGCTATCAGGTCTACTGGAGTCGTTTCCCAAGTCGTTACGGACGCTACTATAGAAGAAATCAAGAAAATTCGACCTGTACCCCCGGCACCTAAAAATTCTGTAGGCTAACACACACGAAAACGGGCAATATTGCCTAATTCCTATTGCGACGCCAATAATATATTGTTAAACCCCTTTATTGCACCGCCGGGGCTACTGGAGTCTCTCCCCAGGTAGTTACGGACGATACTATGGAAGAAATCAAGAAAATTCGACCTGGACCCCTGGCACCTAAAAATTCTATGGGCTAATACACACGAAAAACTGGCAAAATTACCTAATTCCTATTGCGTCGCCAATAAAATGCTCCTAAACCCCTCTATCGGACCGCCTAGGCTACTGGAGTCGTTCCCCAGGTCGTTACGGACGCTAAAATGGAAGAATCCAAGAAAATTCGACACGGACACCCGGCACCTAAAATATTCGTGGGCTAACATACACGAAAAAGTGGCAAAATTGTCTAATTTCTATTGCGCCGCCAATAAAATGCTACTACACCCCTCTATAGCACAGCCGGGGCTACTGGAGTCAATCCCCAGATCGTTACGGATGCTACTATGGAAGAATCCAAGAAAATTCGACCCGAACCCTCGGCATCTAAAAAATCCTTACGCTAATACACACGAAAAACTAGCAAAATTGCCTAATTCCTATTGCGTCTCCAATAAAATGCTCCTAAACCCCTCTATAGCACCGCCGGGGCTACTGGAGTCGTTCCCCAGGTCGTTACGGATGCTACTAGGAAAGAATCCAAGAACATTTGACCCGAACCCCCGGCACCTAAAAAATCCTTATGATAATACACACGAAAAACTGACAAAATTGCCTAATTTCTATTGCGTCTCCAATAAAATGCTCCTAAACTCCTCTAAAGCACCGCCGGGGCTACTGGAGTCATTTCCAGGTCGTTACGGACGCTACTATGGAAGAATCAAAGAAAATTGACCCAGACCCCCGGCACCTAAAAAATCTGTGGGCTAACACACACGAAAAAGTGGCAAAATTACTTAATTCCTATTGCGCCGCCAATAAAATGCTCCTTAACCCCTCTAAAGCACCGTCGGGGCTACTGGAGTCGTTCTCCAGGTCGTTATGCACGCTACTATTGAAGAAATCAAGAAAATTCGACCCGCACCCCCGGCACCTAAAAAATCTGTGGGCTAACACACACGATGAACTGGCAAAATTGCTTAATTCCTATATCGCCGCCACTAAAATAATCCTAAACCCCTCTAAAGTGCCAACGGGGCTACTGGAGTCGTTCCCCAGGTCGTTACGAATGCTACTACGGAAGAATCCAAGAAAATTTGACCTGGAACCCCGGCACCTAAAAAATCCGTGGGCTAACACACACGAAAAACTGGCAAAATCTCCTAATTCCTATTTCATCGCCAATAAAATGCTCCTAAACCCCTCTATAGCACCGCCGGAGCTACTGGAGTCACTCCACAGGTCGTTACGGATGATAGTATCGAAGAAATCAACAAAATTCGACCTGGACCCCTGGCACCTAAAAATTCTATGGGCTAATACACACAAAAAACTGGCAAAATTGCCTAATTTCTATTGCGTCTCAAATAAAATGCTCCTAAACCCCTCTACCGCACCGCCGGGGCTACTAGAGTCGTTCCCGAGGTCGTTACGGACGGTACTATGAAAGAATCAAAGAAAATTCAACCCGGACCCCCGGTACCTAAAATATCCGTAGGCTAACACACATAAAAAAGTGGCAAAATTGCCTAATTCCTATTGCGCCGCCAATAAAATGCTCCTAAACCCCTCTAAAGCGCTGCCGGATCTACTAAAGTCATTCCCCAGGTCGTTACGGACGCTACTATTGAAGAATTTAAGGAAATTTGACCCGGACCCCCTTCACCTAAAATATTCGTGGGCTAACACACACGAAAAAGTGGCAAAATTGCTTAATTCCAATTGCATCGCCAATAAAATGCTCCTAAACCCCTCTATCGCGCTACCAAGGCTACTGGAACGTTTCCCAAGTCGTTACGGACGCTACTATAGAAGAAATCAAGAAACTTCGACCCGTACCCGCGACACCTAAAAATTCTGTAGGCTAACACACACGAAAAACGGGCAATATTGCCTAATTCATATTGCGTCGCCAATAATATATTCCTAAACCCCTTTATTGCACCGCCGGCGCTACTGGAGTCGCTCCCCATGTCGTTACGGACGATACTATGGAAGAAATCAAGAAAATTCGACCTGGACCCCTGGCACCTAAAAATTCTATGGGCTAACACACACGAAAAACTGGCAAAATCACCTAATTCCTATTGTGTCGCCAATAAAATGCTCCTAAACCCCTCTATCGGACCGGCTAGGCTACTGGAGTCATTCTCCAGGTCGTTACGGACCCTAAAATAGAAGAATCCAAGAAAATTCGACACGGACACCCGGCACCTAAAATATCCGTGGGCTAACATACACGAAAAAGTGGCAAAATTGCCTAATTCCTATTGCGCCGCCAATAAAATGCTACTAAACCCCTCTATAGCACAGTCGGGGCTACTGGAGTCATTCCCCAGATCGTTACGGATGCTACTATGGAAGAATCCAAGAAAGTTCGACCCGAACCCTCGGCATCTAAAAAATCCTTACGCTAATACACACGAAAAACTAGCAAAATTGCCTAATTCCTATTGCGTCTCCAATAAAATGCTCCTAAACCCCTCTATAGCACCGCCGGGGCTACTGGAGTCGTTCCCCAGGTCGTTACGAATGCTACTAGAGAAGAATCCAAGAAAATTTGACCCGAACCCCCGGCACCTAAAAAATCCTTATGCTAATAATCACGAAAAACTGACAAAATTGCCTAATTTCTATTGCGTCTCCAATAAAATGCTCCTAAACCCCTCTAAAGCACTGCCGGGGATACTGGAGTCATTTCCAGGTCGTTACGGACGCTACTATGGAAGAATCAAAGAAAATTGACCCGGACCCCCGGCACCTAAAAAATCTGTGAGCTAACACACACGAAAAAGTGGCAAAATAACGTAATTCCAATTGCGCCGCCAATAAAATGCTCCTAAACCCCTCTAAAACACCGTCGGGGCTACTGGAGTCGTTCTTCAAGTCGTTATGGACTCTACTATGGAAGAAATTAAGAAAATCCGATCCGCACCCCCGGCACCTAAAAAATCTATGGGCTAACACACACGAAAAACTGGCAAAATCTCCTAATTCCTATTTCGTCGCCAATAAAATGCTCCTAAACCCCTCTATAGCACCGTCGGGGCTACTGGAGTCGCTCCCCAGGTCATTACGGAAGATACTATGGAAGAAATCAAGAACATTCGACCCGGACCCACGGTACCTAAAAATTCTTTGGGCTAACACACACGAAAAACTGGCAAAATTGCCTAATTCCTATTACGTCGCCAATAAAATGCTCCTAAACCCCTATATTGCACCGCCAGGGCTACTAGAGTCGTTCTCAAAGTCGTTACGGATGCCACAATGGAAGAATCTAAGAACTTTCGATACGGTCCCCCGGCACCTAAAAATTCGTGGGTTAAAACGCACGAAAAACTGGCAAAATTGCCTAATCCCTATTGCGTCTCAAATAAAATGCTCCTAAAGCCCTCTAAAGTGCCATCGGGGCTACTAGATTCGTTCCCCAGGTCGTTACGGACGCTACTATGGAGGAATCCAAGAAAATTTGACCCGAAACTCCGGCACCTAAAAAATTTGTGGGATAACACACATGAAAAATTGGCAAAATCTCCTAATTCCTATTTCGTCGCCAATAAAATGCTCCTAAACCCCTCTATAGAACCGCCGGGGCTACTGGAGTCGTTCCCCAGATCGTTACGGATGCTACTATCGAAGAATCCAAGAAAATATGACCCGGACCCTCGGCACCTAAAAAATCCTTACGCTAATACACACGAAAAACGGGCAAAATTGCCTAATGCCTATTGCGTCTCCAATAAAATGCTCCTAAACCATTCTATAGCGCCGCCAGGGCTACTGGAGTCGTTCCCCAGGTCGTTACGGACGCTACTATAGAAGAATCCAAGAAAATTTGACCCGAACCCCCGGCACCTAAAAAATCCTTACGCTAATACACACGAAAAACTGACAAAATTCCCTAATTTCTATTGCGTCTCCAATAAAATGCTCCTAAACCCCTCTAAAGCACCACCGGGGCTAATGGAGTCATTCCCCAGGTCGTTACGGACGTTACTATGGAAGAATACAAGAAAATTCGATTCGGACCCCCAACACCTAAAAAATCCGTGGGCTAACACACGAAAAACTGGCAAAATCGCCTAATTCTATTGTGTCGCAAAATAAAATGATCCTAACCCCCTCTAAAGCGCCACCGGAGCTACCGGAGTCGTTCTGCAGGTCGTAATGGATGCTACTATGGAAGCAATTAAGAAAATTCGACCCGGACCCCCGGCACCTAAAAATTCATGGGTTAACACACACGAAAAACTAGCAAAATCCCCTAATTTCTATTGCGTTTCCAATAAAATGCTCCTAAACCCCTCTATAGCACCTCCGGAGCTACTGGAGTCATTACCCAGGTCGTTACGGACGCTACTATGGAAGAATCCAAGAAACTTTGACCTGGACCCCCGGCACATAAAATATCCGTAGGTTAACACACACGAAAAAGTGGCAAAATCGCCTAATTCCTATTGCGTCGCCAATAAAATGCTCCTAAACCCCTCTATAGCGTCGCCGGGGCTACTAGAGTCGTAATCCAGGTCGTTACAGATGCTACTATGGAAGAAATAAAGAAAATTCGACCCAGACCCCCGGCACCTAAAAATTCGTGGGTTAACACACATGAAAAACTGGCAATATCGCCTAATTCCTATTACGTCGCCAATAAAATGCTCCTGAACAACTCTAAAGTGCCGCCGGGGCTACTGGAGTCGTTCCCTCGGTGGTTACAGACGCTACAATGGAAAAATCCAAGAAATTCTGACCCGAACCCCCGGCACCTAAAAAATCCGAGGGTTAACACACACGAAAAACTGGCAAAATTGCCTAATTCCTATTGCGTCGCAAATAAACTAATCCTAAACCCCTCTAAAGAGTCACCGGAGCTACTGGAGTCAATCTCCAGGTCGTAAAGGATGCTACTATGGAAGAAATCAAGAACATTCGACCCGGACCCCCGGTACCTAAAAATTCTGTGGGCTAACACACACGAAAAACTGGCAAAATCCCCTAATTCCTATTGTGTCGCCAATAAAATGCTCCTAACCTTTCTATAGCACCTCCGGGGCTACTGGAGTCTTTCCCCAGGTCGTTACGGACGCTACTATGGAAGAATTCAAGAAAATTCGACCCAGACCCCCGGCACCTAAAAATTCGTGGGTTAAAACGCATGAAAAACTGGCAAAATTGCCTAATCCGTATTGCGTCGCCGATAAAATGCTCCTGAACCCCTCTAAAGCGCCGCCGGGGCTACTGCAGTCTTTCCCTAGGTCGTTACGGATACTACAATGGAAAAATCTAAGAAAATCTGACCCGAACCCCCGGCACCTAAAAAATCCGAGGGTTAACACACACGAAAAACTGGCAAAATCGCCTAATTCCTATTACGTCGCCAATAAAATACTCCTAAAGCCCTCTATAGCGCCGCCGGGGCTACTGGAGTTGTTCCCCAGATCGTTACGGATTCTACTATCGAAGAATCCAAGAAAATTTGATCCGGACCCTAGGCACCTAAAAAATCCTTACGCTAATACACACGAAAACTGACAAAATTCTCTAATTTCTATTGTGTCTCCAATAAAATGCTTCTAAACCCCTCTAAAGCACCACCGAGGCTAATGGAGTCATTCCCCATGTCGTTACGGACGTTATTATGGAAGAATACAAGAAAATTTGACCCGAACCCCCGGCACCTAAAAAATCCTTACGCTAATACACACGTAAACTGACAAAATTCTCTAATTTCTATTGCGTCTCCAATAAAATGCTCCTAAACCCCTCTAAAGCACCACCGGGGCTAATGGAGTCATTCCCCAGGTCGTTACGGACGTTACTATGGAAGAATACAAGAAAATTCGATTCGGACCCCCAACACCTAAAAAATCCGTGGGCTAACACACGAAAAACTAGCAAAATCGCCTAATTCTATTGTGTCGCAAAATAAAATGATCCTAACCCCCTCTAAAGCGCCTCCGGAGCTACCGGAGTCATTCTGCAGGTCGTAATGGACGCTACTATGGAAAAATCCAAGAAATTATTACCCGAACCCCCGGCACCTAAAAAATATGTGTCTAACACACACGAAAAACTAGCAAAATCCCCTAATTCCTATTGCGTTTCCAATAAAATGCTCCTAAACCCCTCTATAGCACCTCCGGGGCTACTGGAGTCATTCCCCAGGTCGTTACGGACGCTACTATGGAAGAATCCAAGAAACTTTGACCTGGACCCCCGGCACATAAAATATCCGTAGGTTAACACACATAAAAAAGTGGCAAAATCGCCTAATTCCTATTGCGTCGCCAATAAAATGCTCCTAAACCCCTCTATAGCGTCGCCGGGGCTACTAGAGTCGTAATCCAGGTCGTTACAGATGCTACTATGGAAGAAATCAAGAAAATTCGACCCAGACCCCCGGCACCTAAAAATTCGTGGGATAACACACATGATAAACTGGCAATATCGCCTAATTCCTATTACTTCGCCAATAAAATGCTCCTAAACCCCTCTAAAGCGCCGCCGGGGCTACTAGAGTCGTACCCTCGGTCGTTACAGACGCTACAATGGAAGAATCCAAGAAAATTCGACCCGGACCCTCGGCACCTAAAAATTCGTGGGTTAAAACGCACAAAAAAATGGCAAAATTGCCTAATCCGTATTGCGTCGCCAATAAAATGCTCCTAAACCCCTCTATTGCACCGCCGGGGCTAATGGAGTCGTTCATCAGGTCGTTACGGATACTACAATGGAAGAATCTAAGAAAATCTGACCCGAACCCCCGGCACCTAAAAAATCCGAGGGTTAACACACACAAAAAACTGGCAAAATCGCCTAATTCCTATTGCGTCGCCAATAAAATGCTCCTAAACCCCTCTATAGCACCGCCGGGGCTACTGGAGTTGTTCCCCAGATCGGTATGGATTCTACTATCGAAGAATCCAAGAAAATATGACCCGAACCCTCGGCACCTAAAAAATCCTTACGCTAATACACACGAAAAACGGGCAAAATTGCCTAATGCCTATTGCGTCTCCAATAAAATGCTCCTAAACCATTCTATAGCGCCGCCAGGGCTACTGGAGTCGTTCCTCAGGTCATTACGGACGCTACTATAGAAATAATTAAGAAAATTTGACCCGAACCCCCGGCACCTAAAAAATTCTTACGCTAATACACACGAAAAACTAACAAAATTCCCTAATTTCTATTGCGTCTCTAATAAAATGCTCCTAAACCCCTCTAAAGCACCACCGGGGCTAATGGAGTCATTCCCCAGGTCGTTACGGACGTTACTATGGAAGAATACAAGAAAATTCGATTCGGACCCCCAACACCTAAAAAATCCGTGGGCTAACACACGAAAAACTGGCAAAATCGCCTAATTCTATTGTGTCGCAAAATAAAATGATCCTAACCCCCTCTAAAGCGCCACCGGAGCTACCGGAGTCGTTCTGCAGGTCGTAATGGATGCTACTATGGAAGAAATTAAGAAAATTCGACCCGGACCCCCGGCACCTAAAAATTCATGGGTTAACACACACGAAAAACTAGCAAAATCCCCTAATTTCTATTGCGTTTCCAATAAAATGCTCCTAAACCCCTCTATAGCACCTCCGGAGCTACTGGAGTCATTACCCAGGTCGTTACGGACGCTACTATGGAAGAATCCAAGAAACTTTGACCTGGACCCCCGGCACATAAAATATCCGTAGGTTAACACACACGAAAAAGTGGCAAAATCGCCTAATTCCTATTGCGTCGCCAATAAAATGCTCCTAAACCCCTCTATAGCGTCGCCGGGGCTACTAGAGTCGTAATCCAGGTCGTTACAGATGCTACTATGGAAGAAATAAAGAAAATTCGACCCAGACCCCCGGCACCTAAAAATTCGTGGGTTAACACACATGAAAAACTGGCAATATCGCCTAATTCCTATTACGTCGCCAATAAAATGCTCCTGAACAACTCTAAAGTGCCGCCGGGGCTACTGGAGTCGTTCCCTCGGTGGTTACAGACGCTACAATGGAAAAATCTAAGAAAATCTGACCCGAACCCCCGGCACCTAAAAAATCCGAGGGTTAACACACACGAAAAACTGGCAAAATCGCCTAATTCCTATTGCGTCACCAATAAAATGCTCCTAAAGCCCTCTATACCGCCGCCGGGGCTACTGGAGTCGTTCCCCAGGTCGTTACAGACGCTACTATAGAAGAATCCAAGAAAATTCGACCCAGACCCCCGGCACCTCAAATATCTGTGGGCTAACACACACAAACAAATTGGTAAAATCGCCTAATTCCTATTGCGTCGCTAATAAAATGCTCATTTACCCCTCTAAAGTGCCGTCGGGGCTACTGGAGTCATTCCCAGGTCGTTACGGATGCTACTATGGAAGAATCCAAGAAAATTCGACCCGGACCCCTGGTACCTAAAATATCCGTGGGATAACACACACGAAAAAGTGGCAAAATTGCCTAATTCCTATTGTGCCGCTAATAAAATGCTCTTAAACTCCTCTTAAGCACCGTCGGGGCTACTGGAGTCGTTCCCCAGGTTGTTACGGATGCTACTATGGAAGAATACAAGAAAGTTCGACTCAGACCCCCGGCACCTAAAAAATCCATGGGCTAATACACACGAAAAACTGGCAAAATCGCCTAATTCCTATTGCGTCGCAAATAAAATGATCTTAAATACCTCTAAAGCACCGCCGGAGCTACTGGAGTTGTTCTCTAGGTCGTAACGGATGCTACTTTGGAAGAAACAAGAAAATTCGACCCGGACCCTCGGTACCTAAAAATTCTGTGGGCTAACACACACGAAAAACTGGCAAAATTTCCTAATTCCTATTGCGTCACCAATAAAATGCTCCTAAACCCCTCTATTGCACCGCCGGGGCTAATGGAGTCGTTCATCAGGTCGTTACGGATGCTACTATGGAAGAAATTAAGAAAATTCGGCCCAGACCCCCGGCACCTAAAAATTCATGGGATAACACACATGATAAACTGGCAAAATTACCTAATCCCTATTGTGTCGCCAATAAAATGCTCCTAAACCCCTCTAAAGCACCGCCGGGGCTACTGCAGTCGTTCCCTAGGTCGTTACGGACGCTACAATGGAAGAATTCAAGAAATTTTGACCCTAACCTCCGGCACCTAAAAAATCTGAGGGTTAACACACATGAAAAACTGGCAAAATCGCCTAATTCCTATTGCGTCGCCAATGAAATGCTCCTAAACCCCTCTATAGTGCTGCCGGGGCTACTAGAGTCATTCCCGAGGTTGTTACAGATTCTACTATGGAAGAATCTTATAAAATTCGACCCGAACCCCCGACACCTAAAAAATCTGTTGGCTAACACACACGACAAATTGGCAAAATCGCCTAATTCCTACTGTGTCGCCAATAAAATGGTCCTAAGCCCATCTAAAGCGCCGTTGGGGCTACTGTAATCGTTCCCCAGGTCATTACGGACGCTACAAAGTAAAAATCCAAGAAAATTTGACCCGTACCCCCGGCACCTAAAACATCTGTGGGCTAACAGACACGAAAAACTGGCAAAATCCCCTAATTCCTATTATATCGCCAATAAAATGCTCCTAAATCTCTCTATAGCACCTCCAAGGCTACTGGAGTGATTCCCAGGTCATTACGGATGCTTCTATGGAAGAATCCAAGAAATTTTGACACGGACCCCCGGCACCTAAAATATCCGTGGGCTAACACACATGAAAAAGTGGCAAAATTACTTAATTCCTATTGCGCCGCCAATAAAATGCTCCTATACCCCTCTAAAGCACCGCCGGGGCTACTAGAGTCGTTCCCAAAGTCGTTACGGACTCTAGTATGGAAGAATCCAAGAAACTTTGACCCAAACCCCCGGCACCTAAAATATCCGTGGGCTAACACACACGAAAAGTGGCAAAATTGCCTAATTCCTATTGTGTCTCCAATAAAATGCTCCTATACCCCTCTAAAGCGCCGCCGGGGGTACTGGAGTCGTTCCCCAGGTCGTTACGGACGCTACTATGGAAAAATAAAAGAAAGTTTGACCCGAACCCCCAACACCTAAAAAATCTATGGGTTAACCCACACGAAAAAGTGGCAAAATTGCCTAATTCCTATTGCGTCGCCAATAAAATGCTCCTAAATCCCTCTATAGCACCGCCGGGTCTACTGCAGTCGTTCCCAGGTCATTACGGATGCTACTATGGAAGAATCTAAGAAAATTCGACCCGGACCCCTGGCACCTAAAAAATCTGTGGGCTAACACACACGAAAAACTAGCAAAATCGCCTAATTCCTATGGCATCTCCAAAAAAATGCTCCTATATCCCTTTAAAGCGTCGTCGGGGCTACTAGAATCGTTCCCCAGGTCGTTACGGACGCTACTATGGAAGAATCCAAGAAAATATGACCCGGACCCCCGGCACCTAAAAAATCCGTGGGCTAACACACACGAAAAACTAGCAAAATCTCCTAATTCCTATTGCGTCGCCAATAAAATGCTCCTAAACCCCTCTATAGCACCGTCGGGGTACTGGAGTCGTTCTACAGGTCGTTATGGACGCTACTATGGAAGAAATCAAGAAAATTCGACCTGCACCCCCGACACCTAAAAAATCCGTGGGCTAACACACACCAAAAACTGGCTAAATTGCTCAATTCCTATTGCGCCGCCAATAAAATGCTCATCAACCCCTCTAAAGTGCCGCCGGGGCAACCGGAGTCATTCCCCAGGTCTTTACGGATGCTACTATGGAAGAATCCAAGAAAATTCGACCCGAACCCCTGGTACCTAAAATATCCGTGGGCTAACATACATGAAAAAGTGGCAAAATTGCCTAATTCCTATTGTGTCGCCAATAAAATACTCCTAAACCCCTCTATAGCGCCGTCGGGGCTGCTGGAGTCATTCCCCAGGTTGTTACAGATGCTACTATGAAAGAATACAAGAAAGTTCGACTCGGACCCCCGGCACCTAAAAAATCCATGGGCTAATACATACGAAAAACTGGCAAAATCGCCTAATTCCTATTGCGTCGCAAATAAAATGATCCTAAATCTCTCTAAAGCACCGCCAGAGCTACTGGAGTTGTTCTCCAGGTCGTAACGGATGCTACTATAGAAGAAACAAGAAAATTCGATCCGGACCCCCGGTACCTAAAAATTCTATGGGCTAACACACACGAAAAATTGGCAAAATTTCTTAATTCCTATTGCGTCGCCAATAAAATGCTCCTAAACCCCTCTATTGCACCGCCGGGGCTATCGAAGTCGTTCATCAGGTCGTTACGGATGCTACTATGGAAGAAATTAAGAAAATTCGGCCCAGACCCCCGGCACCTAAAAATTTGTGGGATAACACACACGAAAAACTGGCAAAATTGCCTAATCCCTATTGTGTCGCTAATAAAATGCTCCTAAACCCCTCTAAAGCACCGTCGGGGCTACTCCAGTCGTTACCTAGGTCATTACGGACGCTACAATGGAAGAATCTAAGAAAATTTGACCCTAACCGCCGGCACCTAAAAAATCTGAGGGTTAACACACATGAAAAACTGGCAAAATCGCCTAATTCCTATTGCGTCGCCAATAAAATGCTTCTAAACCCCTCTATAGCGCTGCCGGGGCTACTAGAGTCGTTCCCCAGGTCGTTACAGATTCTACTATGGAAGAATCATAGAAAATTCGACCCGAACCCCCGACAACTAAAAAATCCTTTGGCTAACACACACGAAAAATTGGCAAAATCGCCTAATCCCTACTGTATCGCCAATAAAATGGTCCTAAGCCCCTCTAAAGCGCCGCTGGGGCTACTGTAGTCGTTCCCCAGGTCATTACGGACGCTACTATGTAAAAATCCAAGAAAATTTGACCCGTATCCCTGGCACCTAAAACATCTGTGGGCTAACAGACATGAAAAACTGGCAAAATCCCCTAATTCCTATTATATCGCCAATAAAATGCTCCTAAATCCCTCTATAGCACCTCCAGGGCTACTGGAATGATTCCCAGGTCGTTACGGATGCTACTATGGAAGAATCCAAGAAATTTTGACACGGACCCCCGGCACCTAAAATATCCGTAGGCTAACACACATGAAAAAGTGGCAAAATTACTTAATTCCTATTGCCCGCCAATAAAATGCTCCTATACCCCTCCAAAGCACCGCCGGGGCTACTAGAGTCATTCCCACAGTCGTTACGGACTCTACTATGGAAGAATCCAAGAAACTTTGACCCAAACCCCCGGCACCTAAAATATCCGTGGGCTAACACACACGAAAAGTGGCAAAATTGCCTAATTCCTATTGTGTCTCCAATAAAATGCTCCTATACCCCTCTAAAGCGCCGCCGGGGGTACTGGAGTCATTCCCCATGTCGTTACGGATGCTACTATGGAAAAATAAAAGAAAGTTTGACCCGAACCCCCGACACCTAAAAAATCCATGGGTTAACCCACACGAAAAAGTGGCAAAATGGCCTAATTCCTATTGCGTCGCCAGTAAAATGCTCCTAAATCCCTCTATAGCACCGCCGGGTCTACTGTAGTCGTTCCCAGGTCATTAAGGATGCTACTATGGAAGAATCCAAGAAAATTCGACCCGGACCCCTGGCACCTAAAAAATCTATGGGCTAACACACACGAAAAACTAGCAAAATCGCCTAATTCCTATGGCATCTCCAAAAAAATGCTCCTATACCCCTCTAAATCGCCGCCGGGGCTACTAGAATCATTCCCCAGGTCGTTACGGACGCTACTATGGAAGAATCCAAGAAAATTTGACCTGTACCCTCTGCACCTAAAAAATCCGTGGGCTAACACATACGAAAAACTGGCAAAATCTCCTAATTCCTATTGCGTCGCCAATAAAATGCTCCTAAACCCCTCTATAGCACCGTCGGGGTACTGGAGTCGTTCTACAGGTCGTTATGGGCGCTACTATAGAAGAAATCAAGAAAATTCGACCCGCACCCCCGACACCTAAAAAATCTGTGGGCTAACACACACCAAAAACTGGCTAAATTGCTCCTAAACCCCTCTAAAGCACTGCCGGGGCTACTGAAGTTGTTCCCCAGGTCGTTACGGACGCTACTATGGAAAAATCCAAGAAATGTTGACCCGGACCCCCGGCACCTAAAAAATCTGTGGGCTAACACACATGAAAAACTAGCAAAATCCCCTAATTCCTATTGCGTCGCCAATAAAATCCTCCTAAACACCTCTATAACACCTTCGGGGCTACTGGAGTCATTCCCCAGGTTGTTACGGACACTACTATGGAAGAATCCAAGAAACTTTGACCCGGACACCCGGTACCTAAAATATCTGTGGGCTAACACACAC
Organism: Solanum dulcamara; assembly: GCF_947179165.1. Classification (NCBI taxonomy): domain Eukaryota; kingdom Viridiplantae; phylum Streptophyta; class Magnoliopsida; order Solanales; family Solanaceae; genus Solanum; species Solanum dulcamara. The sequence continues at coordinate 721,862 of NC_077237.1, read as the reverse complement.
GAAAAAGTGGCAAAATTACTTAATTCCTGTTGCGCCGCCAATAAAATGCTCCTAAACCCCTCTAAAGCGCCGCCGGGGCTACTGGAGTCGTTCCCTAAGTCGTTACGGATGCTACTATGGAAGAATTCAAGAAAATTTGACCCGAACCCTCTTCACCTATAAAATATGTGGGCTAACGCACAAGAAATACTGGCAAAATCGCCTAATTCCTATTGCGTTGCCAATAAAATGCTCCTAAACCCCTCTATAGCACCGCCGGGGCAACTGGAGTTGTTCCCCAAGGCCTTACGGACGCTACTATGGAAGAATACAAGAAAATGCGACTCGGACCCCTATCACCAAAAAAATCTGTGGGCTAACACACACGAAAAACTGACAAAATCGCCTAATTCCTATTACGTCGCAAATAAAATGATCCTAAACCCCTCTAAACCGCTGCTGGGGATACTAGAGTCATTCTCCAAGTCGTTACGGACTCCAAAACGGAAGAAATCAAGAAATTTCAACCCAGACCCTCGGCATCTAAAAATTCAGTGGGCTAACACACACGAAAAACTAGCAAAATCGCCTAATTTCCATTGTTTCGCCAATAAAATGCTCCTAAACCCCTCTATAGCATCGCCGGGGCTACTGGAGTCTTTCCCCAGGTCGTTACAGATGCTACTATGGAAGAATTCAAGAAAATATGACCCAAACCCCCGACACCTAAAAAATCGGTGGGTAAACACACACGAAAAACTGGCAAAATCGCCTAATTCTTATTACGTCGCCAATAAAATGCTCCTAAATCCCACTATAGCGCCGCCGGGGCTACTGGAATCGTTACCCAGGTCGTTACGGACGCTACTATGGAAGAATCCAAGAAAATTTGACCCGAACCCCCGGCACCTAAAAAATCTGTGGGCTAACACATACGAAAAACTGGCAAAATCTCCTAATTCCTATTGCGTCGCCCATAATATGCTCCTAAACCCCTCTATAGCACCGGCTGGGCTACTAGAGTCTTTCCCTAGGTCGTTACGGACGCTACTAAGGAAGAATCCAAGAAAATTTGACCCGAATCCCTGGCACCTAAAAAATCCGTGGGTTAACAGACACGAAACACTGGCAAAATCGCCTAATTCTTATTACGTCGCCAATAAAATGCTCCTTGACCCCTCTAAAGTGCCGCTGGGACTACTGGAGTTGTTCCCCAGGTCGTTACGGATGCTACTATGGAAAAATCCAAGAAAATATGACCCGAACCTCCGGCACCTAAAAAATCTGTGTGCTAACACACACGAAAAACTAGCAAAATCCCCTAATTCCTATTGCATCGCCAATAAAATGCTCCTAAACCCCTCTATAGCACCTCCGGAGCTACTGGAGTCATTCCCTAGGTCGTTACGGACACTACTATGGAAGAATCTAAGAAAATTTGACCCTGACTCCCGCCACCTAAAATATCCATGTGCTAACACATACAAAAAAGTGGCAAAATTACTTAATTCCTATTGCGCAGCCAATAAAATGCTCCTAAACCCCTCTGAAGTGCCGCCGGGGCTACTGGAGTCGTTCCCCAAGTCGTTACGGATGCTACTATCGAAGAATACAAGAAAATTTGACTTGAACCCCCGTCACCAAAAAATCTGTGGGCTAACACACACGAAAAACTGGCAAAATTGCCTAATTCCTATTGCGTCGCAAATAAAATAATCCTAAACCCCTCTAAAGCATCGTCGGGGCTACTGGAGTCATTCCCCAAGTCGTTACGGACGCTACTCTGGAAGAAATTAAGAAAATTCGACCCAGACCCCTAGCATCTAAAAATTCAGTGGGCTAACACACACGAAAAACTGACAAAATTGCCTAATTCCCATTGCATCTCCAATAAAATGCTTCTAAACTCCTCTATAGCATCGTCGGGGCTACTGGAGTCTTTCCCCAGGTCGTTACGGATGCTACTACGGAAGAATCCAAGAAAATTTAACCCGAACCCCCAGCACCTAAAAAATCTGTGGGTTAACACACAAAAAACTAGCAAAATTGCCTAATTCTTATAACGTCGCCAATAAAATGCTCCTAAACATCTCTAAAGCGCCGTCGGGGTTCTGAAGTTGTTCCCCAGGTAGTTACGGACGCTACTATGGAAAAATCCAAGAAATTATTACCCGAACCCCCGGCACCTAAAAAATCTGTGGCTAACACACACGAAAAACTAGGAAAATCCCCTAATTCCTATTGCGTCGCTAATAAAATGCTCCTAAACCCCTCTATAGCACCTCCGGGGCTACTGGAGTCATTCTCCAGGTCGTTACGGACACTACTATGGAAGAATCCAAGAAAATTTGACCCGGACCCACGGCACCTAAAATATCTGTGGGCTAACACACACGAAAAAGTGGCAAAATTACTTAATTCCTATTGCGCCGCCAATAAAATACTCCTAAACCCCTCTATAGCATCGCCGAGGCTACTGGAGTCGTTCCCCAAGTCGTTACGGATGTTACTATGGCAGAATTCAAGAAAATATGAACCGGACCCCCTTCACCTAAAAAATCTGTGGGCTAACACACAAGAAATAATGGCAAAATCGCCTAATTCCTATTGCGTCGCCAATAAAAGGCTCCTAAACTCCTCTATAGAACCGTCAGGGATACTGGAGTCGTTCCCCAGGTCGTTACGGATGCTACTATGGAAGAATCCAAGAAAATTTGACTCGGACCCCAGTCACCAAAAAAATCAGTGGGCTAACACACACGAAAAACTGGAAAAATCGCCTAATTCCTATTGCGTCGCAAATAAAATGATCCTAAACCCCTCTAAAGCACCGCCGGGGCTACTGGAGTCAATCCCCAGGTCGTTACGGATGCTACTCTGGAAGAAATCAAGAAATTTCGCCCCAAACCCCCGGCATCTGAAAATTCAGTGGGCTAACACACACGAAAAACTAGCAAAATCGCCTAATTACCATTGTGTCGCCAATAAAATGCTCCTAAACCCCTCTATAGCATCGCCGGGGCTACTGGAGTCTTTCCCCAGGTTGTTACGGATTCTACTATGGAAGAATCCAAGAAACTTTGACCTGGATCCCCGGCACCTAAAACATTTGTGGGCTAACACAAACGAAAAACTGGCAAAATCTCTTAATTCCTATTGCGTCGCCAATAAAATGCTCCTAAACCCCTCTATAGCACCGTCGGGGCTATTGGAGTTGTTCTCCAGGTTGTTACGGACGCTACTATGGAAGAAATCAAGAAAATTCGACCTACACCCCCGGCACCTAAAAAATCCGTGGGCTAACACACACGAAAAATTGGCAAAATCGCCTAATTCCTATGGCATCTCCAAAAAAATGCTCCTATACCCCTCTAAATCACCGCCGGGGCTACTAGAATCGTTCCCCAGGTCATTACGGACGCTACTATGGAAGAATCCAAAAAAGTTTGACCCGGACCCCCGGCACCTAAAAATCCGTAGGCTAACACACATGAAAAACTGGCAAAATCGCCTAATTCCTATTGCGTCGCCAATAAAATGCTTCTAAACCCCTCTATAGCACCGTCGGGGCTACTGCAGTTGTTCCCAGGTCGTTACGGATGCTACTATGGAAGAATCCAAGAAAATTCGACCTGGACCCCTGGCATCTAAAAAATCTGTGGGCTAACACACACGAAAAACTGGCAAAATCGCCTATTTCCTATGGTATCTCCAAAAAAATGCTCCAATACCCCTCTAAATCGCCGCCGGGGCTACTAGAATCGTTCCCCAGGTCGTTACGGACGCCACTATGGAAGAATCCAAAAAATTTTGACCCGGACCCCCGTCACCTAAAAAATTTGTGGGCTAACACACACGAAAAACTGGCAAAATCTCCTAATTCCTATTGCGTCGCCAATAAAATGCTCCTAAACCCCTCTATAGCACCGTCAGGGTACTGGAGTCGTTCTCCAGGTCGTTACGGATGCTACTATATAAGAAATCAAGAAAATTCGACCCGCACCCCCGGCACCTAAAAAATTGATGGGCTAACACACAAAAAATTGGCAAAATCGCCTAAATCCTATTGCGTCGCCAATAAAATGCTCTTAAACCCCTCTAAAGCACCGTCGGGGCTACTAGAGTCGTTCCCCAGGTAGTTACTGAAGCTGCTATGGAAGAATCCAAGAAAATTCGACCCGGACTCCCGGTACCTAAAATATCTGTGGGCTAACACACACGAAAAAGTGGCAAAATTGCCTAATTCCTATTGCGCCACCGATAAAATGCTCCTAAACTCCTCTATAGAGCCGTCGGGGCTACTGGAGTCGTTCCCCAGGTCTTTATGGATGCTACAATGGAAGAATCCAAGAAATTTAGATCCGAACCCCCGACACCTAAAAACTCCACGGGTTAACACACACGAAAAACTGGCAAAATCGCCTAATTTCTATTGCGTCACCAATAAAATGCTCCTAAATCCCTCTATAGCGCCGCCGGGGCTACTGGAGTCGTTCCCCAGGTTGTTACGGACGCTACTATTGAAGAATCCAATAAAATTTGACCCGGACCCTCGGCACCTAAAAAATCTGTGGGCTAACACACACGAAAAACTGGCAAAATCCCCTAATTCCTATTGTGTCGCCAATAAAATGCTCCTAACCTTTCTATAGCACCTCCGGGGCTACTGGAGTCTTTCCCCAGGTCGTTACGGACGCTACTATGAAAGAATCCAAGAAAATTCGACCCGGACCCCTGGTACCCCTGTCTATAGCATCGTCATGGCTACTTGAGTCTTTCCCCAGGTCGTTACGGACGCTACTACGGAAGAATCCAAGAAAATTTAACCCGAACCCTCGGCACCTAAATATTCCGTGGGTTAACACACGAAAAACTGGCAAAATTGCCTAATTCTTATTACGTCGCAAATAAAATGCTCCTAAACCCCTCTATAGCGCCGTCGGGGCTACTAGAGTCATTCCCCAGGTTGTTACGGATGCTACTATGGAAGAATACAAGAATATTCGACTCGTACCCCCGGCACCTAAATAATCCATGGGCTAATACACACGAAAAACTGGCAAAATCGCCTAATTCCTATTGCGTCGCAAATAAAATGATCCTAAACCCCTCTAAAGCACCGCCGGAGCTACTGGAGTCGTTCTCCAGGTCGTAACGGATGCTACTATGGAAGAAACAAGAAAATTCAACCCGGACCCCCGGTACCTAAAAATTATGTGGGCTAACACACACAAAAAATTGGCAAAATTGCCTAATTACTATTGCATCGCTAATAAAATGCTCCTAAACCCCTCTATTGCACCTCCGGGGCTACTGGAGTCATTCCCCAGGTCGTTACGGATGCTACTATGGAAGAAATTAAGAAAATTCGGCCCATACCCCCGACACCTAAAAATTTGTGGGATAACACACACGAAAAACTGGCAAAATTGCCTAATCCCTATTGCGTCGCCAATAAAATGCTCCTGAACCCCTCTAAAGCACCGCCGGGGCTACTGCAGTCGTTCCCTAGGTCGTTACGGATACTACAATAGAAGAATCCAAGAAAATTTGAACCGAACCCCCGGCATCTAAAAAATCCAAGGGTTAACACACATGAAAAACTGGCAAAATCGCCTAATTTCTATTGCGTCGCCAATAAAATGCTCCTAAACCCCTCTATAGCGCTGCCGGGGCTGCTAGAGTCGTTCCCCAGGTCGTTACAGATTCTACTATGGAAGAATCTTATAAAATTCGACCCGGACCCCCGACACCTAAAAAATCCATTGGCTAACACACACGAAAAATTGGCAAAATTGCCTAATTCCTACTGTTTTGCCAATAAAATGCTCCTAAGCCCCTTTAAAGCGCCGCTGGAGATACTGGAGTCGTTCCCCAAGTCGTTACGGATGCTACTATGGAAGAATTTAATAATATTTGAACCAGACCCCCTTCAGCTAAAAAATCTGTGGGCTAACACACAAGAAATACTGGCAAAATTGCCTAATTCCTATTGCGCCGCCAATAAAATGCTCCTATACCCCTCTAAAGCGCCACCGGGGCTACTAGAGTCGTTACCCAAGTCGTTACGGACTCTACTATGGAAGAATCCAAGAAATTTTGACCCAAACCCCCGGCACCTAAAATATCCGTGGGCTAACACACACGAAAAGTGGCAAAATTGCCTAATTCCTATTGTGTCTCCAATAAAATGCTCCTATACCCCTCTAAAGCGCTGCCGAGGCTACTGGAGTCGCTCCCCAGGTCTTTACGGACGCTACTATGGAAAAATCAAAGAAACTTTGACCCGAACCCCCGACACCTAAAAAATTCGTGGGTTAACCCACACAAAAAAGTGGCAAAATTGCCTAATTCCTATTGCATCGCCAATAAAATGCTCCTAAATCCCTCTATAGCACCGCCGGGGCTACTACAGTTGTTCTCAGATCATTAAGGATGCTACTATGGAAGAATCCAAGAAAATTCGACCCGGACCCCTGGCATCTAAAAAATCCATGGGCTAACACACACAAAAAACTGGCAAAATCGCCTAATTCCTATGGCATCTCCAAAAAAATGCTCCTATACCCCTCTAAATCACCGCCGGGGCTACTAGGATCGTTCCCTAGGTCGTTACGGACGCTACTATGGAAGAATCCAAAAAAGTTTGACCCAGACCCCCGACACCTAAAAAATCTGTGGGCTAACACACACGAAAAACTAGCAAAATCTCCTAATTCCTATTGCGTCGCCAATAAAATGCTCCTAAACCCCTCTATAGCTCCATCGGGGTACTGGAGTCGTTCTCCAGGTCGTTACGGACGCTACTATAGAAGAAATCAAGAAAATTCGACCTGCACCCATAGCACCTAAAAAATCCGTGGGCTAACACACACGAAAAATTGGCAAAATTGCCTAATTCCTATTACGTCGCAAATAAAATGATCCTAAACCCCTCTAAAGCGCTGCTGGAGCTACTAGAGTCATTCACCAGGTCGTTACAGACTGTACAATGGAAGAAATCAAGAAACTTCGACCCAGACCCTTGGCATCTAAAAATTCAGTGGGCTAACACACACGAAAAACTGGCAAAATCGCCTAATTCCCATTGCGTCGCCAATAAAATGCTCCTAAACCCCTCTATAGCATCGCCGGGGCTACTGGAGTCTTTCCCCAGGTCGTTACAGATGCTACTATGGAAGAATCCAAGAAAATTTGACCCGAACCCCCGGCACCTAAAAAATCTGTGGGCTAACACATATGAAAAACTGGCAAAATCTCCTAATTCCTATTGCGTCGCCTATAATATGCTCCTAAACCCCTCTATAGCACCAACTGGGCTACTGGAGTCTTTTCCCAGGTCGTTACGGACGCTACTATGGAAGAATCCAAGAAAATTTGACCCGAATCCCCGGCACCTAAAAAATCTGTGGGTTAACACACACGAAACACTGGCAAAATCGCCTAATTCTTATTACGTCACCAATAAAATGCTCCTTGACCCCTCTAAAGCGCCACTGGGCTACTGGAGTTGTTCTCCAGGTCGTTACGGATGCTACTATGGAAAAATCCAAGAAAATGTGACCCGAATCTCCGGCACCTAAAAAATCTGTGGGCTAACACACACGAAAAACTAGTAAAATCCCCTAATTCCTATTGCGTCGCCAATAAAATGCTCCTAAACCCCTCTATAAAACCTCCGGAGCTACTGGAGTCATTCCCCAGGTCGTTACGGACACTACTATGGAAGAATCCATGAAAATTTGACCCGGACCCCCGTCACCTAAAATATCTGTGGGCAAAATTACTTAATTCCTATTGTGCAGCCAATAAAATGCTCGTAAACCCCTCTGAGGCTTCGCCAAGGCTACTGTAGTCGTTCCCCAAGTCGTTACGGATGCTACTATCGAAGAATACAAGAAAATTTGACTCGAACCTCCGTCACCAAAAAATCTGTGGGCTAACACACATGAAAAACTGGCAAAATTGCCTAATTCCTATTCCGTCGCAAATAAAATGATCCTAAACCCCTCTAAAGCGCCGCCGGGGCTACTGGAGTCATTTCCCAAGTCGTTACGGACGCTACTCTGGAAGAAATTAAGAAAATTCGACCCAGACCACTGGCATCTAAAAATTCAGTGGGCTAACACACGAAAAACTGGCAAAATCGCCTAATTCCCATTGCGTCGCCAATAAAATGCTTCTAAACCCCTCTATAGCATCGTCGGGGCTACTGGAGTCTTTCCCCAGGTCGTTACGGACGCTACTACGGAAGAATCCAAGAAAATTTAACCTGAACCCTCGGCACCTAAAAATTCTGTGGGTTAACACACGAAAAACTGGAAAAATTGCCTAATTCTTATTACGTCGCCAATAAAATGCTCCTAAACATCTCTAAAGCACCGTCAGGGCTACTAGAGTTGTTCCCCAGCTCGTTACGGACGCTACTATGGAAAAATCCAAGAAATTATTACCCGAACCCCCGGCACCTAAAAAATATGTGTCTAACACACACGAAAAACTAGCAAAATCCCCTAATTCCTATTGCGTCGCTAATAAAATGCTCCTAAACCCCTCTATAGCACCTCCGGGGCTACTGGAGTCATTCCCCAGGTCGTTACAGACACTACTATGGAAGAATCCAAGAAAATTTGACTCGGACCCCCGGCACCTAAAATATCCGTGGACTAACACACACGAAAAAGTGGCAAAATTACTTAATTCCTATTGCGCCGCCAATAAAATGCTCCTAAACCCCTCTATAGCATCGTCAAGGCTACTGGAGTCATTCCCCAAGTCGTTACGGATGTTACTATTGAAGAATTCAAGAAAATATGACCCGAACCCCTTCACCTAAAAAATCTGTGGCTAACACATAAGAAATAATGGCAAAATCGCCTAATTCATATTTCGTCGCCAATAAAATGCTCCTAAACTCCTCTATAGAACCATCGGGGATACTGGAGTCGTTCCCCAGGTCGTTACGGACGCTACTATGGAAGAATCCAAGAAAAATTGACTCGGACCCCAGTCACCAACAAAATCCGTGGGCTAACACACACGAAAAACTGGAAAAATCGCCTAATTCCTATTGCAACGCAAATAAAATGATCCTAAACCCCTCTAAAGCACCGCCGGGGCTACTGGAGTCAATCCCCAGGTCGTTATGGACGCTACTCTAGAAGAAATCAAGAAATTTCGACCCAAATCCCCGGCATTTGAAAATTCAGTGGGCTAACACACATGAAAAAGTGGCAAAATTACTTAATTCCTATTGCGCAGCCAATAAAATGCTCGTAAACCCCTCTGAAGCGCCGCCGGGGCTACTGGAGTCGTTCCCAAAGTCGTTACGGATGCTACTATCGAAGAATACAAGAAAATTTGACTCGATCCCCCGTCACCAAAAAATCCGTGGGCTAACACACACGAAAAACTAGCAAAATCATCTAATTCCTATTGCGTCGCAAATAAAATGATCCTAAACCCCTCTAAAGCGCCGCCGGGGCTACTGGAGTCATTCTCAAAGTCGTTACGGACACTACTCTGGAAGAAATTAAGAAAATTCGACCCAGACCCCTGGCATCTAAAAATGCAGTGGGCTAACACACACGAAAAACTGGCAAAATCGCCAATAAAATGCTTCTAAACCCCTCTATAGCATCTCCGGGGCTACTGGAGTCTTTCCCCAGGTCGTTACAGACGCTACTATGGAAGAAACCAAGAAAATTTAACCCGAACCCCCGGCACCTAAAAAATTTGTGGGTTAACACACACGAAAAACTGGCAAAATTGCCTAATTCTTATTACGTCGCTAATAAAATGTTCCTAAACATCTCTAAAGCGCCGTCGGGGCTACTGGAATTGTTCCCCAGGTCGTTACGGATGCTACTATGGAAAAATCCAAGAAATTATGACCCGAACCCCCGGCACCTAAAAAATCTGTGGGCTAACACACACGAAAAACTAGCAAAATGCCCTAATTACTATTGCGTCTTCAATAAAATGCTCCTATACCCCTCTAAAGCACCGCCGGGGCTACTAGAATCGTTCCCCAGGTTGGTACGGATGCTACTTTAGAAGAATCCAACAAAATTTGACCTGGACCTCCGCACCTAAAAAATTTGTGGGCTAACACACACAAACAACTGGCAAAATTTCTTAATTCCTATTGCGTCGCCAATAAAATACTCCTAAACCCCTCTATAGCACCGTCGGGGCTATTGGAGTCGTTCTCCAGGTCGTTATGGACGCTACTATATAAGAAATCAAGAAAATTCGACCTGCACCCCCGGCACCTAAAAAATCCGTGGGCTAACACACAAAAAATTGGCAAAATCGCCTAATTTCTATTGCGTCGCCAATAAAATGCTCTTAAATCCCTCTAAAGCGCCGTCAGGGCTACTGGAGTCATTACCCAGGTCGTTACGGACACTACTATGGACGAATCAAAGAAAATTTGACCCGGACCCCCGGTACCTAAAATATCTGTGGGCTAACACACACGAAAAAGTGGCAAAATTAACTAATTCCTATTGCGCCACCGATAAAATGCTCCTAAACTCCTCTATAGAGTCGTCAGGGCTACTGGAGTCGTTCCCCAGGTCTTTACGGATGCTATAATGGAAGAATCCAAGAAATTTAGACACGCCCCCCGGAAAGTAAAAAATATATGGGCTAACACACACGAAAAACTTGCAAAATCGCCTAATTCCTATTGCGTAGCCAATTAAATGCTCCTGAACCCCTCCAAAGCGCCGCCGGGGCTACTGGAGTCGTTCCCTAGGTCGTTACAGATGCTACTATGGAAGAATCCAAGAAAATTTGACCCGAACCCCCGACACCTAAAAACTCCATGGGTAAACACATACGTAAAACTGGCAAAATCGCCTAATTCCTATTGCATCGCCAATAAAATGCTTCTAAATCCCTCTATAGCACCGTCGGGGCTACTGGAGTCGTTCCCCTGGTTGTTACGGACGTTACTATTGAAAAATCCAATAAAATTCGACCCGGACCCCCGACACCTAAAAAATCTGTGTCCTAACACACACGAAAAACTGGCAAAATCCCCTAATTCCTATTGCGTCGCTAATAAAATGCTCCTAAACCTCTTTATAGCACCTCCGGGGCTACTGGAGTCTTTCCCCAGGTCATTACGGACGCTACTATGGAAGAATCCAAGAAAATTCGACCCGGACCCCTGGTACCTAAAATATCTGTGGGCTAACACACACGAAAAAAAGGCAAAATTGCCCAATTCCTATTGCATCGCCAATAAAATGCTCCTAAACCCCTCTATAGAGCCGCCGGGGCTACTGGAGTCATTCCCCAGGTTGTTACGGATGCTACTATGGAAGAATACAAGAAAATTCGACTCGGACCACCGGCACCTAAATAATCCATGGGCTAATACACACGAAAAACTAGCAAAATCGCCTAATTCCTATTGCGTCGCAAATAAAATGATCCTAAACCCCTCTAAAGCACTAGAGGAGCTACTGGAGTCGTTCTCCAGGTCGTAATGGATGCTACTATGGAAGAAAAAAGAAAATTTGACCCCGACCCCCGGTACCTAAAAATTCTGTGGGCTAACACACACGAAAAACTGGCAAAATTGCCTAATTCATATTGCGTCGCCAATAAAATGCTCCTAAACCCCTCTATTGCACCGCCGGGGCTACTGGAGTCGTTCCCCAGGTCGTTACGGATGCTACTATTGAAGAAATTAAGAAAATTCGGCCCAGACCCCCGGCACCTAAAAATTTGTGAGATAACACACACGAAAAATTGGCAAAATTGCCTAATCCCTATTGCATCGCCAATAAAATACTCCTGAACCCCTCTAAAGCGCCGCCGGGGCTACTGTAGTCGTTCCCTATGTCGTTACAGATGCTACAATGAAAGCATCTATGAAATTTTGATCCGAACCCCCGGCATCTAAAAAATCTGAGGGTTAACACACATGAAAAACTGGCAAAATCGCCTAATTTCTATTGCGTCGCTAATAAAATGCTCCTAAACCCCTCTATAGCGCTGCCGGGGCTACTAGAGTTGTTCCCCAGGTCGTTACAGATTCTACTATAGAAGAATCTTAGAAAATTCGACCCGGACCCCCGACATCTAAAAATTCTGTTGGCTATCACACACGAAAAATTGGCAAAATCGCCTAATTCCTACTGTGTCGCCAATAAAATGCTCCTAAGCCCCTTTAAAGCGCCGCTCCCAAGAAAATTTGACCCGGACCCCCGGCACCTAAAACATCTGTGGGCTAACAGACATGAAAAACTGGCAAAATCCCCTAATTCCTATTATATCGCCAATAAAATGCTCCTAAATCCCTCTATAGCACCTCCAGGGCTACTGGAGTGATTCCCAAATCGTTACGGAAGCTACTATGGAAGAATCTAAGAAAATTTAACACGGACCCCCGGCACCTAAAATATCTGTGGGCTAACACACACGAAAAAGTGGCAAAATTACTTAATTCCTATTGCGCCGCCAATAAAATGCTCCTAAACCCCTCTATAGCATCGTCGAGGCTACTGGAGTCATTCCCCAAGTCGTTACGGATGTTACTATGGAAGAATTCAAGAAAATATGACCCGGACCCCTTCACCTAAAAAATCTGTGGGCTAACACATAAGAAATAATGGCAAAATTGCCTAATCCCTATTGTGTCTCCAATAAAATGCTCATATACCCCTCTAAAGCGCCGCCGGGGCTACTGGAGTCGTTCCCCAGATCGTTACGGACGCTACTATGGAAATATCAAAGAACATTTGACCCGAACCCCCGGCACCTAAAAAATCTGTGGGTTAACCCACACGAAAAAGTGGCAAAATCGCCTATTTCCTATTGCATCGCCAATAAAATGCTCCTAAATCCCTCTATAGCACCGCCGGGGCTACTGGAGTCGTTCCCAGGTCGTTACGGACGCTACTATGGAAGAATCCAAGAAAATTCAACCCAGACCCCTGGCACCTAAAAAATTCGTGGGCTAACACACACGAAAAACTAGCAAAATCTCCTAATTCCTATGGCATCTCCAAAAAAATGCTCCTATACCCCTTTAAAGCGCCGCCGGGGCTACTAGAATCGTTCCCCAGGTCGTTACGGACGCTACTATGGAAAAATCCAAGAAATTTTGACCCGGACCCCCGGCACCTAAAAAATCCGTGGGCTAACACACACGAAAAACTAGCAAAATCTCCTAATTCCTATTGCATCGCCAATAAAATGCTCCTAAACCCTTCTATAGCACCGTCGGGGTACTGGAGTCTTTCTACAGGTCGTTATGGACGCTACTACGGAAGAAATCAAGAAAATTCAACCCGCACCCCCGGCACCTAAAAAATCTGTGGGCTAACACAAACCGAAAACTGGCTAAATTGCTCAATTCCTATTGCGCCGCCAATAAAATGCCCCTAAACCCCTCTAAAGCACCGCCGGGGCTACTGAAGTTGTTCTCCAGGTCGTTACAGACGCTATTATGGAAAAATCCAAGAAAATTTGACCCGGACCCCCGGCACCTAAACAATCTGTGGGCTAACACACATGAAAAACTAGCAAAATCCCCTAATTCCTATTGCGCCGCTAATAAAATGTTCCTAAACCCCTCTAAACAGCCGCCAGGGCTACTGGAGTCGTTCCCCAAGTCGTTACGGATGCTACTATGGAAGAATTCAAGAATATTTGACCCGGACCCCCTTCAGCTAAAATATCTCTGGGCTAACACACAAGAAATACTGGCAAAATCGCCTAATTCCTAATGCGCCGCCAATAAAATGCTTCTATACCCCTCTAAAGCGCCGCCGGGGCTGCTAGAGTCGTTCCCCAAGTCGTTACGGACTCTACTATGGAAGAATCTAAGAAATTTTGACCCAAACCCCCGGCACCTAAAATATCTGTAGTCTAACACACACGAAAAGTGGCAAAATTGCCTAATTCCTATTGTGTCTACAATAAAATGCTCCTATACCCCTCTAAAGCGCCGCCGGGGCTACTGGAGTCGTTCCCCAGGTTGTTAAGGACGCTACTATGGAAAAATCAAAGAAATTTTGACCCGAACCCCCGGTGCCTAAAAAATCTGTAGGTTAACCCACACGAAAAAATGGCAAATTCTCCTAATTCCTATTGCGTCGCCAATAAAATGCTCCTAAATCCCTCTATAGCACCGCCGGGGCTACTGGAGTCGTTCCCAGGTCGTTACGGACGCTACTATTGAAGAATCCAAGAAAATTCGACCCAGACCCCTGGCACCTAAAAAATCTGTGGGCTAACACACACGAAAAACTAGCAAAATCGCCTAATTCCTATGGCATCTCCAAAAAAATGCTCCTATACCCCTTTAAAGCGCCGCCGGGGTTACTAGAATCGTTCCCCAGGTCGTTACGGACGCTACTATGGAAGAATCCAAGAAAATTTGACCCAGACCCCCGGCACCTAAAAAATCCGTGGGCTAACACACACGAAAAACTCGCAAAATCTCCTAATTCCTATTGCGTCGCCAATAAAATGCTCCTAAACCCTTCTATAGCACCGTCGGTGTACTGGAGTCTTTTTACAAGTCGTTATGGACGCTACTATGGAAGAAATCAAGAAAATTCGACCTGCACCCCCGGCACCTAAAAAATCCGTGGGCTAACACAAACCGAAAACTGGCTAAATTGCTCAATTCCTATTGCGCCGCCAATAAAATGCCCCTAAACCCCTCTAAAGCACCGCCGGGGCTACTGAAGTTGTTCTCCAGGACGTTACAGACGCTATTATGGAAAAATCCAAGAAAATTTGACCCGGACCCCCGGCACCTAAACAATCTGTGGGCTAACACACATGAAAAACTAGCAAAATCCCCTAATTCCTATTGCGCCGCTAATAAAATGCTCCTAAACCCCTCTAAAGAGCCGCCGGGGCTACTGGAGTCGTTCCTCAAGTCGTTACGGATGCTACTATGGAAGAATTCAAGAATATTTGACCCGAACCCCCTTCAGCTAAAATATCTCTGGGCTAACACACAAGAAATACTGGCAAAATCGCCTAATTCCTATTGCGCCGCCAATAAAATGCTCCTATACCCCTCTAAAGCACCGTCGGGGCTGCTAGAGTCGTTCCCTAAGTCGTTACAGACTCTACTATGGAAGAATCCAAGAAAGTTTGACCCAAACCCCCGGCACCTAAAATATCTGTAGGCTAACACACACGAAAAGTGGCAAAATTGCCTAATTCCTATTGTGTCTCCAATAAAATGCTCCTATACCACTCTAAAGCGCCGCCGGGGCTACTGGAGTCGTTCCCCAGGTCGTTAAGCACGCTACTATGGAAAAATCAAAGAAAATTTGACCCGAACCCCCGGCGCCTAAAAAATCCGTAGGTTAACCCACACGAAAAAGTGGCAAAATCGCCTAATTCCTATTGCGTCGCCAATAAAATGCTCCTAAATCCCTCTATAGCACCGCCGGGGCTACTAGAGTCGTTCCTAGGTCGTTACGGATGCTACTATGGAAGAATCCAAGAAAATTCGACCCGGACTCCTGGCACCTAAAAAATCCATGGGCTAACACACACGAAAAACAAGCAAAATCACCTAATTCCTATGGCATCTCCAAAAAAATGCTCCTATACCCCTTTAAAGCGCCACCGGGGCTACTAGAATCGTTCCCCAGGTCGTTACGGACGCTACTATGGAAGAATCCAAGAAAATTTGACCCGGACCCCCGGCACCAAAAAAATCTATGGGGCTAGCACACACGAAAAACTAGCAAAATCGCCTAATTCCTATGGCGTCGCCAATAAAATGCTCCTAAACCCCTCTATAGCACCATCGGGGTACTGGAGTCGTTCTACAGGTCGTTATGGACGCTACTATAGAAGAAATCAAGAAAATTCGACCCGCACCCCCGGCACCTAAAAAATCCGTGGGCTAACACACACGAAAAATTGGCAAAATCTCCTAATTCCTATTGCATCGCCAATAAAATGCTCCTAAACCCCTCTATAGCACCGTCGGGGTACTGGAGTCGTTCTACAGGTCGTTATGGATGCTACTATGGAAGAAATCAAGAAAATTCGACCCGCACCCCCGACACCTAAAAAATCCGTGGGCTAACACACACCGAAAACTGGCTAAATTGCTCAATTCCTATTGCGCCGCCAATAAAATGCTCCTAAACCCCTCTAAAGCACCGTCGGGGCTACTGAAGTTGTTCCCCAGGTCGTTACGGACGCTATTATGGAAAAATCTAAGAAAATTTGACCCGGACCCCCGGCACCTAAAAAATCTGTGGGCTAACACACATGAAAAACTAGCAAAATCCCCTAATTCCTATTGTATCGCCAATAAAATCTTCCTAAACCCCTCTATAGCACCTCCGGGGCTACTGGAGTCATTTCCCAGGTTGTTACGGACACTACTATGGAAGAATCCAAGAAAATTTGACCCGGACCCCCGGCACCTAAAATATCTGTGGGCTAACACACACGAAAAAGTGGCAAAATTACTTAATTCTGTTGCGCCGCCAATAAAATGCTCCTAAACCCCTCTAAAGCACCGCCGGGGCTATTGGAGTCGTTCCCCAAGTCATTACGGATGCTACTATGGAAGAATTCAAGAAAATTTGACCCGAACCCCCTTCACCTAAAAAATCTGTGGGCTAACACACAAGAAATACTGGCAAAATCGCTTAATTCCTATTGCGTCGCCAATAAAATGCTCCTAAACACCTCTATAGCATCGCCGGGGCTACTGGAGTTGTTCGCCAAGTCATTACGGACGCTAATATGGAAGAATACAAGAAAATTCGACTCGGACCTCCGTCACCAAAAAAATCCAAGGGCTAAAATACACGAAAAACTGGCAAAATCGCCTAATTCCTATTACGTCGCAAATAAAATGATCCTAAACCCCTCTAAAGCGTTGTTGGGGCTACTAGAGTCATTCTTCATGTCGTTGCGGACGCTACTATGGAAGAAATCAAGAAAATTCGACCCAGACCCTCGGCATCTAAAAATTCAGTGGGCTAACACACACGAAAAACTGGCAAAATTGCCTAATTCCCATTGCGTCACCAATAAAATGCTTCTAAACCCCTCTATAGCATTGCCGGGGCTACTGGAGTTGTTCGCCAAGTCATTACGGACGCTACTATGGAAGAATACAAGAAAATTCGACTCGGACCCCCGTCACCAAAAAAATCCAAGGGCTAACAAACACGAAAAACTGGCAAAATCGCCTAATTCCTATTACGTCGCAAATAAAATGATCCTAAACCCCTCTAAAGCGTTGTTCGGGCTACTAGAGTCATTCTCCATATCGTTGCGGATGCTACTATGGAAGAAATCAAGAAAATTCGACCCAGACCCTCGGCATCTAAAAATTCAGTGGGCTAACACACACGAAAAACTGGCAAAATTGCCTAATTCCCATTACGTCACCAATAAAATGCTTCTAAACCCCTCTATAGCATCGCCGGGGCTACTCGAGTCTTTCTCCAGGTCGTTACGGACGCTACTATGGAAGAATCCAAGAAAATTTAACCCGAACCCCCGGCACCTAAAAAATCCGTGGATTAACACAAACGAAAAACGGGCAAAATTGCCTAATTCTTATTACGTCGCTAATACAATGCTCCTAAACATATCTAAAGCGCCGTCGGGGCTACTGGAGTTGTTCCCTAGGTCGTTAAGAACGCTACTATGGAAAAATCCAAGAAATTATGACCCGAACCCCCGGCACCTAAAAAATCTGTGGGCTAACACACACGAAAAACTAGCAAAATCCCCTAATTCCTATTGCGTCTCCAATAGAATGCTCCTTTACCCCTCTAAAGCACCGTCGGGGCTACTGGAGTCGTTCTCCAGGTCGGTACGGATGCTACTTTGGAAGAATCCAACAAAATTTGACCTGGACCTCCGCACCTAAAAAATTCGTGGGCTAACACACACAAAAAACTGGCAAAATCTCTTAATTCCTATTGCGTCGCCAATAAAATGTTCCTAAACCCCTCTATAGCACCGTCGGGGCTATTGGAGTCGTTCTCCAGGTCTTTACGGATGCTACAATGGAAGAATCCAAGAAATTTAGACACGCCCCCCTGGAAAGTAAAAAATCTATGGGCTAACACACACGAAAAGCTTGCAAAATCGCCTAATTCCTATTACGTAGCCAATTAAATGCTCCTGAACCCCTCCAAAGCGCCACCGGGGCTACTGGAGTCGTTCCCTAGGTCGTTACGGATGCTACTATGGAAGAATCCAAGAAAATTTGACCCGCACCCCCGGCACCTAAAAAATCCGTGGGCTAACACACACGAACAACTTGCAAAATTGCCTAATTCCTATTGCGTCGCAAATAAAATGCTCCATAACCCCTCTAAAGCACCGCCGGGGCTACTAGAGTCGTTCCCCTGGTCGTTAGGGACGCTACTATGTAAGAATCCAAGAAAATTCGACCCGGACCCCCGGCACCAAAAAAATCTGTGGGCTAACACACACGAAAAACTGGCAAAATCCCCTAATTCCTATTGCGTCGCCAATAAAATACTCTTAAACCTCTCTATAGCACCTACGGGGATACTGGAGTCTTTCCCCAGGTCGTTACGGACGCTACTATGGAAGAATCCAAGAAAATTCGACCCGGACCCCCGGCACCTAAAGAATCCGTGGGCTAACACACACGAAAAACTGGCAAAATCGCCTAATTCCTATTGCATCGCCAATAAAATGCTTCTAAACCCGTCTAAAGCACCGCCGGGGCTGCTAGAGTCGTTCCCCAAGTCATTACGGACTCTACTATGGAAGAATCCAAGAAATTTTGACCCAAACCCCCGGCACCTAAAATATCTGTAGGCTAACACATACGAAAAACTAGCAAAATCGCCTAATTCCTATTGCGTCTTAAATAAAATGCTCCTAAACCCCTCTAAAGCGCCCCCGGGGCTACTGGAGTCGTTCCCCAGGGCGTAACGGATGCTTCTGTGGAAGAATCTAAGAAAATTTGACCCGGACCCCCGGCACCTAAAAATTCTGTGGTCTAACACACATGAAAAACTGGCAAAATCGTCAAATTCTTATTGCATCGCCAATAAAATGCTCCTAAACCCCTCTATAGCATCGCCGGGGCTATTGGAGTTGTTCCCAAGTCGTTACGGACTCTGCTATGGAAGAAGCCAAGAAAATTTGACCGGACCCCCGGCACCTAAAAAATCCGTGCGCTAACACACACGAAAAACATACAAAATCGCCTAATTCCTATTGCGTCGCCGATAAAATGCTCCTGAACCACTCTAAAATGCCACCGAGGCTACTAGAGTCGTTCCCCAAGTCGTTACGGACGCTTCTATGGAAGAATCCAAGAAAATTCGACCCGTACCCCCGGTACCTAAAATATCTGTGGGCTAACACACACGAAAAAGTGGCAAAATTGCCTAATTCCTATTGCTCCACCGATAAAATGCTCCTAAACTCCTCTATAGAGCCGTCGGGGCTACTAGAGTCGTTCCCCAGGTCTTTACGGATGCTATAATGGAATAATCCAAGAAATTTAGACACGCCCCCCGGAAAGTAAAAAATCTATGGGCTAACACACATGAAAAATTTGTAAAATCGCCTAATTCCTATTGCGTAGCCAATTAAATGCTCCTGAACCCCTCCAAAGCGCCGCCGGGGCTACTGGAGTCGTTCCCTAGGTCATTACGGATGCTACTATGGAAGAATCCAAGAAAATTTGACCCGAACCCCCGGCACCTAAAAAATCCATGGGCTAACACACACGAACAACTTGCAAAATCGCCTAATTCCTATTGCGTCGCAAATAAAATGCTCCATAACCCCTCTAAAGCACCGCCGGGGCTACTAGAGTCATTCTCCAGGTCGTTACGGACGCTACTGTGTAAGAATCCAAGAAAATTCGACCCAGACCTCCGACACCAAAAAAATCTGTTGGCTAACAAACACGAAAAACTGGCAAAATCCCCTAATTCCTATTGCGTCGCCAATAAAATGCTCCTAAACCTCTCTATAGCACCTCCGGGGCTACTGGAGTCTTTCCCCAGGTTGTTACGGACGCTACTATGGAAGAATCCAAGAAAATTCGACCCGGACCCCCGGCACCTAAAAAATCCGTGGGCTAACACACACGAAGAATTGGCAAAATTGCCTAATACCTATTGCGTCGCCAATAAAATGCTCCTAAGCCACTCTACACCGCTTTCGGGGCTACTGGAGTCGTTCCCCAGGTCGTTATGGATTCTACTATGGAAGAATCCAAGAAAAATTGACCCGGACCCCCGGCACCTAAAATATCTATGGGCTAACACATACAAAAAAGTGGCAAAATTACTTAATTCCTATTGCGCAGCCAATAAAATGCTCCTAAACCCCTCTGAAGCGCCGCCGGGGCTACTGGAGTCGTTCCCAAAGTCGTTACGGACGCTACTATCGAATAATACAAGAAATTTTGACTCGAACCCCCGTCACCAAAAAATCCGTGGGCTAACACACACAAAAAACTGGCAAAATCGCCTAATTCCTATTGCGTCGCAAATAAAATGATCCTAAACCCCTCTAAAGCGCCGTCGGGGCTACTGGAGTCAATCCCCAAGTCGTTACGGATGCTACTCTGGAAGAAATTAAGAAAATTCGACCCAGACCCCTGGCATCTAAAAATTCAGTGGACTAACACACACGAAAAATTGGCAAAATCGCCTAATTCCAATTGTGTCGCCAATAAAATGCTTCTAAACCCCTCTATAGCACCGCCGGGGCTACTGGAGTCTTTCCCCAGGTCGTTACAGACGCTACTATGGAAGAATCCAAGAAAATTTAACCTGAACCTCCGACACCTAAAAAATCCGTGGATTAACACACACGAAAAACTGACAAAATTGCCTAATTCTTATTACGTCGCTAATAAAATGCTCCTAAACATCTCTAAAGCGCCGTCGGGGCTACTGGAGTTGTTCCCCGGGTCGTTACGGACGCTACTATGGAAAAATCCAAGAAATTATGACCCGAACCCCAGGCACCTAAAAAATCTGTGGGCTAACACACACGAAAAACTAGCAAAATCCCCTAATTCCTATTGCGTCTTCAATAGAATGCTCCTATACCCCTCTAAAGCGCCGCCGGGGCTACTGGAGTCGTTCCTCAGGTCGGTACGGATGCTACTTTGGAAGAATCAAACAAAATTTGACCTAGACCTCCGCACCTAAAAAATTTGTGGGCTAACACACACAAAAAACTGGCAAAATATCTTAATTCCTATTGCGCCGCCAATAAAATGCTCCTAAACACCTCTATAGCACCGTCGGGGCTATTGGAGTCGTACTCCAGGTCGTTATGGACGCTACTATATAAGAAATTAAGAAAATTCGACCTGCACCCCCGGCACCTAAAAAATCTGTGGGCTAACACACAAAAAATTGGCAAAATCGCCTAATTCCTATTGCGTCGCCAAGAAAATGCTCTTAAACCCCTCTAAAGCGCCGTCGGGGCTACTGGAGTCGTTCCCTAGGTCGTTACGGATGCTGCTATGGAAGAATCCATGAAAATTCGACCCGGACCCCCGGTACCTAAAATATCTGTGGGCTAATACACACGAAAAAGTGGCAAAATTGCCTAATTCCTATTGCGCCACCGATAAAATGCTCCTAAACTCCTCTATAGAGTCATCGGGGCTACCGGAGTCATTCTCCAGGTCTTTACGGATGCTACAATGGAAGAATCCAAGAAATTTAGACACGCCCCCCCGGAAAGTAAAAAATCTGTGGGCTAACACACACGAAAAGCTTGCAAAATCGCCTAATTCCTATTGCATCGCCAATAAAATGCTCCTAAATCCCTCTATAGCGCCGCCGGGGGTACTGAGTCTTTCCCCAGGTCGTTACGGACGCTACAATGGAAGAATTCAAGAAATTTCGACATGGACCCCGGCACGTAAAAAATCTGTGGGCTAACACACACAAAAAACTGGCAAATTCGCCTAATTACTATAGAGTCTCTAATAAAATGCTCCTAAGCCACTCTAAAGCGCCACCGGGGCTACTGGAGTCGTTCCCCAGGTTGTTATGGACGCTACAATGGAAGAATCCAAGAAAATTTGACCCGGACCCCCGGCACCTAAAAAATTTGTTGGCTAACACACACAAAAAACTGGCAAAATCACTTAATTCATATTGCGTCGCCAATATAATGCTCCTAAACCCCTCAAAAGTGCCGCTGGGGCTACTAGAGTCATTCTCCGGTCGTTACGGACGCTACTATGGAAGAATCCAAGAAAGTTTGACCTGAACCCCCGACACCTATAAAATCTGTGGACTAACACACACGAAAAACTGGTAAAATTGCCTAATTCCTATTGCGTCTCCAATAAAATGCTCCTAAACCCCTCTAATCGCCGCCGGGGCTACTGGAGTCGTTCCCCAGGTCGTTACAGACGCTACTATGGAAGAATGGAAGAAAGTTTGACCCGTACCCCCGGCACCTAAAAAATCCGCAGGCTAACACACACGAAAAACTGGCAAAATCGCCTAATTCCTATTGCGTCGCCAATAAAATGATCCTAAACACCTCTATAGTGCCGCCGGGGCTACCTGAGTCGTTTCCCAGGTCGTTACGGATGCCACTATGGAAGAATCCAAGAAATTTTGACCCGGACCCCCGGCAACTAAAAAATCTGTGGGCTAACACACACGAAAAACTGGCAAAATCGCCTAAATCCTATTGCGTCTCCAATAAAATGCTCCTAAACCCCTCTAAAGCGCCGCCGGGGCTATTGGAGTCATTCCCCATGTCATTACGGATGCTACTATGGAAGAATCCAAGAAAATTTGACCCGAACCCCCAGCACCTAAAAAATTCGTGGGCTAACACACACGAAAAACTGGCAAAATCTCCTAATTCCTATTGCGTCGCCAATAAAATGCTCTTAAACCCCTCTATAGCACCGCCGAGGCTACTGGAGTCGTTCCCCAGGTCGTTACGGATGCTACTATGGAAGAATGCAAGAAATTTCGACACGGACCCCTGACACGTAAAAAATCTGTGGGCTAACACACTAAAAACTGGCAAATTCGCCTAATTACTATTGCGTCTCTAATAAAATGCTTTTAAGCCCCTCTAAAGTGCCACCGGGGCTACTGGAGTTGTTCCCCAGATTGTTAAGGACGCTACAATGGGAGAATCAAACAAAATTTAACCCGTACCCCTGGCACCTAAAATATTCGTGGGCTAACACACACGAAAAACTAGAAAAATCGCCTAATTCCTATTGCGTCGCCAATAAAATGCTCGTAAACCCCTTAAAAGTGCCGCAATGGCTACTGGAGTAATTCCAGGTCGTTACGGACGCTACTATGGAAGAATCCAAGAAAATTTGACCTGAACCCCCACACCTAAAAAATCCGTGGGCTAACAAACACGAAAAACTGGCAAAATCGCCTAATTCCTATTGCGTCTCCAATAAAATGCTCCTAAACCCCTCTAAAGCGCTGCCGGGGTTACTGGAGTCGTTCTCCAGGTCGTTACGGATTCTACAATGGAAGAATGGAAGAAAATTTGACATGTACCCCCGGCACCTAAAATATCCGCGGGCTAACACACAAAAAACTGACAAAATCGCCTAATTCCTATTGTGTATTAAATAAAATGCTCTTTAAACCCCTCTAAGGCACCGCCGGGGCTACTGGAATCATTTCCCAGGTGGTTACGGACGCTAATATGGAAGAATGGAAGACAATTTGACCCGAACCCCCGGCACCTAAAAAATTCGTGGATTAACACATATGAAAAACTGGCAAAATCGCCTAATTCCTATTGCGTCGCTAATAAAATGCTCCTAAATCCCTCTATAGCACCGCCGGGGCTACTGCAGTCGTTCCCCAGGTCATTACGGATGCCACTATGGAAAAATCCACGAAATTTCGACCCGGACCTCCGGCACTTAAAAAATCTGTGGGCTAACACACACGGAAAACTGGCAAAATAGCCTAAATCCTATTGTGTCGCCAATAAAATGCTCCTAAACCCTTCTAAAGCGCCGCCGGGGCTACTACAATCGTTCCCCATGTCGTTACGGATGCTACTATGGAAGAATCCAAGAAAATTTGACCCGAACCCCCGGCACCTAAAAAATCCGTGGGCTAACACACACGAAAAACTGGCAAAATCTCCTAATTCCTATTGCCTCGCCAATAAAATGCTCCTAAACCCCTCTATAGCACCGCCGGGGCTACTAGAGTCGTTCCCCAGGTCGTGACGGACGCTACTATTGAAGAATGCAAGAAATTTCGACACGGACCCCTGGTACGTAAAAAATCTGTGGGCTAACACACACGAAAAACTGGCAAATTCACCTAATTACTATTGCATCTCTAATAAAATGCTCTTAAGCCCTTCTAAAGCACCACCGGGGCTACTGGAGTTGTTCCCCAAGTTGTTATGGATGCTACAATGGAAGAATCAAAGAAAATTTGACCCGGACCCCCGGCACCTAAAACTTTCGTGGGCGAACACACACGAAAAACTAGCAAAATCACCTAATTCCTATTGCGTCGCCAATAAAATGCTCCTAAACCCCTCAAAAGTGCCTCCATGGCTACTGGAGTCGTTCCCAAGTCGTTACGGACGCTACTATGGAAGAATCCAAGAAACTTTGACCTGAACCCCCGCACCTAAAAAATCTGTGGGCTAACAAACACAAAAAAATGGCAAAATCGCCTAATTCCTATTGCGTCTCCTATAAAATGCTTCTAAACCCCTATAAAGCGCCGCCGGGGTTACTAGAGTCATTCCCCAGGTCGTTACGGACGCTACTATTGAAGAATCAAAGAAAATTTGACCCGGACCCCCGGCACCTAAAAAATCCGTAGGCTAACACACACGAAAAACTAGCAAAATTGCCTAATTTCTATTGCATATCTAATAAAATGCTCCTAAACAACTCTACAGCGCCGCCGGGGCTATTGGAGTCGTTGCCCAAGTCTTTATGGACGCTACTATTGAAGAATTCAAGAAAATTTGACCCAGACCCCCGGCACCTAAAAAATCCGTGCGCTAACACGCACAAAAAACTGGCAAAATCGCTTAATTCCTATTGTGTCGCCAATAAAATGCTTCTAAACCTCTCTATAGTGCCGCCAGGGCTACTAGAGTCTTTCCTCAGGTCGTTACGGATGCTACAATGGAAGAATGGAAGAAAATTCGACCTGTACCCCCGGCACCTAAAATATCTGCGGGCTAACACACTCGAAAAACTGGCAAAATCGCATAATTCCTGATGCATATCAAATAAAATGCTCCTAAGCCCCTCTAAAGCACCGCCGGGGCTACTAGAGTTGTTCCCCAGGTTGTTATGGACGCTACTATGGAAGAATGGAAGAAAATTTGACCCGAACCCCCGGCACATAAAAAATTCATAGATTAACACACACGAAAAACTGGCAAAATCGCCTAATTCTTATTGCGTCGCCAATAAAATGCTCCTAAACCACTCTAAACCGCCGTCGGGGCTACTGGAGTTGTTCCCCAGGTCGTTACGGAAGCTACTATGGAAGAATCCAAGAAAATATGACCCGGACCCCCCGCACCTTAAAAATCCATGGGCTAACACACACGAAAAAGTGGCAAAATTGCCTAATTCCTATTGCATCGCCAATAAAATGCTCCTAAACCTCTCTATAGCTCCGCCGGGGCTACTGAAGTCTTTCCCCAAGTAGTTACGAACGGTACTATGGAAGAATGGAAGAAAATTCGACCTGTACCCCCGGCACCTAAAAAATCCGTGGGCTGACACACATGAAAAACTGGCAAAATCGCCTAATTCCTATTGCGTCGCCAATAAAATGCTCCTAAACCACTCTAAACCGCCGTCGGGGCTATTGGAGTCGTTCCCCAGGTCGTTACGGAAGCTAATATACAAGAATCCAAGAAAATTTGACCCGAACCCCCGGCACCTTAAAAATCTGTGGGCTAACACACACGAAAAACTGGCAAAATTGCCTAATTCCTATTGCATCGCCAATAAAATGCTCCTAAACCCCTCTATAGCGCCGTCAGTGCTACTGGAGTCGTTCCCCATGTCGTTACGGATACTACTATAGAAGAATCAGAGAAAATTCAACCCAGACCCTCGGCACCTAAAAAATCCTTATGATAATACACACGAAAAACTGGCAAAATTGCCTAATTTTTATTGCGTCTCCAATAAAATGCTTCTAAACCCCTCTACAGCGCCGCCAGGGCTACTGGAGTAATTCTCCAAATCATTACGGACACTACTATTGAATAATCCAAGAAAATTTGACCCGGACCCCCGACATCTAAAAAATGCGTGGGCTAATACACAAGAAAAACTAGCAAAATCTCCTAATTCCTATTGTATCGCTAATAAAATCCTCCTAAACCCCTCTACAGCACCGTCGGGGCTACTGGATTCATTCCCCAAGTCGTTACGGATGCTACTATTGAAGAATCCAAGAAAACTTGACCCGTACCCCCGGCACCTAAAAAATCCGCGGGCTAACACACACGAAAAACTTGAAAAATCGCCTAATTCCTATTGCGTCGCCAATAAAATGCTCCTAAACCACTCTAAAGCGCCGTCGGGGCTACTGGAGTCGTTCCTTAGGTCTTTACGGAAGCTACTATGGATGAATCCAAGAAAATTTGACCCGGACCCCAGGCACCTTAAAAATTTGTGGGCTAACACACACGAAAAACTAGCAAAATTGCCTAATTTCTATTGCGTATCAAATAAAATGCTCCTAAACCCCTCTACAGCACCGCCGGGGCTACTGGAGTCGTTCTCCAAGTCGTTACGGATACTACTATTGAAGAATCCAAGAAAATTTGACCCGGACCCCCGGCACCTAAAATATATGTGGGCTAACACACACGAAAAACTGGCAAAATCGCGTAATTCTATTGTGTCGCCAATAAAATCCTTCTAAATTTCTCTATAGCGAGGCCGGGGCTACTGGAGTCTTTCTCCAGGTCGTTATGGACGCTACTATGGAAGAATGGAAGAAAATTTGACCCGTACCCCGGCACCTAAAAAATCCGCGAGCTAACACACACAAAAAACTGGCAAAATCGCCAAATTCCTATTGCGTCGCCAATAAAATGCTCCTAAACCACTCTAAAGCGCCGTCAGGGCTACTAGAGTCGTTCCTCAGGTCGTTACGGAAGCTACTATGGAAGAATCCAAGAAAATTTGACCCGGACCCCCGGCACCTTAAAAATTCGTGGGCTAACACACACGAAAAACTAGCAAAATTGCCTAATTTATATTGTGTATCAAATAAAATGCTCCTAAACCCCTCTACAGTGCCGTCGGGGCTACTGGAGTCGTTATCCAAGTCGTTACGGATGCTACTATTGAAGAATCCAAGAAAATTTGACCCGGACCCCCGGCACCTAAAATATCTGTGGGCTAACACACACGAAAAACTGGCAAAATCGCCTAATTCTATTGTGTCGCCAATAAAATCCTTCTAAACCTCTCTATAGCGAGGCCGGGGCTACTGGAGTCTTTCCCAAGGTCGTTACGGACGCTACTATGGAAGAATGGAAGAAAATTCGACCCGTACCCCCGGCACCTAAAAAATCCGCGGGCTAACACACACGAAAAACTGGCAAAATCGCCTAATTCCTATTGCGTCGCCAATAAAATGCTCCTAAACTACTCTAAAGCGCCGCAGGGGCTACTGTAGTCGTTACTCAGGTCGTTACGGAATCTACTGTGGAAGAATCCAAGAAAATTTGACCCGTACCCCCGACACCTTAAAAATTCGTGGGCTAACACACACGAAAAACTAGCAAAATTGCCTAATTTCTATTGCGTATCAAATAAAATGCTCCTTAACCCCTCTACAGCGCCGCCGGGGCTACTGGAGTCATTCTCCAAGTCGTTACGGATGCTACTATTGAAGAATCCAAGAAAATTTGACCCGGACCCCCGGCACCTAAAATATCTGTGGGCTAACACACACGAAAAACTGGCAAAATCGCCTAATTCTATTGTGTCGCCAATAAAATCCTTCTAAACCTCTCTATAGCGAGGCCGGGGCTACTGGAGTCTTTCCCCAGGTCGTTACGGACACTACTATTGAAGAATCCAAGAAATTTTGACCCGGACCCCCGGCACCTAAAATATCCGGGGGCTAACACACACGAAAAAGTGGCAAAATTGTATAATTCCTATTGCGCCGCCAATAAAATGCTCCTAAACCCCTCTAAAGCGCCGCCGGGGATACTAGAATCATTCCCCAGGTCGTTACGGACGCTACTGTGGAAAAATCCAAGAAAATTTGACCCGAACCCCCGGCACCTAAAAAATCTGTGGGATAACACACACGAAAAACTGGCAAAATCCCCTAATTCCTATTGCGTCTCCAATAAAATGCTCCTAAACCCCTCTATAGCACCTCTAGGGCTACCGGAGTCATTTCTCAGGTCGTTACGGACGCTACTATGGAAGAATCCAAGAAAATTTGACCCGGACCCCCGGCACCTAAAATATCCGGGGGCTAACACACACGAAAAAGTTGCAAAATTGTATAATTACTATTGCGCCGCCAATAAAATGCTCCTAAACCCCTCTAAAGCGCCGCCGGGGATACTGGAGTCGTTCTCCAGGTCGTTACGGACGCTACTGTGGAAAAATCCAAGAAAATTTGACCCGAACCCCCGGCACCTAAAAAATCTGTGGGATAACACACACGAAAAACTGGCAAAATCCCCTAATTCCTATTGCGTCTCCAATAAAATGCTCCTAAACCCCTCTATAGCACCTCTAGGGCTACCGGAGTCATTTCTCAGGTCGTTACGGACGCTACTATGGAAGAATCCAAGAAAATTTAACCCGGACTCCCGGCACCTAAAATATTCGTGGGCTAACACACACGAAAAAGTGGCAAAATTGCTTAATTCCTATTGCGCCGCCAATAAAATGCTCCTAAACCCCTCTAAAGCGCCTTCGGGACTACTGGATTCGTTCTCCAGGTCGTAACGTATGCTACTATGGAAGAATCCAAGAAAATTCGACCCGTACCCCCGACACCTAAAAAATCCGTGGGTAAACACACACGAAAAACTGGCAAAATTGCCTAATTCCTATTGCGTCGCCAATAAAATGCTCATAAACCCCTCTATAGCACCGTCAGGGCTACTGGAGCCGTTCTTCAGGTCGTTACGGACGCTACTATGGAAGAAATCAAGAAAATTCGACCCGCACCCCCGGCACCTAAAAAATCTGTGGGCTAACACATATGAAAAACTAGCAAAATCCCCTAATTCCTATTGCGTCTCCAATAAAATGCTCCTAAACCCCTCTATAGCACCTCCGAGGCTACTGGAGTCATTTCCCTAGTCGTTACGTACGCTACTATGGATAAATCCAACAAAATTTGACCCGGACCTCCGGTACCTAAAATATCCATGGGCTACACACACGAAAAAGTGGCAAAATTGCTTAATTCCTATTGCGCCGCCAATAAAATGCTCCTAAACCCCTCTAAAGCGCCGTCGGGGCTACTGTAGTCGTTCCCCAGGTCGTTATGGATGCTACTATGGAAACATCCAAGAAATTTTGACTCGGACCCCCGGCGCCTAAAAAATCTGTGGGCTAACACATACGAAAAACTGGCAAATTCCCCTAATTCCTATTGCATCGCCAGTAAAATGCTCCTAAACCCCTCTATAGCACCTCCAGTGCTACTGGAGTCATTCCCCAGGTCGTTACGGACGCTACTATAGAAGAATCAAAGAAAATTTAACCCGGACCCCCAGACCTAAAATATCCGTAGGCTAACACACACGAAAAACTGGCAAAATCACCTAATTCCTATTGCGTCGCCAATAAAATGCTCCTAAACCCCTCTATAGCGTCGTCGGGGCTACTGGAGTCGTTCCCTAGGTCGTTAGGGATGCTACTATGGAAGAATGGAAGAAAATTCGACCCGGACCTCCGGCATCTAAAAAATCCATGAGCTAACACACACGAAAAATAGACAAAATCACCTAATTCCAATTGCGTATCTAATAAAATGCTCCTAAACCCCTCTAAAGCACCGCCGGTGCTACTGAAGTCATTCTTTAGGTCGTTACGTATGCTACTATGGAAGAATCCAAGAAATTTCAACACGGACCCCCGGCACCTAAAAAATCCATGGGCTAACACACACGAAAAATAGACAAAATCGCCTAATTCCTATTGCATATCTAATAAAATGCTCCTAAACCCCTCTAAAGCGCTGCCGGTGCTACTGGAGTCATTCCCTAAGTCGTTACGTACGCTACTATGGAAGAATCATTGAAAATTCGACCCGAAACCCCGACACCTAAAATATCTGTGGGCCAACACACACGAAAAACTGGCAAAATTGCCTACTTCCTATTGCGTCGCCAATAAAATGCTCCTAAACCTCTCTAAAGTGCCGCTGGGGCTACTGGAGTAGTTCCTCAGGTCGATACGTACGCTACTATAGAAGAATCATTGAAAATTTGACACGTACCCCCGGCACCTAAAATATCTGTGGGCTAACACACACGAAAAACTGGCAAAATCGCCTAATTCCTATTGCGTCACCAATAAATGCTCCTAAACCTCTCTAAAGTGCCGCTAGGGCTACTGGAGTCGTTCCTTAGGTCGTTACGAACGCTACTATGGAAGAATCCAAGAAAATTTGACACGTACCCCCGGCACCTAAAAATTATGTGGGATAACACACACGAAAAACTGGCAAAATCGCCTAATTCCTATTGCGTCACCAATAAAATGCTCCTAAACCCCTCTATAGCGTCGTCGGGGCTACTGGAGTCGTTCCCTAGGTCGTTAGGGATCCTACTATGGAAGAATGGAAGAAAATTCGACCCGGACCTCCGGCATCTAAAAAATCCATGAGCTAACACACACGAAAAATAGACAAAATCGCCTAATTCCAATTGCGTATCTAATAAAATGCTCCTAAACCCCTCTAAAGCACCGCCGGTGCTACTGAAGTCATTCCCTAGGTCGTTACGTATGCTACTATGGAAAAATCATTGAAAATTCAACCCGAAACCCCGACACCTAAAATATCTGTGAGCTAACACACACGAAAAACTAGCAAAATTGCCTAATTCCTATTGCGCCGCCAATAAAATGCTCATAAACCCCTCTAAAGCGCCGTCGGGGCTACTGGAGTCGTTCCCCAGATCGTTACGGACGCTACTATGGAAAAATCCATGAAAATTTGACTCGAACCCCCGGCGCCTAAAAAATCTGTGGGCTAACACACATGAAAAACTGGCAAAATTCCCTAATTCCTATTACGTCGCCTATAAAATGCTCCTAAACCCCTCTAAAGCGCCGCCGGGGATACTGTAGTCGTTCCCCAGATCGTTACGGACGCTACTATGGAAAAATCCAAGTAATTTTGACCCGAACCCCCGGCACCTAAAAAATCTATGGGCTAACACACACGAAAAACTGGCAAAATCGCCTAATTCGTATTGCGTCACCAATAAAATGCTCCTAAACCCCTCTATAGCGTCGTCGGGGCTACTGGAGTCGTTTCCTAGGTCGTTAGGGATGCTACTATGGAAGAATGGAAGAAAATTCGACCCGGACCTCCGACATCTAAAAAATCCATGAGCTAACACACACGAAAAATAGACAAAATCGCCTAATTCCAATTGCGTATGTAATAAAATGCTCCTAAACCCCTCTAAAGCACCGCCGGGGCTACTCGAGTCGTTCCCTAGGTCGTTACGTACGCTACTATGGAAGAATCCAAGAAAATTCGACCCGAAACCCCGACACCTAAAATATCTGTGAGCTAACACACACGAAAAACTGGCAAAATTGCCTAATTCCTATTGCGCCGCCAATAAAATGCTCATAAACCCCTCTAAAGCGCCGTCGGGGCTACTGGAGTCGTTCCCCAGATCGTTACGGACGCTACTATGGAAAAATCCATGAAAATTTGAACCGAACCCCCGGCACCTAAAAATTCTGTGGGCTAACACACACGAAAAACTGGCAAAATCCCCTAATTCCTATTGCGTTGCCAATAAAATGCTCATAAACCCCTCTATAGCACCTCCGGGGCTACAAGAGTCATTCCCCAGGTCGTTACGATTGCTACTATGGAAGAATTCAAGAAAATTTGACCTGGACCCCCTTCACCTAAAAAATCTGTGGGTTAACACACAAGAAATACTGGCAAAATCGCCTAATTACTATTGCGTCGCTAATAAAATTCTCCTAAACCCCTCTATAGAACTGTCGGGGCAACTGGAGTCGTTCCCCAGGTTGTTACAGACGCTACTATGGAAGAATACAAGAAAATTTGACTTGGACCCCCAATACCTAAAAAATCCGTGGGCTAATACACACGAAAAACTGGCAAAATTGCCTAATTCCTATTGCGTCGAAAATAAAATAATCCTAAACCCCTCTAAAGCGCCATCATGGCTACTGGAGTCGTTCTCCAGGTCGTAACGGATGCTACTATAGAAGAATCCAAGAAAATTCAACCCGGACCCCCGGTACCTAAAAATCTGTGGGGTAACACACAAAAATAACAGGCAAAATCTCCTAATTGCTATTGCGTCGCCAATAAAATGCTCCTAAACCCTTCTATTGCACCGCCGGGGCTACTGGAGTCATTCCCCAGGTCGTTACGGACGCTACTATGGAAGAAATCAAGAAAAATCGACCCAGACCCCCGGCACCTAAAAATTCGTGGGTTAGCACATACGAAAAACTAGAAAAATCACCTAATTCCTATTGCGTCACCAATAAAATGCTCTTGAACCCCTCTAAAGCGCCGCCGGGGCTATTGGTGTCGTTCCCGAAGTTGTTACGGACGCTACTATAGAAGAATCCAATGAAATTTGACCCGAACCCTCGGCACTTAAAATATCCGTGGGCTAACACACACGAAAAACTGGCAAAAATCCCCTAATTCCTATTGTGTCGCCAATAAAATGCTCCTAAACCCCTCTAAAGCACCTCCGGGGCTACTGGAGTCGTTCCCCAGGTTGTTACGGACGCTACTATGGAAAACTCCAAGAAAATTTGACCCGAACCCCCTGCACCTAAAAAATCTGTGGGCTAACACACAAAAATAACAGGCAAAATCTCCTAATTGCTATTGCGTCGCCAATAAAATGCTCCTAAACCCCTCTATAGCACCTCCGGGGCTACTGGAGTCATTCCCCATGTCGTAACGGACGCTACTATGGAAGAATCCAAGAAAATTTGACGCGGACCCCCGGCACCTAAAATATTTGTGGGCTACACACACAAAAAACTGGCAAAATTGCCTAATTCCTACTGCGTCGCCAATAAAATGCTCCTAAGCCCCTCTAAAGCGCCGCTGGGGCTACTGTATTCGTTCCCCAGGTCGTTACAGACGCTACTATGGAAAAATCCAAGAAATTTTGACCTGGACCCCCGGCACCAAAAAAATCTGTGGGCTAACACACACGAAAATCTGGCAAAATCCCCTAATCCTATTGCGTCGCCAATAAAATGCTCATAAACCCCTTTATAGCACCTCCGGAGCTACTGGAGTCATTCCCTAGGTCGTTACGATTGCTACTATGGAAGAATTCAAGAAAATTTGACCTGGACCCCCTTCACCTAATAAATCTGTGGGCTAACACACAACAAATACTTGCAAAATCGCCTAATTCCTATTGCGTCGCCAATAAAATGCTCCTAAACCCCTCTATAGAACTGTCGGGGCAACTGGAGTTGTTCCCCAGGTCGTTACAGACGCTACTATGGAAGAATACAAGAAAATTTGACTCGGACCCCCAATACCTAAAAAATCCGTGGGCTAATACACACGGAAAACTGGCAAAATCCCCTAATTCTATTGCGTCGCAAATAAAATGATCCTAAATCCCTCTAAAGCGCCACCGGAGCTACTGGAGTCATTCTCCAGGTCGTAACGGACGCTACTATGGAAGAAATCAAGAAAATTCGACCTGGAACCCCGGTACCTAAAAATCTGTGGGCTAACACACACGAAAAACTGGCAAAATTGTGTAATTCCTATTGCGTCGCCAATAAAATGCTCCTAAACCCTTCCATTGCACCACCGGGGCTACTGGAGTCATTCATCAGGTCGTTACGGACGCTACTATGGAAGAAATCAAGAAAAATCGACCCATACCCCAAGCACCTAAAAATTCGTGGGTTAGCACACACGAAAAACTAGCAAAATTGCCAAATTCCTATTGCGTCGCCAATAAAATGCTCCTGAACCCCTCTAAAGCACCGCCGGGGCTACTGGTGTCGTTCCCCAGGTTTTTACGGACGCTACTATGGAAGAATCCAACAAAATTTGACCTGAACCCTCGGCACTTAAAATATCCGTGGGCTAACACACACGAAAAACTGGCAAAATCCCCTAATTCCTATTGTGTCGCCAATAAAATGCTCCTAAACCCCTCTAAAGCACCTCCGGGGCTACTGGAGTCGTTCCCCAGGTCGTTACGGACGCTACTATGGAAAACTCCAAGAAACTTTGACCCGAACACCCCGCACCTAAAAAATCTGTGGGCTAACACACAAAAAAAACAGGCAAAATCTCCTAATTCCTATTGCGTCGCCAATAAAATGCTCCTAAACCCCTCTATAGCACCTCCGGGGCTACTGGAGTCATTCCCCAGGTCGTTACGGACGCTACTATGGAAGAATCCAAGAAAATTTGACCCGGACCCCCGACACCTAAAATATCTGTGGGCTAACACACATAAAAAAGGGGCAAAATTACTTAATTCCTATTGCGCCGCCAATAAAATGCTCCTAAACCCCTCTAAAGCGCCTCCGGGGCTACTGGAGTCGTTCCCCAGGTCGTTACGGATGCTACTATGGAAGATTTCAAGAAAATTTGACCCGGACACCCTTCACCTAAAACAATCTGTGGGCTAACACACAAGAAATAATGGCAAAATTGCCTAATTCCTATTGCGTCGCCAATAAAATGCTCTTAAACCCCTTTATAGCGCCGCCGGCGCTACTGGAGTCGTTCCCCAGGTCGTTATAGATGCTACTATAGAAGAATACAAGAAAATTTTACTCAGACCCCTGGCATCTAAACAATCCGTGGGCTAACACACACTAATTTCTATTGCGTCGCAAATAAAATAATCCTAAACCCCTCTAAAGCGCCATCATGGCTACTGGAGCCGTTCTCAAGGTCGTTACGGATGCTACTATGGAAGAAATCAAGAAAATTCGACCCGCACCCCCGGCACCTTAAAATATCTGTGGGCTAACACACACAAAAAACAGGCAAAATCTCCGAATTCCTATTGCGTCGCCAATAAAATGCTCCTAAATCACTCTATAGCGCCAGCGGGGCTACTGGAGTGGTTCCCCAGGTTGTTACGGATGCTACTATGGAAGAATACAAGAAAATTCGACTCGGACCCCCGGCACCTAAATAATCCATGGGCTAATACACATGAAAAACTGGCAAAATCGCCTAATTCCTATTGCGTCGAAAATGAAATAATCCTAAACCCCTCTAAAGCGCCATCATGGCTACTGGAGTCGTTCTCCAGGTCGTAACGGATGCTAATATGGAAGAATCTAAGAAAATTCAACCCGGACCCCCGGTACCTAAAAATCTGTGGACTAACACACACAAAAAACTGGTAAAATTGCCTAATTCCTATTGCATCGCCAATAAAATGCTCCTAAACCCTTCTATTGCACCGCCGGGGCTACTGGAGTCATTCCCCAGGTCGTTACGGACGCTACTATGGAAGAAATCAAGAAAAATCGACCCAGACCCCCGGCACCTAAAAATTCGTGGGTTAGCACACACGAAAAACTAGAAAAATCACCTAATTCCTATTGCGTCACCAATAAAATGCTCTTGAACCCCTTTAAAGCGCCGCCGGGGCTACTGGTGTCATTCCCCAAGTTGTTACGGACGCTACTATGGAAGAATCCAACAAAATTTGACCCGAACCCTCGGCACTTAAAATATTCGTGGGCTAACACACACGAAAAACTGGCAAAATCCCCTAATTCCTATTGTGTCGCCAATAAAATGCTCCTAAACCCCTCTAAAGCACCTCTGGGGCTACTGGAGTCGTTCCCCAGGTTGTTACGGACGCTACTATGGAAAACTCCAAGAAATTTTGACCCGAACCCCCCGCACCTAAAAAATCTGTGGGCTAACACACAAAAATAACAGGCAAAATCTCCTAATTGCTATTGCGTCGCCAATAAAATGCTCCTAAACCCCTCTATAGCACCTCCGGGGCTACTGGAGTCATTCCCCAGGTCGTAACGGACGCTACTATGGAAGAATCCAAGAAAATTTGACCCGGACCCCCGACACCTAAAATATTTGTGGGCTACACACACAAAAAACTGGCAAAATTGCCTAATTCCTACTGCGTCGCTAATAAAATGCTCCTAAGCCCCTCTAAAGCGCCGCCGGGGCTACTGTAGTCGTTCCCCAGGTCGTTACGGGCGCTACTATGGAAAAATCCAAGAAATTTTGACCCGGACCCCCGGCACCTAAAAAATCTGTGGAATAACACATATGAAAAACTAGCAAAATCCCCTAATTCCTATTGCGTCGCCAATAAAATGCTCCAAAACCCCTCTATAGCACCTCCGGGGCTATTGGAG
Organism: Solanum dulcamara; assembly: GCF_947179165.1. Taxonomy (NCBI): domain Eukaryota; kingdom Viridiplantae; phylum Streptophyta; class Magnoliopsida; order Solanales; family Solanaceae; genus Solanum; species Solanum dulcamara. Next base: position 685,264 of record NC_077237.1, on the reverse strand, counting down.
TCATTCCCCTGGTCGTTACGTACTCTACTATGGAAGAATCCATGAAAATTTGACCTGGACACCCGGTACCTAAAATATCTGTGGGCTACACACACGAAAAAGTGGCAAAATTGCTTAATTCCTATTGCGTCGTAAATAAAATGCTCCTAAACCCTTCTAAAGCGCCGTCGGGGCTACTGAAGTCGTTCCCCAGGTCGTTATGGATGCTACTATGGAAAAATCCAAGAAAATTTGACTCGGACCCTCGGCGCCTAAAAAATCTATGGGCTAACACACACGAAAAATTGGCAAAATCCCCTAATTCCTATTGCGTCGCCAATAAAATGCTCCTAAACCCCTCTATTGCACCTCCAGGGCTACCAGAGTCATTCCCCAGGTCGTTACGGACGCTACTATAGAAGAATCCAAGAAAATTTAACCCGAACCCCCGGCACCTAAAATATTCATAGGCTAACACACACGAAAAACTGGCAAAATCACCTAATTCCTATTGCGTCGCCAATAAAATGCGCCTAAACCTCTCTATAGCACTGCTGAGGCTACTAAATTCGTTCCCCAGGTCGTTACGGACGCTACAATGGAAGAATCCAAGAAAATTTGACCCGAACCCCCGGCACCTAAAAAATCTGTGGGTTAACACACACGAAAAACTGGCAAAATCGCCTAATTCCTATTGCGTCGCAAATAAAATGATCCTAAACCCCTCTAAAGCGCTGCCGGGGCTACTGGAGTCATTCCACAGGTCGTTACGGATGCTACTACGGAAGAATCCAAGAAATTTCAACACGGACCCCCGGCACCTAAAAAATCCATGGGCTAACACACACGAAAAATAGACAAAATCGCCTAATTTCTATTGCGTATCTAATAAAATGCTCCTAAACCCCTCTAAAGCACCGCCGGGGCTACTCGAGTCGTTCCCTAGGTCATTACGTACACTACTATGGAAGAATCATTGAAAATTCGACCCGAAACCCCGACACCTAAAATATCTGTGGACTAACACACACGAAAAACTGGCAAAATTGCCTAATTGGTATTGCGTCGCCAATAAAATGCTCCTAAACTCTCTAAAGTGCCGCTGGGGCTACTGGAGTCATTCCACAAGTCGTTACCAATGCTACTATGGAAGAATACAAGAAAATTCGACTCGGACCCCCGGCACCTAAATAATCCATGGGCTAATACACACGAAAAACTGGCAAAATTGCCTAATTCCTATTGCGTCGAAAATAAAATAATCCTAAACCCCTCTAAAGAGCCATCATGGCTACTGGAGTCGTTCTCCAGGTCATAACGGACGCTACTATGGAAGAATCTAAGAAAATTCAACCCGGACCCCCTGCACCTAAAAAATCTGTGGGATAACACACACGAAAAACTGGTAAAATTGCCTAATTCCTACTGCGTCGCCAATAAAATGCTCCTAAGCCCCTCTAAAGCGCCGCCGAGGCTACTGTAGTCGTTCCCCAGGTCATTATGGGCGCTACTATGGAAAAATCCAAGAAATTTTTACCCGGACCCCCGGCACCTAAAAAATCTATGGGCTAACACATATGAAAAACTAGCAAAATCCTCTAATTCCTATTGCGTCGCCAATAAAATGCACCAAAACCCCTCTATAGCACCTCCGGGGCTACTGGAGTCATTCCCCTGGTCGTTACGTACGCTACTATGGAAGAATCCAAGAATATTTGACCCGGACACCCGATACCTAAAATATCCGTGGGCTACACACACGAAAAAGTGGCAAAATCCCTTAATTCCTATTGCATCGCCAATAAAATGCTCCAAAACCCCTCTATAGCACCTCTGGGGCTACTGGAGTCATTCCCCAGGTTGTTACGGATGCTACTATGGAAGAATACAAGAAAATTCGACTCGGACCCCCGGCACCTAAATAATCCATGGGCTAATACACACGAAAAACTGGCAAAATCGCCTAATTCCTATTGCGTCGAAAATAAAATAATCTTAAACCCCTCTAAAGCGCCATCATGGCTACTGGAGTCGTTCTCTAGGTCGTTACGGATGCTACTATGGAAGAAATCAAGAAAATTTGACCCGAACCCCCGGCACCTAAAAAATCTGTGGGTTAACACACACGAAAAACTGGCAAAATTACCTAATTCCTACTGCGTCGCCAATAAAATGCTCCTAACCTCCTCTAAAGCACTGCCGGCGCTACTCGAGTCGTTCCCCAGGTCGTTACGGATGCTACTATGGAAGAATACAAGAAAATTCAACTCAGAACCCTGGCATCTAAACAATCCGTGGGCTAACACACACGAAAAACTGGCAAAATCGCCTAATTCCTATTGCGTCGCAAATAAAATAATCCTAAACCCCTTTAAAGCGCCATCATGGCTACTGGAGTCGTTCTCCAGGTCGTAACGGACGCTACTATGGAAGAATCCAAGAAAATTCAACCCAGACCCCCTGCACCTAAAAAATTTGTGGGCTAACACACACGAAAAACTGGCAAAATTGCCTAATTCCTACTGCGTCGCCAATAAAATGCTCCTAAGCCCCTCTAAAGTGCCGTCAGGGCTACTGTAGTCGTTCACCAGGTCGTTACGGACGCTACTATGGAAAAATCCAAGAAATTTTGACCCGACCCCCGGCACCTAAAAAATCTGTGGGCTAACACATATGAAAAACTAGCAAAATCCCCTAATTCCTATTGCGTCGCCAATAAAATGCTCCAAAACCCCTCTATAGCACCTCCGAGGCTACAGGAGTCATTCCCCTTGTCGTTACGTACGCTACTATGGAAGAATCCAAGAAAATTTGACTCGTACCCCCAGATCCTAAAATATCTGTGGGCTACACACACGAAAAAGTGGCAAAATTGCTTAATTCCTATTGCGCCGCCAATAAAATGCTCCTAAACCCCTCTAAAGCGCCGTCGGGGCTACTGAAGTCGTTCCCCAGGTCGTTATGGATGCTACTATTGAAAATTCCAAGAAAATGTGACTCGGACCCCCGGCGCCTAAAAATCCGTGGGCTAACACACACGAAAAACTGGCAAAATCCCCTAATTCCTATTGCGTCGCCAATAAAATACTCCTAAACCCCTTTATAGCACCTCCAGGGCTACTGAAGTCATTCCCCAGGTCGTTACGGACGCTACTATAGAAGAATCCAAGAAACTTTAACCCGGACCCCCGGCACCTAAAATATCCGTAGGCTAACACACACGAAAAACTGGCAAAATCACCTAATTCCTATTGCGTCGCAAATAAAATGATCCTAAACCCCTCTAAAGCACTGCCGAGGCTACTAAATTCATTCCCAGGTCGTTACGGACGCTACAATGGAAGAATCCAAGAAAATTTGACCCGAACCCCCGGCACCTAAAAAAATTGTGGGTTAACACACACGAAAAACTGGCAAAATCGCCTAATTCCTATTGCGTCGCAAATAAAATAATCCTAAACCCCTCTAAAGCGCTGTCGGGGCTACTGGAGTCATTCCATAGGTCGTTACGGATACTAATATGGAAGAATCCAAGAAATTTCAACACGGACCCCCGGCACCTAAAAAATCCATGGGCTAACACACACGAAAAATAGACAAAATCGCCTAATTCCTATTGCGTATCTAATAAAATGCTCCTAAACCCCTCTAAAGCACCGTCGGGGCTACTCGAGTCATTCCCTAGGTCATTACGTATGCTACTATGGAAGAATCCATGAAAATTCGACCCGAAACCCCGACACCTAAAATATCTGTGGGCTAACACACACGAAAAACTGGCAAAATTGCCTAATTCCTATTGCGTCGCCAATAAAATGCTCCTAAACCTCTCTAAAGTGCCGCTGGGGCTACTGGAGTCGTTCCCTAGGTCGTTACGAACGCTACTATAGAAGAATCCAAGAAAATTTGACATGTACCCCCGGCACCTAAAAAATATGTGGGATAACACACACGAAAAACTGGCAAAATCGCCTAATTCCTATTGCGTCACCAATAAAATGCTCCTAAACCCCTCTATAGCGCTGTCGGGGCTACTAGAGTCGTTCCATAGGTCGTTAGGGATGCTATTATGGAAGTATGGAAGAAAATTCGACCCGGACCTCCGGCACCTAAAAAATCCATGGGCTAACACACACGAAAAACTGGCAAAATCGCCTAATTTCTATTGCGTCGCCAATAAAATGCTCCTAAACCTCTCTATAGAGACGCCGGGGCTAATGGAGTCTATCCCTAGGTCGTTACGGATGCTACTATGGAAGAATGGAAGAAAATTTGACCCGTAACCCCGGCACCTAAAAAATCTGCAAGCTAACACACACGAAAAACAGGCAAAATCGCCTAATTCCTATTGCGTCGCCAATAAAATGCTCCTAAACCACTCTAAAGCGTCGCCGAGGCTACTGGAGTCGTTCCCTATGTCTTCATGGAAGCTACTATGGAAGAATCCAAGAAAATTCAACCCGGACCCCCGGCACCTTAAAATCCGTGGGCTAACACACACGAAAAACTGGCAAAATCACCTAATTCCTATTGCCTCGCCAATTCAATGCTCCTAAACCCCTCTATATCACCGCTGGGTCTACTGGAGTCGTTTCCTAAGTCTTTACGGATGCTACTATTGAAGAATCGGAGAAAATTCAACCCGGACCCTCGGCACCTAAAAAATCCTTACGCTAATACACACGAAAAACTTGCAAAATTGCCTAATTTCTATTGCTTCTCCAATAAAATGCTTCTAAACCCCTCTACAACGCCGTCGGGGCTACTGGAGTTGTTCCCCAGGTTGTTACGGACTCTGCTATTGAAGAATCCAAGAACATTTTACTCGAACCCCTGGCACCTAAAAAATCTGTGGGCTAACACACACGAAAAACTAGCATAATCGCCTATTCCTAATGCGTCGCCAATAAAATGCTCCTAAACCCCTCAAAAGTGCCGTCGGAGCTACTGGAGTCATTCCCAGGTCGTTACAGACGCTACTATAGAAGAATCCAAGAAAATTTGACCTGAACCCCCGGCACCTAAAAAATCTGTGGGCTAACACACACGAAAAACTGGCAAAATCGCCTAATTCCTATTGCGTCTCCAATAAAATGCTCCTAAACCCCTCTAAAGCGCCACCGGGGCTACTAGAGTCGTTCCGCAGGTCGTTACGGACGCTACTATTGAAGAATACAAGAAAATTTGACCTGGACCTCCGGCACCTAAAAAATCCGTGAGCTGACACACACGAAAAACTGGCAAAATCTCCTAATTCCTATTGCGTTGCCAATAAAATGCTCCTAAACCCCTCTATAGCACCGTCGGGGCTACTGGAGTCGTTCTCTAGGTTGTTATGGACGCTACTATGGAAGAAATCAAGAAAATTCAACCCGCACCCCTGGCAACTAAACAATCTGGGGGCTAACACACACGAAAATCTGGCAAAATTGCCTAATTCCTATTGCGTCGTCAATAAAATGCTCTTAAACCCCCTTATAGCACCGCAGGGGCTACTGGAGTCATTCCCCAGGTCGTTACGGATGCTACTATTAAAGAATCTAAGAAAATTCGACCCGGACCCCCGGCACCTAAAAAATCCATGGGCTAACACACACGAAAAACTGGCAAAATCACCTAATTCCTATTGCGTCTCCAATAAAATGCTCCTATACCCCTCTAAAGCGCCGCCGGGGCTACTGGAGTCATTCCCCAGGTCGTTACGGACGTTACTATGGAAGAATCCAAAAATATTTGACCCGAACCCACGGCACCTAAATAATCTGTGGGCTAACACACACGAAAAACTGACAAAATCGCCTAATTCCTATTGCATCTCCAATAAAATGCTTCTATACCCCTCTAAAGCGCCGCCGGGGCTACTGGAGTCGTTCCCTAGATTGTTACGGACGCTACTATGGAAGAATCCAAGAAAATTTGACCCGTACCCCCGGCACCTAAAAATTCCGTGGGCTAATACACACGAAAGAACTGACAAAATCTCCTAATTCCTATTGCGTCGCCAATAAAATGCTCATAAACCCCTCTATAGCATCGGCGGGGCTACTGGAGCCTTTCTTCGGGTCGTTACGGATGCTACTATGGAAGAAATCAAGAAAATTCGACCTGCACCCCCGGCACCTAAAAAATCCGAGGGTTAACACACACGAAAAACTGACAAAATCGCCTAATACCTATTGCGTCGCCAATAAAATGCTCCTAAACCCCTATATAGCGTCGTCGGGGCTACTGGAGTCGTTCCCCAAGTCGTTACGGACGCTACTATGGAAGAATCCAAGAAAATTCGACCTGGACCCCCGACACCTAAAAAATCCATAGGCTAACACACACGAAAAACTGGCAAAATTGCCTAATTCCTACTGCGTCGCCAATAAAATACTCCAAAGCCCTCTAAAGCGCCGCTGGGGCTACTGTAGTCGTTCCCCAGGTCATTACGGACGCTACTATGGAAAACTCCAAGAAAGGTTGACCCGAACCCTCGGCACCTAATAAAACTGTAGGCTAACACACACGAAAAACTAGCAAAATCCCCTAATCCTATTCGTCGCCAATAAAATGCTCCTAAACAACTCTATAGCACCTCCGGGGCTACTAGAAACCTTCCCCAGGTCGTTACGGACGCTACTATGGAAGAATCTAAGAAAATTTGACCCGGACCCCCGGCACCTAAAATATCCGGGGGCTAACACACACGAAAAAGTGGCAAAATTGCTTAATTCCTATTGCGCCGCCAATAAAATGCTCATAAACCCCTCTAAAGTGCCGCCGGAGCTACTGGAGTCGTTCCCCAGGTCGTTACGGACGCTACTATGGAACAATCCAAGAAAATTTGACCCGAACCCCCGGCACCTCAGTTGCCCCGGTGGCACTTTAGAGGTGGTTAGGAGCATTTTATTTGCGACACAATAGGAATTAGGCAATTTTGCCAGTTTTTCATGTCTGTTAGCCCACAGATTTTTTGATTTCTTCCATAGTAGCATCCGTAATGACCTGAGGAACGACTCCAGTAGCCCCGGCGGTGCAATAGAAAATTTATATCATATTAGAAGGTAAAACGTTTCTTAACAAAGGCGATTATGTTCTTAGAGACAGAAGCTACTATGGACAATCAAAGAAAATTCAACTCGGACCATCGACACCTAAAAATTTTGTGGCTAACACACGAAAAACTGGCAAAATTGCCTAGTTCCTATTGCTTCTCTAATAATAAGCTCCTAAACTTCTCTAAAGCACCACTGAGGCTACTGTAGTCGTTCCCCAGGTCGTTATGGATGCTACTGTGGAAGAATGTAAGAAAATTCGACCAATACCCCCGGCACCTAAAAATTTTGTGGGCTAACACATACGAAAAACTGGAAAAATTGTCTAATTCCTGTTGCGCCGCCAATAAAATGCTTCTAAAACCCTCTAAAGCACCGTCGGGGCTACTAGAGACGTTCCCAAGGTAGTTATGGATGCTACTATTAAAGAATCTAAGAAAATTCAATCTGGACCTCCGACACCTAAAAAATTTGTAAGCTAACACACACGAAAAACTTGCAAAATTATATAATTCCTGTTGCATCTCTAATAAAATGCTTCTGAACTCGTCTAAAGCATCGCTGGGGCTACTGAAGTCATTCCCCAGGTCATTACGGACGCTACTATGGAACAATCCAATAAAATTTGACCCGAACCCCTGGCACATAAAAATTTCATAGGCTAACACACACGAAAAACTGGTAAAATTGCCTAATTCCAGTTGTGCCTTTAATAAAATGCCCCTAAACCTCTCTAAAGCGTTGTCGGGGATACTTGTGTCATTCCCTAAGTCGTTAAAGATGCTACTATTGAAGAATCCAAGAAAATTTGATCCGTACCCTCGAACCCAAAAAATCCGTGAGCTAATACACACAAAAAACTGGAAAATCGCCTAATTCCTGTTGCGCCGCCAATTAAATGCTCCCAAACCCCTCTAAAGCACCGTCGGGGCTACCGGAGTCGTATCCCATGTCGTTACGGATTATACTATGGAAGAATCCAAGAAAATTCAACCCAGAACCCTAGTACTTAAAAAATCGGTGTGCTAACACAAATGAAAAACTGGCAAAATCGCCTAATTCCTATTGCGTCGCTAATAAAATGCTCCTAAACCCCTCTAAAGCATCGCCGGAGATACTGGAGTCATTCCCCAGTTCGTTATGGATGCTACTATGGAAAAATCTAAGAAAATTCAACCCGGACCCCCGACACCTAAAAAATCTGTGAGCTTACACACACGAAAAACTGACAAAATTGGCTAATTCCTGTTGCGTCGCTAATATAATGCTTCTAAACCTGTCTAAAGCACTATCGGAGCTACTGGAGTTGTTCCCCAGGTCATTAAGGACGCTACCATGGAATAATCTAAGAAAATTCAACCCGGACACCCGACACCTAAAAAATCTGTGAGCTAACACATAAGAAAAACTGGTAAAAGCGCCTAACTCCTGTTGAGTCGATAATAAAATGCTTCTAAACCGCTCTAAAGCGCCGCCGAGGATATTGGAGTCATTCTCCAAGTCATTACAGATGCTACTATGGAAGAATCCAAGATAATTCGACTGGAACCACCGGCACCTAAAAAATCTATGGGCTAACATACACGAAAAATTGGCAAAATTATCTAATTTCTATTGCGTCGCTACTAAAATGCTCCTAAACATCTCTAAATCGCCGTTGGGTCTACTGGAGTCATTCTCCACATCTTTAAGGAAGTTACTACTGAATAATCCAATAAAAATCGAGCAGGACCCCTAAAAACTTAAAAATCCATGCGCTAACACAAATGAAATACTGGCAAAATCGCCTAATTCTCGTTGCGTCGCTAATAAAATGCTTCTAAACTCATCTAAAGTGACTCCAGGGCTACTGGAGTTTTTCCCCAAGTCTTTATGGACGCTACTATGGAAGAATCCAAGATAATTCAAACTGGACCCCCGGTATCTAAAAATTCCATGGGAACATACATGAAAAACTGGCAAAATCGCCAAATTCCTGTTGCGTCGCTAATAAAATGCTTCTAAACCTCTCTAAAGCATTGCCTGGCCTACTAGAGTCGTTCCTCAGGTCTTTACGGACTCTACTATGGAAGCAAACGAGAAAATACGACCCAGACCCCAGGCACCTAAAAAATCCATTAGCTAACACATACGAAAAACTGGCAAAATTGCCTAATTCCTGTTGCGCCGCTAATAAAATAATCCTAAAGTGTCGCCGGGGCTTCTGGAGTCATTCCCAAGGTCGTTAAGGATGCTACTATAGAAGAATCTAAGAAATTTCGACCCGGACCCCCGACACATAAAAAATCCGTTGGCTAACACACATGAAAAACTAGAAAAATTGCCTAATTCCTTTTGCGCAGCCAATAAAATACTCCTAAATCCCTCTAAAGCACCGTCGGGGCTATTGGAGTCATTCCCCAGGTCGTTAAGGACGATACTATGGAAGAATCTAATAAAATTCGATCGGAACCCCCGGCACCTTAAAAATCTGTATGCTAACACAGATGAAAAACTGGCAAAATTACCTAATTCTCGTTGCATCGCTAATAATATGCTTTTAAACCCGTCTAAAGCTCCGCCGGATCTACTAAAATCATTCCCTAGGTCGTTACGAACGCTACAATGGAATAATCTAAGAAAATTCAACCCGGACCCCTGGCACCTAAAAAATCTGTGGGCTAACACAAATGAAAAATTAGAAAAATTGCCTAATTCCTGTTGCGCCGCCAATAAAATGCTCCTAAAACCCTCTAAAGCGCCGCCGGAGATACTGTAGTCATTCCCTAGGTCGTTAAAGATGCTACTATGGAAAAATCCAAGAAATTTCAACCCGGACCACCGGTACCTAAAAAATCTGTGAGCTAACACATACGAAAAACTTGCAAAATCGTCTAATTCCTGTTGCGCCGCCAATAAAATGCTCCTAAACTTATCTAAAGTGTCACCGGGGATACTGGAGTCGTTCCGTAGGTCGTTAAGGATGCTAATATAGAAGAATCCAAGAAAATTCCACTAGGACCACCGGCACCTAAAAAATCTATGGGTTAACATACACGAAAAATTGGCAAAAATAGCTTAATTCTTGTTGCATAGCTAATAAAATGATCCTAAACATCTCTAAATTTGCGTTGGGGATACTAGAGTCATTCCCCAGGTTGTTAAGGACGCTACTATTGAAGAATCCAAGAAAATTCAACCCATACCCACGAAACCTAAAAAATCCGTGGGCTAACGCACAGAAAAAATTGGAAAAATTGCCTAATTCCAGTTGCGCCGCCAATAAAATGCTCCTAAACTCCTCCAAAGCACTGCCAGGGCTACTGCAGTCGTTCCCCAGATCATTATGAATGCTATTATGGAAGAATCCAAGAAAATTCCACCCGAACCCCTGGCACCTAAAAAGTCTGTAGGCTAACACACAAAAAACTGGCAAAATCGCATAATTCCTGTTGCGTCGCTAATAATATGCTCCTAAACCTCTTTAAAGCACCACCGGGGCAACTGGAGTCATTCATAGGTCGTTACGGATGCTACTATTGAAGAATCCAAGAAAATTCAACCCGGAGCCCTCCTAAAAAATCTGTGTGCTAACACACATAAAAAACTGGAAAAATCATCTAATTCCTATTGCGCCACCGATAAAATGCTCCTAAACCTCTCTAATGCACCGCCGGGTCTTCTAGAGTCATTCCCCGGGTCATTAACAATGCTACTATTGAAGAATCCAATAAATTTCGACCGGGACCCCCGACACCTTAAAAATTCGTGGGCTAACACAGATGAAAAATTGGCAAAATCGCCTAATTCCTATTGCGTCGCTAATAAAATGCTTCTAAACTCGTCTAAAGTGACATAGAGCTACTGGAGTTGTTCCCCAGGTCTACTATGGAAGAATATAATAAAATTCAACCCGGACTCCCGACACCTAAAAAATCTGTGGGCTAACACACACGAAAAATTGGCAAAATTATCTAATTCATGTTGCGTCGCTAATAAAATGCTCCTAAACTTCTCTAAAGCACCGCTGGGCTACAGGAGTCGTTTCCCCAGGTCGTTACTGACGCTACTATAGAAGAATCCAAAACATTTTGATCGGGACCCCCAGCACCTAAAAATCTATGGACAAACACATACAAAAAACTGGTAAAATTGCCTAATTTCCATTGCGTCACTAATAAAATTCTTCTAAACACTTCTAAAGTCCCTCCGGGGCTACTGGATCATTCCCCAAGTCGTTACAGATCTTACTATTGAAGAATCTAAGAAAATTCAACTCGGACCCTCGACACCAAAAAAATCAATGGGCTAATACATATGAAAAACTGGCAAAATCGCCTAATTCCGGTTGCACCGCCAATAAAATGCTCCTAAACCCCTCTAAAGTGCCGCCAGAGATACTGGAGTCGTTTCCCAGGTCGTTAAGGATGCTACTATTGAAGAATCCAAGAAAATTCAACCCGAACCGCCGGCACCTAAAAAATCTGTGAGCTTATATACATGAAAAACTAGCAAAATTGCCTAATTTCTGTTGCGTCGACAATAAAATACTCCTAAACCTCTCTAAAGCATCGCTGGGGATACTAGAATCGTTCCCCGGGCCGTTAAGGATGGTAGTATGGAAGAATCCAAGAAAATTAAACCCGGACCCCCGATTCCTAAAAAATTTGTGGGCTAAGACACGAAAAACTGGCAAAATCTCCTAATTCCTGTTGCGTCACTAATAAAATCCTCCTAAACCCCTCTAAAGCATCGTCGGGTATACTGAAGCAGTTCCCCAAGTCGTAAAGGACTCTACTATTGAAAAATCCAAGAAAATTCAATCAGGACCTCCGGCACCTAAAAAATCTGTGAGCTGTTAACATTCGAAAAACTAGCAAAATTACATAATTCCCGTTGTATCGCTAATAAAATACTTCTAAACCCATCTAAAGCGCCGCTGGGGCTACTGAAGTCATTCCCAGGTCGTTACTATGCTACTATGGAATAATCCAAGAAAATTCGACCCGAACCCCCGGTACATAAAAATTCCATAGGCTAACACACACGAAAAACTGACAAAATCGCCTAATTCCTATTGCGCCTCCAATAAAATGCCCCTAAACCTCTCTAAAGCAGCGCCGGGATACTGGAGTCATTCCCTAAGTCGTTAAGGATGTTACTATAGAAGAATTCAAGAAAATTCGATCTGGACCCTCGGCACCCAAAAAATCCATGGGCTAATACACATGAAAAACTGGAAAAACCACCTAATTCCTGTTGCGCCGCTAATTAAATGCTCCTAAACCCCTCTAAAGCACCGCCGGGAGTGCTGGAGTCATTCCCTATGTCTTTATGGATTTTACTATGGAAGAATCTAATAAAATTCAACCCGGACCCCCAACACTTAAAAAATCTGTATGCTAACACAAATGCAAAACTAGCAAAATTGTCTAATTCCTGTTGCATCACTAATAATATGCTCCTAAACCTCTTTAAAGCACCGCCGGGGCTATTGGAGTCGATCCCCAAATTAGTACGGACGTTACTATAGAAGAATCAAAGAAAATTTGACCCATACACCTGGCACCTAAAAATATGTGGGCTAACACACACAAAAAACTGGCAAAATCGACTAATCCTGATGCATCGCTAATAAAATATTCCTAAACCTCTCTAAAGCACCACCGAGGATACTGTAGTCATTTCCCAGGTCGTTACGTATGCTACTATTGAAGAATCCAAGAAAATTCAACCCAGAACCCCGGCACCTAAAAAATCTGTTGGCTAACACACACAAAAAAGCAACAAAATTGCCTAATTCCTGTAGCGTCGTTAATAAAATGCTCCTAAACTTCTGTGAAGCATCGATGGGGCTACTGGAGTCATTACCCAAGGTTTTACTGACTCTACTATGGAAGAATCCAAAAAAGTTCGACCGGAATCCCTGGCACCTAAAAAACCCGTGGGCTAACACAAACGAAAAACTGGAAAAATTGCCTAATTCCTGCTGTGTCGCAAATAAAATGCTCCTAAACCCTTATAAAGCGCCGCCGGGGATACTGGAGTCGTTCTCTAGGTCTTTAATGACGTTAATATGGAAAAATCCAAGAACATTCAACCAGGACCCCCGGCACCTAAAAAAATTGTGAGCAAACACACACGAAAAACTGGTAAAATCACTTAATTCCTATTGCGTCACTATTAAAATGCTTCTAAACCCATCTAAAGCTTCGCCGGGACTACTGGAGTCATTCTCCAGATCATTACAAATGCTACTATGGAACAATCATAGAAAATTCAACCCAGACCACCAGCATCTAAAAAATCTGTGAGCTAACACACATGAAAAACAACAAAATTTCCTAATAACCATTGCATCGCTAATAAAATACATCTAAATCCATCTAAAGCGCTGCTGAGGCTATTGAAGTCATTCCCCGGGTCATTATGGATGCTACTATGGAACAATTCAAGAAAATTTGACCCGTACCCCTGTTATATAAAAATTCCATTGGCTAACACACACAAAAAACTGGCAAAATTGTCTAATTTCTATTGCGCGGCCAATAAAATACTCTTAAACCTCTCTAAAGCACCGCCAGAGATACTGGAGTTGTTCCCCAGGTCGTTACAGATGCTACTATGGAAAAATTGAACAAAATTCGACCCAGACCCCCAGCACCTAAAACATCTGTGGCTAACACATATGAAAAACTGGAAATATTGCCTATTTCTTATTGCGCCGCCAATAAAATACTTCTAAACCCCTCTAAACCACTGTCGGGGCTAATGGAGTCGTTCCCCAGGTCGTTACAGATGCTATACGAAAGAATCCAAGAAAATTTGACCCGGACCCTCGGCACCTCAAAAATCTGTGGGCTAACACAGACAAAAAATTAGAAAAATCGCCTAATTCCTGTTGTGTCGCTAATAAAATGCTCCTAAACTTCTCTAAAGTACCGCTAGAGCTAATGGAATTGTTCCCCAGGTCGTTATTGACGCTACTATCGAAGAATCCAAGAAAATTTGGTCCTGGCACCTAAAAAATCTATGGTCTAACACAAATGAAAAACTGGAAAAATAGCCTAATTCCTGCTGGACCGCAAATAAAATACTCCTAAACCCCTCTAAAGCGCCGCCAGAGATACTGGAGTCGTTCCCTGAGTCATTAAGGACGCTATTATGGAAAAATACAAAACAATTCAATACGAACCCACGACACCTAAAAGATTTGTGAGTTAACCAATACGAAAAATTGGCAAAATCGTCTAATTCCAGTTGCGTCACTATTAAAATGCTTCTAAACCCTTCTAAAGCGCCGCTGGGGCTACTGGAGTCATTCCCCAGGTCGTTACAGACGCTACTATAGAACAGTCCAAGAAAATTCAACCCGGACCACCAACACCTAAAAAATCTGTAAGCTAACACACATAAAAAACTGGCAAAATTACCTAATAACTATTGCATCGCTAATAAAATACTTCTAAACCCATCTAAGGCGCCGCTGAGGCTACTGAAGTCGTTCTCTAAGTTGTTAAGGATACTATTATTGAACAATTCATGAAAATTCTATTCGGATCCCCGGCACATAAAAATTACATGGGCTAACACACACGAAAAACTGGAAAAATCGCCTAATTCCTGTTGTACCGCCAATAAAATGCTCCTAAACATCTCTAAAGCACCGTTGGGGATTCTGGAGTTGTTACCTAGGTCGATAAGGATGCTATTATGGAAGAATCCAAGAAAATGTGACCCAAAACCCCAGCACCCAAAAAATCCGTGGACTAACACACACGAAAAACTGGAAAAATAGCATAATTCCTGTCGCGACCCCAATTAAATGCTCCTAAACCCCTCTAAAGCACCGCCGGAGCAACTGTAGTTGTTCCTCAGGTCGTTACGGATTCTACTATAGAAGAATCTAAGAAAATTCAACCCGGACCCCCGGTACTTAAAAAATTTGTGAGCTAACACATACGAAAAACTGACAAAATTGCCTAATTTCTATTGCTTCTCTAATAATATGCTCCTAAACCTCTCTAAAGAACCACTCGGGCTACTGGAGTCGTTCCCTAGGTCGTTACAGATGCTACTATGGAAGAATCTAAGAAAATTTGACCCAGACCGCCGGCACCTAAAAATTCTGTGGGCTAACACACACAAAAAACTAGAAAAATTGCAAAATTCCTGTTGCGCCACCTATAAAATGCTTCCAAACCTCTATAAAGCACTGCCGGGGCTACTGGAGTTGTTCCCCGGGTCGTTACAAATGATATATGAAAGAATCCAAGAAAATTCAACCCGAACCCCTGGCACCTAAAAACTTTGTGGGCTAAAACATTACAAAAAATAAGCAAAATCACTTAATTTCTGTTGCATCGCTAATAAAATGCTCCTAAACTTCTCTAAAGCACCGCTGTAGCTACTGGAGTTGTTCCCCAGGTCGTTACTGATGCTATTATGGAAAAATCCAAGAAAATTCGACTAAGACCCCCGGCACCTAAAAAATCTTTGGGCTAACACACATGAAATAATGGAAAAATTACCTAATTCCTGTTACGTTGGCAATAAAATGCTTCTTAACCCCTCTAAAGCACCGCTGAGGCTACTGGAGTCATTATCCAGGTCGTTATGGATGCTATACGAAAGAATTCTAGAAGATTCGACCCGGACCCCAGCACCTAAAAAAATCTGTGGGCTAACACACAAAAATATTGGCGAAATCGCCTAATTTCTGTTGCGTCGCTAATAAAACACTCCTAAAATTCTCCAAAGCACTGCCATCGGGGATAATGGAGTCATTCCCTAGATCGTTATTATCTCTACTATAGAAGAATCTAAGAAAATTCGATCCGGACCTCCGACACCTAAAAATTCCATAGGCTAACACACACGAAAAACTAACAAAATTGTCTAATTCCTGTTGAGCTGCCAATAAAATCCTCCTAAACTCCTCTAAAGCACCATCGGAGATACTGTAGTCATTCCCCAGGTCGTTAAGGATGCTACTATGGAAGAATCCAAGACAATTCAGCCGGACCCCCGACACCTAAAAAATCTGTGAGCTAACACACACGAAAAACTTGCAAAATTACACAATTCCCACTACTGGAGTCGTTCCCCAGGTCGTTACAAATGCTACTATTGAAGAATCCAAGAAAATTCGACCCGGAACCCTAGCACCTAAAAAATCTCTTGGTTAAGACACACAAAAAAGCGGCAAAATCGCCTAATTCCTGTAGCATTGTTAATAAAATGCTCCTAAACTTCTCTAAAGAGCCGATGGGGCTACTGGAGTCATTCCCCAGGGCATTACTGACGCTACTTTGGAGAATCCAAGAAAATTCGACAAGGATCCCCGGCACCTAAAAAATTTGTGGTCTAACACAAATGAAAAATTGGAAAAATTGCCTAATTCCTGCTGCGCCGCAAATAAAATGCTCCTAAACCCTTCTAAAGCACCGCCGGGGTTACTGAAGTCATTCCCTAGGTCGTTAAGGGCTCTACTATGAAAAAATCCAAGAAAATTCAACCCGGACCCCCGGCACCTACAAATTTTGTGAGCTAACACACACGAAAAACTGGCAAAATTGCCTATTTCCCATTGCGTCACTATTAAAATGCTTCTAAACCCATCTAAAAACTGGCAAAATTGATTAATACCTATTGCATCTCTAATAAAATACTTCTAAACCCATCTAGAGCATCACTGAGGCTATTAAAGTCATTACTCAGTTGGTTACGGATGCTACTATTGAATAATCTAAGAAAATTCAACCCAAACCCCCGTTACATAAAAATTCCATGGGCTAACACACATGAAAAACTAGCAAAATTACCTAATTCTTGTTGCGCCGCCAATAAAATGCTCCTAAACATCTCTAAAGCACCTCCAGGGATACTGGAGTTGTTTCCCAGGTTATTACGGATATTACTATGAAATAATCTAAGAAAATTCGACCCAGACCCCCGGCACCTAAAAAATCCATGAGCTAACACACATGAAAAACTGGAAAAATTGCCTAATTCCTGTTGCGCCGCCAATAAAATGCTTCTAAACCCTCTAAAGCACCACCGGGGCTACTGGAGTCGTTCCCCAGGTCGTTACGTATTCTATATGAAAGAATCCAAAAAACTTTGACCCGAACCCCCGGCACCTCAAAAATTTGTGGGCTAACACACACAAAAAATTAGCAAAATCGCCTAATTTCTATTGTGTCGCTAATAAAATGCTCCTAAACTTTTTTAAAGCACCGCTGGAGCTAATGGAGTCGTCTCCCAGGTCGTTACTGACGCTACTATCTAAGAATCCAAGAAAATTTGACCGGAACCCCCGGCACCTAAAAAATCCGTGAGCTAACACAAACCAAAAACTGGAAAAATTGCCTAATTTCTACTGCACCACAAAGAAAATGCTCCTAAACTCCTCTAAAGTGCCACCGGGGATACTGGAGTCATTCCTTAGGTCGTTAAGGACGCTACTATAGAAAAATCCAAGAAAATTCAACCCGGACCACCGGCATCTAAAATATCTGTGAGCTAACACATACAAAAAATGGGAAAAATTGCCTAATACACGTTGCATCCCTAATAAAATACTTCTAAACCCATCTAAAGCGCCATTGAGGCTACTGAAGTCCTTCCCTAGGTCATTACGGACGCTGTTATGGAACAATCCAAGAAAATTCGACCCGAACCCCCGTCACATAAAAATTCCATAGGCTAACATTCACGAAAAACTGGCAAAATAGCCTAATTCCTGTTGTGCCTCCAATAAAATGCCCTAAGTTGTTAAGGATGCTACTATGGAAGAATCAAAGAAAATTTAATTCGGACCCCCGGCACCCAAAAAATTCCCAAAGTCGTTCCTTAGGTCGTTACAGACGCTATTATGGAACAATCTAAGAAAATTCGACCCGAACCCCCGGCATATAAGAATTCCATAGGCTAACACACACAAAAGATCAAAGAAAATCTATGGGCTAACATACACAAAAAACTGGCAAAATTGACTAATTCTTGATGCGTCGCTAATAAAATAGTCCTAAACCTCTCTGAAGCACCACCAGGGCTACTGGAGTCATTTCTCAGGTCGTTACGGATGCTACTATTGAAGAATCCAAGAAAATTCGATCCGGAACCCCAACACCTTAAAAATCTGTGGACTAACACACACAAAAAAGTGATAAAATTGCATAATTCCTGTAGCGTCGTTAATAAAACGCTCCTAAATTTCTCTAAAGCACCGATGGAGCTATTGGAATCATTCCCCAATGTGTTACTGACGCTACTTTGGAGAATCCAAGAAAATTCGACAAGGATCCCCGACATCTAAAAAATCTTTAGGCCAACACAAATGAAAAACTGGAAAAATTGTCTAATTACTGTTGCGCCGCAAATAAAATGCTCCAAAATCCTTCTAAAGCACCGCCAGAAATACTGGAGTCGTTCCCTAGGTCGTTAAGGATGCTACTATGTAAAAATCCAAGAAAATTCAACCCGGGCCCCCGCACCTAAAAAATTTGTGAGCTAACACACACGAAAAACTGACAAAATCGCCTATTTCTTATTGCGTCACTATTAAAATGCTTCTAAACCCATCTAAAGCGCCGCTGGGCTACTGGAATCATTCCATATGTCGTTATAGACACTACTATGGAAAAATCCAAGAAAATTCTACTCGGACCACCGGCACCTAAAAAATTAGTGAGGTAACACACACGAAAAATGGGAAAAATTATCTAATACCCGTTGCATCGCTAATAAAATACTTCTAAACCCATCTAAAGCGTCGTTGAGGCTACTGAAGTCCTTCTCTAGGTCGTTATGGATGCTATTGTGGAACAATCCAAGAAAATTCGACCCGAACCCCCGTCACATAAAAATTCCATAGGCCAACATTCACGAAAAACTGGCACCTAAAAAATCTGTGGGCTAACACACAAGAAAAACTAGAAAAATTGCCTAATCTATGTTGCGCCGCTAATAAAATGCTTTTAAACCCCTCTAAAGCACCGCTGGGGCTACTGGAGTCGTTCCCCAGGTCTTTACGGATGCTATACAAAAGAATCAAAAAAGATTCGACTCGGACCCCCGGCACCTTAAAAATCTGTGGGCTAACACACACAAAAAATTAGCAAAGTCGTTCCCCGGGTCATTAACGATGCTATTATTGAAGAATCCAATAAATTTTGACTGGGACCCCCGACACCTTAAAAATCTGTGCGCTAACACAAATGAAAAACTGGCAAAATTGCCTAACTCCCAATGCGTCGCTAATAAAATGCTTTAAACTCGTCTAAAGTGCCATGGAGCTACTGGAGTTATTTCCCAGGTCTTTACGGACGCTACGATGGAAGAATCTAATAAAATTCAATCCAAACCCCCGGCACCTAAAAATTCTGTGGGCTAACACACACAAAAAACTAGCAAAATTATCTAATTCATGTTGCGTCGCTAATAAAATGCTCTTAAACTTCTCTAAAGCACTGTTGGGCACTATAGTCGTTTCCCCAGATCGTTACTAATACTACTATAGAAGAATCCAAAAAATATTGATCGGGACACTCGGCACCTAAAAATCCGTGGGATAACACATATGAAAAACTGGTAAAATTGCTTAATTCCCATTGCGTCACTAATAAAATTCTTCTAAATACTTCTAAAGTCCCTCCAGGGCTACTAGATCATTCCCCAGGCTGTTACGGATCTTACTATGGAAGAATCTAAGAAAATTCGACCTGGACCCCTAGCACCAAAAAATTCCATGGGCTAATACACATGAAAAACTGGCAAAATCGCCTAATTCCTGTTGCGTCACCAATAGAATGCTCCTAAACCACTCTAAAGCGTCGCCGAAGATATTGGAGTCGTTCCCCAGGTCGTTAAGGATGCTACTATTGAAGAATCTAAGAAAATTCAACTCGGACCGCCAGCACCTAAAAAAATTGTGAGCTCACATACACGAAAAACTGGAAAAATTGCTTAATTCCTATTGCGCCGCCAATAAAATACTCTTAAACCTCTCTAAAGCATCGCTGGGGATACTGAAATCGTTCCCTAGGTTGTTAAGGATGGTACTATGGAAGAATCTAAGAAAAATTAAACCCGGAACCCCGGCACCTAAAAAATATGTGGGCTAAGACACAAAAAACTGGTAAAATCTCTTCATTCCTGTTGCGTCACTAATAAAATCCTCCTAAACCCCTCTAAAGCGTTGTCGGGGATACTGAAGTCGTTCCCCAGGTCGTTAAGGACTCTACTACTGAAGAATCCAAGAAAATTCAATCCGTACCTCTGGCACATAAAAAATCTGTGAGCTAACACATACGAAAAACTAGCAAAATTACATAATTCTCGTTGCATCGCTAATAAATATGTGGGCTAACATACACGAAAAACTGGCAAAATTGACTAATCCTGATGCGTCGCTAATAAAATATTCCTAAACCTCTCTAAATCACCGCCGAGGCTAGTAGAGTCATTCCCCAGGTCGTTACGTATGCTACTATTGAAGAATCCAAGAAAATTCAACCCAGAACCCCGGCACCTAAAAAATCTGTTGGCTAACAAACACAAAAAAGCAACAAAATTGCCTAATTCCTGTAGCGTCGTTAATAAAATGCTCCTAAACTTCTGTGAAGCATCGATGGGGCTACTGTAGTCATTCCCCAGGGCGTTACTGACGCTACTATGGAAGAATCCAAAAACATTCGACCGAAATCCCTGGCACCTAAAAAATTAGTGGAATAACACATACGAAAAACTCGAAAAATTATCAAATTCCTGCTGCATCGCAAATAAAATGCTCCTAAACCCTTCTAAAGCGCCGCCAGGGATACTAGAGTCGTTCTCCAGGTCATTATAGATGCTACTACAGAAAAATCCAACATAATACGACCCAGACCCCTGGCACCTAAAAAATCCATAAGCTAACACACATGAAAACTGGAAAAATGGCCTAATTTCTATTGCGCCGCTAATAAAATACTTCTAAACCCCTCTAAAGCACCATCGGGGCTAATGGATTTGTTCCCCAGGTCATTACAGATGATATACGAAAGAATCCAAGAAAATTTGACCGGTACCCTCGGCACCTCAAAAATTTGGGGGCTAACACACAAAAGAAATTAGCAAAATCGCCTAATTCTGTTGTGTCGCTAATAAAATGCTCCTAAACTTCTCTAAAGCACCGCTAGAGCTAATGGAGTCGTTCCTCAGGTCGTTATTGACGCTACTATCGAAGAATCCAAGAAAATATGATCGGAACCTCCGGCACCTAAAAAATCCATGGGCTAACAGAAACGAAAAACTGGAAAAATAGCCTAATTCCTGTTGGACCGCAAATAAAATTTTCCTAAACCCCTCTAAAGCGCCGCTGGGGATACTGGATTCGTTCCCCAAGTCGTTAAGGACGCTACTATGGAAAAATACAAAAACATTCAACACAGACCCACGACACCTAAAAAATTTGTGAGTTCACCCACATGAAAAACTGGCAAAATTGCTTAATTCCAGTTTCGTCACTATTTAAATGCTTCTAAACCCGTCTAAAGTGCCGCTGGGCTACTGGAGTCATTCCCCAGGTCGTTACAGATGCTATACGAAAGAATCCAAGAAAATTTGACCCGGACCCCCGGCACCTCAAAAATCTGTGGTCTAACACACAAAAAGAATTAGCAAAATTGCCTAATTCCTATTGTGTAGCTAATAAAATGCTCCTAAACTTCTCTAAACGACCGCTAGAGCTAATGGAGTCGTTCCCCAAGTCGTTACAGATGCTACTATCAAAGAATCCAATAAAATTCAACCCGGACCACCGGCACCTAAAAAATATGTGGGCAAACATACACGAAAAACCTGGCAAAATTGCCTAATTTCCCATTGTGTTGCTAATAAAATGCTTCTAAACTCATCTAAAGCGCCGCCGGGGCTACTAAAGTCGTTTCCCAAGTCGTTACGAACGCTACTATGGAACAATTCAAGAAAATTAAACCCGAACCATCGGCACCTAAAAAATCTGTGAGCTAACACACATGAAAACTAGCAAAATTGCCTAATACCCATTGCATCGCTAATAAAATACTTCTAGACCCATCTAAAGCGCCGCTAAGGCTATCGAAGTCGTTCCCCAAATCGTTACAAATGCTACTATGGAACAATCCAAGAAAATTTGATCCAGACCCCCGGCATATAGAAATTCCATAGCCTAACACCAACGAAAAATTGGAAAAATCGCCTAATTTCTGTTGCGCCGCCAATAAAATGCTCTTAAACCTTTCTAAAGCACCGCCGAAGATACTGGAGTTGTTCCCTAGGTCATTAAGGATGCTATTATGGAAGAATCCAAGAAAAATTGACCCAGACCCCCGGCACCCAAAAAATTTGTGGGCTAACACACGAAAAAGTGGGAAAATTATGTAATTCCTGTTGCGCCGCCAATTAATGCTCCTAATCCCTCTAAAGCACCGTCGGGGCTACTGTAGTCGTTCCCCAGGTCGTTATAGATTCTACTATAGAAGAATCCAATAAAATTCAACCCGTACCCTCGGCACTTAAAAAATGTGTGGGCTAACACACACAAAAAACTGGCAAAATTGCCTAATTCCTGTTGCGTCTCTAATAATATGCTCCTAAACCTCTCTAAAGCACCACCGGGGCTACTGGAATTGTTCACCAAGTCGTTACGGATGCTACTATGGAAGAATCCAAGAAAATTCGACCCAAACCCCCGGCACCTAAAAAATCCGTAGGCTAACACACATGAAAAATTAACTAATTCTTGTTGTACCGCCAATAAAATGCTTCTAAACCCCTCTTAAGCATCGCCGGGGCTACTAGAGTTGTTCCACAGGTTGTTACAAATGTTGTACGAAAGAATCCAAGAAAATACGACACAAACCCCCAGCACCTAAAAAATTTGTCCGCTAACATACAAAAAAATCAGCAAAATCGTCTAATTCCTATTGCGTCGCTAATAAAATGCTCCTAAACTTCTCTAAAGCACTGCTGGAGCTGCTAAAGTCGTTCCATAGTCGTTACTGACTCTACTATGGAAGAATCTAAGAAAATTCGATCGAGATCCCCATCACTTCAAAAATCTATGGGCTAACATACATGAAAAATTAGAAAAATCGCCTAATTCCTGTCGTGCCACAATAAAATCCTCTTAAACCCCTCTAAAGCGCCGTTGGGGATACTGGAGTCATTCCCCAGGTCGTTCAGGATGCTACTATGGAAGAATCCAAAAATTTCAACTCAGACCCCTGAAATCTAAAAAATCTAACACACATGAAAAACTAGCAAAATTGCATAATTCCTACTGCATCGCTAATAAAATGCTTCTAAACCCATCTAAAGCGCCGCTGGAGCTACTGAAGTCATTCCCCAAGTCGTTATGGATGCTACTATGGAAAAATCCAAGAAAATTTCAACCGGACCCCCGGCACATAAAAATTCCATAGGCTAACACACACGAAAAACTGGCAAAATAGCTTAATTCCTGTTGTGCCTCCAATAAAATGCCCTGAAACCTCTCTAAAGCACCGTCAGGGATACTGGAGTCATTTCCTAAGTCGTTAAGGATGCTACTATAGAAGAATCTAAGAAAATTCAATCTGGACCCTCGACATCCAAAAAAATCTATGGGCTAACATACATGAAAAACTAGAAAAACCACATAATTCCTGTTGCACCGCCAATTAAATGCTCCTAAACCCCTCTAAAGCACCGCCGGGGAAACTGGAGTCATTCCCCAGGTCGTTACGGATTATACTATAGAAGAATCCATGATAATTCGACCCGGACCTCCAGCACTTCAAAAATCCATGTGCTAACACAAATGAAAAACTGGAAAATTGCCTAATTCCTGTTGCGTTGCTAATAATATGCTTTTAAAACTCTCTAAAGCACTGTCGGGGCTATTGGAGTCGTTCCCCAGGTCGTTACGGACTTTACTATAGAAGAATCAAAGAAAATTCAACCCGGACACCCATCTAAAGCGCCGCTAAGGCTATTGAAGTGGTTCCCTGGGTCGATACAGATGCTACTATGGAACAATCAACGAAAATTCAACCCGAACCACCGGCACCTAAGAAATCAGTGAGCTAACACACACAAAAACTTGCAAAATTGCCTAATACCCATTGCATCGCTAATAAAATACTTCTAAACCCAGCTAAAAAGTCGTTAAGGCTACTAAAATCATTCCCCAGGTCGTTACGGACGTTACTATGGAATAATCCAAGAAAATTTGTCCCGGGCCCCTGGCCCATCAAAATTCCATGGGCTAACACACAAAAAAAACTGCCAAAATCACCTAATTCCTATTGCGCCGCCAATAAAATGCTCCTAAATATCTCTAAAGCATCGCCGGGGATACTGGAGTTGTTCCCTAGATCGTTAAGGATACTACTATGGAAGAATCTAAGAAAATTCGACCCAGACCCACGGCACCCAAAAAATCCATGGGCTAACACACACGAAAAACTGAAAAATTGCGTAATTCCTGTTGCGCCGATAATTAAATGCTCCTCAACCCCTCTAAAGCACCGCTAGGGCTACTGGAGTAATTCCCCAGGTCATTACGGATTCTACTATAGACGAATCCAAGAAAATTCAACCCAAACCTCCGACACTTAAAAAATCTATGGGCTATCACAAATGAAAAACTAGCAAAATTGCCTAATTTCTGTTGCATCTCTAATAATATGCTCCTACACCTCTCTAAAGCACCACCGGGGCTAATAAAGTCATTCACTAGGTCGTTATGGATGCTACTATTATAGAATCCAAGAAAATTCGACCCAGAACCCTGGCACCTAAAAAATCCGTGGGCTAACACACACAAAAAACTGGAAAAATTACCTAATTCCTGTTGCGCCGCCAATAAAATACTTCTAAACCCCTCTAAAGCACCGTCAAGGCTATTAGAGTTATTCCACAAGTCGTTACGGGTGTTATATAAAAGAATCCAAGAAAATTCGACCTGAACCCCCGACACCTAAAAAATCTGTGGGCTATCACACATAAAAAATCAGCAAAGTCGCCTAATTCCTGTTGCGTCGCTAATAAAATGCTCCTAAACTTCTCCAAAGCACCGCTGGAGCTATTGTAGTCTTTCCTCAAGTCGTTACTGATGCTACTATGGAAGAATCTAAGAAAATACGACCGGGACCCCAGACACCTAAAAACTCTGTGGGCTAACACACATGAAAAACTAGAAAAATTGCCTAATTCCTATTGCGCCGCCAATAAAATGCTCATAAACCCCTCTAAAGCACCGCCGAGGACACTGGAGTGGTTTCCCAAGTCGTTATTGATGCTACTATGGATGAATCCAAGAAAATTTGACTATGACCCCCGACACCTAAAAAATCCGTGGGCTAACACACAAGAAAAATTGGAAAAACTGCCTAATTCCTGTTGCGCCTTCAATAAAATGCTCCTAAACCCCTCTAAAGCACCGTCGAGGATACTGGAGCCGTTCCCAGGTTGTTAAGGACACTACTATGGAAGAATTTAAGAACATTCAACCCGAAACCTTAGCACCTAAAAGATAAGTGGGCTAACACACATGAAAAATTGGAAAAATTACCTAATTCTCGTTGCGTAGCTAATAAAATGCTTATAAACCCGTCGAAAGAGCTGCCAAGGCTACTGAAGTCATTCCCCAGCTCGTTACAGACGCTACTATGGTAGAATCCAAGAAAATTCCACCTGGACCCCCGGCACCTAAAAATTGCATGGGCTAACACATGAAAAACTAGCCAAATCATCTAATTCCTATTGCGCTGCCAATAAAAGTCTCTTAAATCCCTTTAAAGCACCGCCGGGGATATTGGAGTCGTTCCCCATGTCATTAAAGATGGTACTATAGAATAATCGAAGAAAATTCAACTCGGACACTCGGCACCTAAAAACTCCTTGGGCTAACACATAGGAAAAACTAGCAAAATCGCCTAATTTCTATTGCATAGCTAATAAAATACTCCTAAACCCCTCTAAAGTGCTACCGGGGCTACTAGAGTCGTTCCCCAGGTCTACTGGAGTCGTTCCCCAAGAAATTTTGACCTAGACCCCTGGCACCTAAAAATTTCATGGGCTAATACACATGAAAAACTGCCAAAATCGCCTAATTCTTGTTGCCCCGCCAATTAAATGCTCTTAAACCCCACTAAAGTGCTACCAGAGATACTAGAGTCGTTCCCCATGCCATAAGGACGTTACTATTGAAGAATTCAACAAAATTAGACCCGAACACCTGGCACCTAAAAAATCTGTAGGCTAACACATAAAAAAGCTGGTAAAATCGCTTAATTTCTATTGTATCACTGATAAAATGCTTCTAAACCTCTCAAAAGCACCGCCGGGGCTACTAGAGTCGTTCCTCAGGTCGTTACTGATTCTACTATGGAAGAATCTAATAAAATTCAATCGAGACCCCCGGCACCTAAAAAATCAGTGGGTTAACACACATGAAAAACAGGAAAATTCGCCTAATTCCTGTTGCATCCTTAGTAAAATATTCCTAAACCTCTCTAAAGCACCATCGGGGCTACTGGATTCATTCCACAAGTCATTACAGATGCTACTATAGAATTATTCAAGAAAATTCAACCCAGACCCCCGGCACCTAAAAAATCTGTGGGCTAACACACACGAAAAACTGGCAAAATCGCCAAATTCTTGTTGCATCGCTAATAAAATGCTACTAAACCTCTCTAAAGCACCGTCGGGGCTATTAGAGTCATTCCCAGGTCATTACGGACGCTACTATACAATAATCCAAGAAAATTCAACACTGACCCCTAGCACCTAAAAAATTTATGGGCTAACACACATGAAAAATTAGAAAAATTGCCTTATTCCTGTCACGCTGCCAATAAAATAATCCTAAACCTCTCTAAAGCACCGCTGATAATACTGTAGTCACTCTCCAGGTCGTTAAGGACGCTAGTATTGAATAATCTGAGAAAATTCAACCCAGACCCCCGGCAGCTAAAAAATTTGTGGGCTAACACACACAAAAAACTAGCAAAATCGCTTAATTCCTGTTGCGTCACTAGTAAAATTTCCCTAAACCCTCTAAAGTGTCTTCGGGGATATTGGAGTCGTTCCCCAAGTCGTTACAGATGCTACTATAGAAAAATCCAAAAACAATTTCATCCCGGACCCTCGGCACCTAAAAATTCTGTGGGCTAACATACACGAAAAACTGGCAAAATCGCCTAATCCTGTTGCATCATTTATAAAATGCACATAAACCTCTCTAAAGCACCACCGGGTCTACTGAAGTCGTTTCCCAGGTCGTTACGGATGCTACTATGGAATAATCTAAGAAAATTTGACTCAGACAACCGACACCTAAAAAATCCGTGGGCTAACACACACGAAAAACTGCCAAAATCACCTAATTTTTGTTGTGTCGCTAATAAAATACTCCTAAACCTCTCTAACGCACCACCAGGGCTATTGGAGTCGTTACCCAAATCGTTACGGATGCTACTATGGAAGAATTCAAGAAAATTCAACCCGGACACCCGGCACCTAAAAAATTCGTGAGCTAACAGATACTGAAAACTGGAAAAATCGCCTAATTCCTGTTGTGCCGCCAAAAAAATGCTCCTAAATCCCTCTAAAGCGCTGTTGGAGATAGTAGAGTCGTTCCCAGATCATTAAAGATACTACTATTGAAAAATCGAAGAAAATTCAACCCGAACCCCCTGCACCTAAAAAATCTATGGGCTAACACACATATAAAACTAGCAAAATTTTCTAATTTCTATTGCGTCGCCAATAAAATTCCCCTAAACCCCTCTAAAGCACTGCTGGGGATACTAGAGTCATTCCCCAGGTCGTTACTGACGCTACTATTAAAGAATCCAAGGAAATTTGACTGGTACCCCTGGCACCTAAAAAATCAGTTGGCTAACACACATGAAAAAATAGGCAAAATTGCCTAATTCCTGTTGCGTCGTTAATAAAATACTTCTAAAATCATCTTAAGCATCGTCGGGGATACTATAGTCATTCCCCAATCATTAAGAATGCTTCTATGGAAGAATCCAAGAAAATTCGACCCGAACCTTCGGCACCTAAAAATTCCATGGGTCAACACACACGAAAAACTGGAAAAATCACCTAATTTCTGTTGTGCCACTAATAAAATGCTCCTAAACTCCTCTAAAGATCCACCGGGGATATTGGAGTCCTTCCCTAGGTCATTGAGGATGCTACTATAGAATAATACAAGAAAATTCAACCCGGACCCCTGGCACCTAAAAAATCTGTGTGCTAACACGTAAAAACAACTGGCAAAATCGCATAATTCATATTGCATCGCTGATAAAATGATCCTAAACCTCTCAAAAGCACCGCCGGAGCTACTGGAGTCGTTCCCTAGGTCGTTAAAGCTGCTACTATTGATGAATCCAAGAAAATTCAATCGGGACCCCAGCACTAAAAAATCAGTGGGCTAACACACGTGAAAAATAGGAAAAATTGCCTAATTCCTGTTGCGTCCTTAGTAAAATGCTCCTAAACCTCTCTAAAGCACCACCGGGGCTACTGGAATCAATCCCCAAGTCGCTATAGATGCTACTATGGAATAATCCAAGAAAATTTGACCCGGACCCCCGGCACCTAAAAAATTTGTGGGCTAACACACACGAAAAACTGGGAAAATCGCCTAATTCCTATTGCGTAACTAATAAAATGCTACTAAACCTCTCTAAAGCACCACTGGGGCTACTGGAGTCGTTCTCAGGCCATTACAGACGCTACTATTGAATAATCCAAGAAAATTCAACACAAATCCCAGGCACTTGAAAAATTTGTGGGCTAACACACACGAAAAATTAGAAAAATTGCCTTATTCTTGTTACGCCGTCAATAAAATGCTACTAAACCTCTCTAAAGCACCGCCGAGGATACTGTAGTCATTCCCCAGGTCATTAAGGATGCTACTGTTGAAGAATACGAGAAAATTCAACCCATACCCCCAGCATCTAAAAAGTCTGTGGGCTAACACATAAAAAAACTAGCAAAATCACCTAAATCCTGTTGCATCACTAGTAAAATTCCCCTAAACCATCTAAAATATTTCTTGGGATACTGGAGTCATTCACCGGGTCGTTACGGATGCTACTATGGAAAAATCCAAAAAAACTCATCCCGAACCCTCGGCACCTAAAAATTCTATGGACTAACACACACGAAAAACTGGCAAAATCGCCTAATCCTGTTGCGTCGCTTATAAAATGCTCATAAACCTCTCTAAAGCACCACTGGGCTACTGGAGTCGTTCCCCAGGTCGTTACGGATGCTACTATAGAAGAATCCAAGAAATTTCGACCTGAACAACCGACACCTAAAAATTATGTGGGCTAACACACACGAAAAACTAGCAAAATTGCCAAATTCTTGTTGCGTCGCTAATAAAATGCTCCTAAACCTCTCTAAAGCACCACGAGGGCTACTGGAGTCGTTCCCAGAACATTAGAGATGATACTATATAAGAATTCGAGAAAATTTGACCCGTACACCCGGCACCTAAAAAATCTGTGGGCTAACACACATGAAAAACTGCAAAAATCGCATAATTCCTGTTGCGCCGCCAATAAAATGCTCCTCAATCCCTCTAAAGAGCTGCTGGAGATATTAGAGTCGTTCCCCAGGTTGTTAAGGATGCTACTATTGAAGAATCTAACAAAATTCAACCCGAACCCCCAGTACCTAAAAACTCTGTGGGCTAACATACACGAAAAATTGGAAAACTTACTTATTTCCTGTTATGCCACCAATAAAATGCTCCTAAACCCTTCTAAAGCGCCGCTGGAGATAGTGGAGTCGTTCCCCAGATCATTAAGGATGCTACTATTGAAGAATCCAATAAAATTAAACCCGGACCCCTGGCACCTAAAAAGTCTATGGGCTAACACACATAAAAACTAGCAAAATTTCCTAATTATTGTTGCGTCGCTAATAAAATTCTCCTAATCCTCTATATATCACTGCCGGGGATACTGGAGCCGTTCCCCAAGTCGTTACTAACGCTACTATGAAAGAATCAAAGGAAATTCGACCGAGACACACGGCACCTAAAAAATCAGTGGGCTAACACATATGAAAAATAGGCAAAAATGCCTAATTCATGTTGCGTCGCTAATAAAATGCTTCTAAAATCGTCTTAACCGTCGCTGGGGCTACTGGAGTCGTTCCCCAAGTCGTTAAGAACGCGTCTATGGAAGAATCCAAGAAAATGCAACCCGAACCCCCAGCACCTAAAAATTCGATGGGCTAACACACATAAAAAATTAGCAAAATCACCTGATTTCTGTTGCGCCGCTAATAAAATATTCCTAAACTCCTCTAAAGTTCCACCGTGGATATTGGAGTCCTTCCCAAGTTCGTTGATGATGCTACTATAGAATAATCTAAGAAAATTCAACCTGGACCCTTGGCACCTAAAAAATCTGTAGGCTAACACACATAAAAAAACTTGCAAAATCGCTTAATTCCTTTTGCATCGCTGATAAAATGATCATAAACCTCTCAAAAACACCGTTGGAGCTACTGGAGTCGTTCCCCAGGTCGTTATAGATGTTACTATGGAAAAATCTAAGAAAATTTGACCCGAACCCCCGATACCTAAAAAATTTGTGGGCTAACACACACAAAAATTGGAAAAACCGCCTAATTCCTGTCATGCCGCCAACGAAATGATAAACCACTCTAAAGCACCGCCGGGGATACTGGAGTCGTTCCCAAGTCGTTAAGGATGCTACTATGGAAGAATGTAAGAAAATTCAACCCGAAACCCCTGCACCTAAAACTTTGTAGGCTAACACATACGAAAAACTAGCAAAATTGCCTAATTCCTGTTGCGTCCCTAATAAAATGCTCCTAAACCTCTCTAAAGCACCACCAGAGCTACTAGAGTCATTCTACAAGTTATTACGGATGCTACTATGGAAGATTGCAAGAAATTTTGATCCGAAGCCCTGGCACCTAAAATATTTGTGGGCTAACACACACGAAAAACTAGAAACATTGCCTAATTCCTGTTGCACCGCCAATAAAATGCTCCTAAATCCCTCTAAAGCGCCGCTGGAGATACTAGAGTCATTTTCCAGGTCGTTAAGTATGCTACTATTTAGGATTCCAAGAAAATCCAACTCGGACCCCTGACACCTAAAAAATCTGTGGGCTAACACATACGAAAAACTGGAAAAATTATCTATTTCCTGTTATGCCACCAATAAATGCTCCTAAACCCCTCTAAAGCGCCGGTGGAGATACTGGAGTCTTTCCCCAGATCGGTAAGGACGTACTATTGAAGAATCCAAAAAATTCAACCTGGACCCTCGGCACATAAAAAATCTATGCGCTAACATACATAAAAATCTAGCAAAATTGCCTAATTCATGTTGTGTCGCCAATAAAATTCCCCTAAACCCCTCTAAAGAGGCGTCGGAGATACTGGAATCATTTCCCAGGTCGTTACTGACGCTACTATTAAAGAATCCAAGGAAATTTGACCGGGACCCCCGACACCTAAAAAATTAGTAGGTTAACAAATATGAAAAACAGGAAAAATCAACTAATTCCCGTTGCATCGCTAATAAAATGCTTCTAAAACCGTCTTAAGCGCCGTTGGGACTACTAGAGTCATTCCCCAGGTCGTTAAGGACGCTACTATGGAAGAATCTAAGAAAAATCGATCTGAACCCCGGGCACCTAAAAATTCTATGGGCTAACACACACGAAAAACTGGCAAAATCGCCTAATATTTGTTGCGCCACCAATAAAATGCTCCTAAATTCCTCTAAAGTTCCACTGAGAATATTAGAGTCGTTCCATAGGTCGTTGAGGATTCTACTATAGAAGAATCCAAGAAAATTCAACCCAGACCCCTAGCACCTAAAAACTCTATGGGCTAACACACATAAAAAAACTGGCAAAATCTCCTAATTCTTGTTGAGTCGCTAATAAAATGCTCATAACCCTCTCAAAAGCATCGCTGGGGCTACTGGAGTCATTCCACAGGTCGTTACGGATTCTACTATGGAAAAATCTAAGAAACGTCGACCCGAACCCCCGACACCTAAAAAATATGTGGGCTAACATACATGAAAAACTGGAAAAAATGCTTAATTCCTGTTATGCAGCCAATGAAATGCTCCTAAACCACTCTAAAGCACCGCCAGGGATATTGAAGTCATTCCCAGGTCGCTAAGGAAGCTACAATGGAAGAATCCAAGAAAATTCAACCCGTAACCCCATCACCTAAAAATTTTGTGGGCTGACACACATAAAAAAACTGGCAAAATCGCCTAATTTCTGTTGCGTCCCTAATAAAATGCTCCTAAACCCCTCTAAAGTGCCACCAGGGATACTGGAGTCATTCCCCAAGTCGTTACTGAAAATACTATGAAAGAATCCAAGAAAATTCAATCGGGACCCCTGGCACCTAAAAAATCAGTGAGCTAACACACATGAAAAATAGGCAAAATCGCCTAATTTCCATTGCGTCGCTAATAAAATGCTTCTAAAACCATCTTAAGCTCTGCCGGGGTTACTGGAGTCGTTACCCAGGTCATTAAGAATGCTACTATGGAAGAATCTACGAAAATTTGACCCGAACCCCCGGCACCTAAAAATTTCATGGGCTAACACACACGAAAAACTAGCAAAATCGCCTAATTTCTGTTGCGCCGCCAATAAAATGCTCCAAAACTCCTATAAGTTCCATCGGTGATATTTGTAACATCCCCTAAAAACGTTGTATACGATGTTTCAATTTTTGCCTAAACATGATACAGCCTCTGTATTTTGGTCATAACTTTTCATAGAAATATCCAAATTGAGTGATTCAAATTTCTGAGTAACCACAAGATCATTACCTACAACTTTTATGAAGACCATATTTTAAGATTCGGAGGTTAAGTAGGTCAAATAAATTAATCTTTGTAAGGTAGGATGCTGTTACGGAAATGAGTGTTTATAGAAGAAAAATCATATCTCACTGTAGGTTTATCCAAATTGGTTGATTCTTGAACGATATGAAACTAGACTTCCATATCTACAATTCTTATGAAGACACCAAATCCTAATAAGGAATTTATCTTATTCAAACGCAGCTCCCAAAAAGAGTATTCTGTCAAAGATAACTCATTTCACCTACCATAGAAAGATCTAGATACATTTGACATCACTCATGACATAAATTGTCCTCCATTTAACATCATCCATGACATCAATATATTCCACTAAATTTTCAGATTTTTATTTATAATTATTTTATTTATTGTTAGGTCATCTTTCCCACCTATAAATACCCACCTTATTTCCTCATTTTATTCATCAAGCTTTCTCAAGCAAATCTTCTCTCTATACACATTCTCAAATATAGTTTTAGTTCTTAGTAGTGAAGAAATACTATTCCGGTGATTCATATATTCTGGGTAGTACACAAAACGTTCCGGCAAGGAGAGAAGCTAGGACTCAAGAGTGTTCATTAAGTCTTCCGGTACCAACTAAAGCTTCGGTTTCCAGGTATGTAAGGTTTCAATGAGAGTATTCCTTCCACTCTCATGTCTAAATTATTTTGATTATATAATAAATTATGTTTATTTTCTTTAAACTTTACTCTAAGTTATGTGGGTGTTTATCCATGGGTTCTTCCACCCATGTAGTCCAAAAACTCTTTCAATTAAATATCTTGATTTCAAGTAATATTTTCTTATGTTAATTCTTAATTTTACTTAATAGTATGAATCATGGTTAAACTAATGATTATTGCTCTATTTTGATGCAACATAATTTCATATGTATGAATTGATGGTTTACAAGTAATTCTTTTATTTAAAGGTTCTTGAAATTCATGGTGGGTTGTTTAAAGCATGATTTTTAATTAATGGATTTCAAAGTATTTATGTATATTTATTTACATACATATTTGCAAGTTAAAGTGATTTGAACCCATCTAGTTTTACTATGTTTTTAACAAAGTTTGACTTGAAAGCTTTGACTCCAAATAAATATTTATGAAAGCAATATCCATGATCAAAAAGGGAGTCTTATGAAATGAAAGAATGATGAAATGATATGAATGATGGATTCTTTATGCAATAAGGACAATTCTTGCATATTTGAATTATCAAATGTTTTAATGAGCTATTCTACCGAATATGATGTTTGAATTCATAAGTTATATGCTATGAATATTTTGAAGTATTAAACTATTCCGTGGGATTGACTTAGCACCGAATGAGGCATTGAGGTGGGATTCGGTAAGGGAATCCTAGTAGCAACCCCTTGTCTCATTAACTATGTGCCAACATAGGAGCCCTTGTAGGCTTAGGCTAATGGATCCATAAATAGCCCTTAAAGTTAAAGTTAAAGAAATGAATGAAGTTGACGGAGTTCTACCTGGCAAGTAGTCTCCCCGGCCAACGTAGGGGGTTATGTTGGATTCCATGTAATAGCTCGCATGGTCTTAAATGTCGGTTATGGTTAATTTCCCACAAAATGAATGTTTTAAAGGATATCCATATGATTTATTATGCATGTATTACATTATGTTCCATATTACATAAATGTTATAATATTTTCTCAATGTTCATGCATCCTTACATACTTAGTACATTCAAAGTACTAACGCATACTCTTTTGCCTACATGATATCACCATGTAGGGATCGCTGCTCCTCCTCGTTCTCCTCCACGTGGCTAGTTGATATTCCATTGAAGACTACTTTTGGTGAGTTCCCATGTTCCGGGAACAATACTCCTTTGTCTTTCTAGCTTATGATATGTTAAGATATTTTATTATGGTATTTCTTCTATTATGATTGAGGGTGAGCTAGGAACTTGTCTTAGCCCCATTAAATCTAATAGTTAGAGGTATTGTTGGACATATGTAAGTTGAAGATTTATTATTATGATTTCCGCTTGTCTATTTATCATCATTACCTATGAAAGGCTAAAAGAATGCTAAGAGGCTTGTTTGAGGTACTTTCGGGTTCCTCATTCGCCATGTCACGTCTAGGCCCTAGGCTTGGGTCGTGACAAACTTGGTATCAGAGCCCGAGGTTTTGAATGATCCTTTGAAGTCCAACATGCCGCGTCGAATAGGTTCTTGTTCATGGTTGTGAAGCGCGCCACAATTATGAATAAGAGACTATGAGGCGTTTAGGAAAATTTTCACTTCTTTCAAATTCATGTCGTGCCTTAGAGTGTCCTAAGCTTTCCTTTAACTAACGACCCATTTTGTGTTCTCTAGATAATGACTCGTGGAAGACCACCTCGAAGAGCAAGGGTTGACGATGAGGACCAAACTCCTCCAATTCCTAATGCCCAACATCATGAGGACGGGGTAACCCATGCCGAGTTTCGCAGTGTTATTACTTTGTTAGCTCAAGTCGTAGCTAACCAAGGGAATCTAGGTGTTCCTTCTCCCCAAATGCAAAATCCAGCCTCTAGGATTCAGGATTTCCAAAGGATGAATCCACCCGAGTTCGATGGTTCTAAACTAGATGAGGACCCTATGGAGTTCATTAATGAGGTGTACCGGATTGTGGCTATCATGGGTGTGCCACCAAATGAGAAGGCCGAGCTAGTGGCCTATCAACTCAAAGGTGTGGCTCGAGTATGGTACGAACAATGGATTGTTGAGAGGGATGAAGAAATAGGGTCGATAGGATGGGAAGAGTTCAAAGGTGCCTTCCTAGACCGCTTTTTCCCATTAGAGCTAAGGGAGGCCAAAATCCAAGAGTTCATCAACCTCCGTCAAGGGAGTATGAGCGTGAGGGAGTATGCTCTCAAATTCACTAAGTTGTCAAAGTATGCTCCTTTTATGGTTTCCGACCCAAGAGCTAGGATGAGCAAGTTTATTTCCGGTGTCTCAAGCTTGGTGTCCAAGGAGTGCAAAACGGCCATGTTGATCAAGGAGATGGATATCTCTCGGTTAATGACTTACGCAGAACAAATTGAAGAAGAGAAGCTTAGAGAGAGATCAAGGGGGTTCAAAAAGGCTAGAGTGGATGGTGGAGGGTTTAACCCTCAAAGGTCCGATTATGGTAACAATGGCAAAGGTCAAGGTGGGCAACGATTTGTGGGACAAGGTTCCACCAATACTCCTCCTCCAAGGTTCAACAAGGACAAGAGTGGTAAACCAATGATTCCAAGAGAGAATGTTGCTACTCAAACTTTCCCTGCTTGCAAGAAGTGTGGAAGGACTCACAAAGGGGAATGCTTAGCTGGTTCCAATGCATGCTTTAAGTGTGGCAAGCTGGGCCACCATGCTAAGGATTGTAGAGATGGTGGTGGTAGGACTCAAGGCCAAATTGCTCATGGTCAACAAGTCCAAGGAGGTGTCCAACGCACCAACCGCTTTTACGCCTTGCATGGGAGACAAGAGGTTGAGGATGCACCCAATTTCATTACCGGTATGTTAAAGGTCTTTTCTTTTGATGTGTATGCACTATTAGATCCGGGTGCAAATTTATCTTTTGTTACTCCATTCCTTGCTAATAGATTTGATGTTTTACCTGAAATGTTATTAGAGCCCTATTTGGTGTCTACCCCCGTTGGTGAGTCAGTTATTGCTAGAAAGGTCTATAGGGATTGCCTTGTGTCTATCTTGCATAAAGTTATTCCTTGTGATCTCATTGAGCTAGATATGGTAGATTTCGATGTCATTCTTGGGATGGATTGGTTACATGCATCTTATGCTTCCATAGATTGTAGGAATCGTCGAGTCAAGTTCCAATTTCCAAATGAGCCTGTTATTGAATGGCAGGGTCGTGATTCGGTGGTTAAGGGTCAGTTTATTTCTTATCTTAAGGCTCGCAAAATGATTTCTAAGGGATGTATTTACCATATTGTGAGGGTTAGGGATGTCGACTCCAAAAGTCCTTCTCTTGAGTCAGTTCCTATAGTCAATGAATTCCCCGATGTCTTTCCTGATGACCTTCCCGGTATCCCTCTCGAAAGGGAAGTTGATTTTGGTATTGATATCCTCCCCGATACCCAACCTATCTCTATTCCTCCTTACCGCATGGCCCCAGCAGAATTGAAAGAGCTGAAGGAACAATTAAAGGACTTGTTAGAGAAGGGGTTCATAAGACCAAGTATTTCGCCATGGGGTGCTCCCGTTCTATTTGTAAGAAAGAAGGATGGGTCACTTCGAATGTGCATAGACTATCGGCAATTAAATAAGATGACCATTAAGAACAAGTACCCACTCCCTAGAATAGATGACTTGTTTGATCAATTACAAGGGGCAAGTCACTTCTCCAAGATCGACCTTCGGTCCGGCTACCACCAACTACGGGTAAGGGAGTGTGACATTCCCAAAACAGCCTTCCGAACAAGGTATGGTCACTATGAGTTTGTGGTGATGAGTTTTGGGTTGACGAATGCACCAGCGGTGTTTATGGACTTGATGAATAGGGTGTTCAAACCTTACCTTGATACCTTTGTAGTAGTCTTCATTGATGATATTTTAATTTACTCTCGGGGTGAGGAAGAACATAAAAATCACTTGAGAGTTGTGCTTCAAACATTGAGGGATAAACAATTATTTGCAAAATTTAGTAAGTGTGAATTTTGGTTAAAGGAGGTAGCATTTCTTGGTCACGTAGTGTCCGGTGATGGAATCAAGGTTGATCCTAAGAAAATAGAGGCAGTCAAAAATTGGCCTAGACCATTATCTCCTTCAGACATTAGGAGCTTCTTAGGTCTAGCCGGGTACTATAGACGGTTCGTCAAAGGCTTTTCTTCCATCTCATCTCCTATGACAAAATTGACCCAAAAGAAATCCAAATTCATATGGACAGATGAGTGTGAGAAGAGTTTCCAGACCTTAAAAGATCGACTTACCTCTGCTCCTATTTTGACTCTCCCAGAAGGATTAGAAGGATCTGTAGTTTATTGTGATGCTTCAAAGATTGGTTTAGGTTGTGTCTTAATGCAAAAAGGCAAGGTAATAGCCTATGCTTCTAGGCAATTAAAGGTGCATGAGCGCAACTACCCTACCCATGACCTTGAATTAGCGGCTGTTGTTTTTGCTCTGAAGATTTGGAGGCATTACCTCTATGGGGTGCATGTGGATGTATATACTGATCATAAGAGTCTTCAATATGTGTTTACCCAAAAGGACCTTAATCTAAGGCAAAGAAGGTGGCTAGAACTCCTTAAGGACTATGACATGAGTGTGCACTATCATCCGGGTAAAGCCAATGTGGTTGCTGATGCACTTAGTAGAATATCTATGGGGAGTGTGGCCCATGTGGATGAAAGGAAGAGGGAGTTGGTGAAA
Organism: Solanum dulcamara; assembly: GCF_947179165.1. Classification (NCBI taxonomy): domain Eukaryota; kingdom Viridiplantae; phylum Streptophyta; class Magnoliopsida; order Solanales; family Solanaceae; genus Solanum; species Solanum dulcamara. The sequence goes on along the minus strand of NC_077237.1, from coordinate 646,958 downwards.
GATGTTCACCGATTGGCTAGATTAGGGGTGAAGTTGGGTAGTACTAATGATGGGGGTATGGTTGTTCAAAATAGTTCTGAATCCTCTTTGGTGGTGGATGTTAAATCAAAGCAAGATCTTGACCCAAAGTGTATCGAGTTAAAGAAGTTGGTAAAGGAAAAGAAGATAGAAGTCTTTTCCCAAGGGGGAGATGGGGTTCTATACTACCAAGGTCGGATATGTGTTCCAGATGTTGATGGCCTAAGGAGTTTGATCTTGATGGAGGCTCATAATTCTAGATACTCCATTCATCCTGGTTCAACAAAAATGTACCGAGACTTAAAGGAGTTGTATTGGTGGGGTGGCATGAAGAAGGACATAGCAAGGTTTGTGTCCGAATGTACAAATTGTCAACAAGTGAAAGCCGAACATCAAAGACCGGGTGGCCTAGCCCAAGACATTGAAATCCCAACTTGGAAATGGGAAAATGTGAATATGGATTTTGTAGTGGGTTTGCCTCATACTCGGAAACGTCATGACTCGATTTGGGTAATTATTGATAGAATGACTAAGTCAGCTCACTTCTTACCGGTTAAAACTTCCTATAGTGCCGAAGACTATGCCAAGTTGTATATTCGGGAGTTGGTGAGGTTGCATGGTGTGCCATTATCCATTATTTCGGATCGTGGTACCCAATTCACTTCTCACTTCTGGAGATCATTTCAAAAAGGCCTCGGTACTAAGGTAAAGTTGAGCACAGCATTCCATCCTCAAACGGATGGGCAAGCCGAAAGGACGATTCAAACACTAGAGGATATGTTAAGGGCTTGTGTGTTGGAGTTTAAAGGGAATTGGGATGATCATCTACCTCTCATCGAGTTTGCCTATAATAATAGTTACCACTCAAGTATTGAGATGGCACCGTTTGAGGCTTTGTATGGGAGACGATGTAGATCACCGGTAGGTTGGTACGAAGTAGGTGAGATGACCTTGTTGGGCCCCGATTTGGTACTTGATGCTTTAGAGAAGGTGAAGATCATTAGAGAGAGGTTGAAGACGGCTCAAAGTCGTCAAAAGTCCTATTCTGACACTAGAAGAAGGGATCTTGAGTTTAATGTGGATGATTGGGTGTATCTGAAGGTTTCACCCATGAAAGGTGTGGTTCGATTTGGTAAGAAAGGGAAATTGAGCCCTAGATATGTAGGGCCTTATAGAATTGTGAGACGTGTTGGTAAGGTTGCATATGAGTTGGAATTACCATTGGAAATGGCCATGGTTCATCCGGTGTTTCACGTGTCTATGTTGAAAAAACATGTGGGTGATTCTAGTTCCATTATACCTATGGCAGTAGTGAATATTGAAGAAAACTTGACCTATGAAGAAGTTCCTGTGGAAATTTTGGATCGGCAAGTTAAGAGATTGAGGAATAAAGAAATTGCATCTGTTAAAGTCCTTTGGAGGAATCAACAAATAGAAAGTGCAACATGGGAAGCGGAAGCGGATATGATTAAGAGATACCCTCATCTTTTCCCCTCTACCCAAACCTAAGGTATTAAGTTGTCCTTGCTCAATTACTTGAAATTCTTACATCTCAACTTTTCTTGTCATATGCTTGCAAAATTATGAAATATATTTTAAACGATATTTTAAATTACACTGTTGCATTAATGATAGGTTGTTTGTTAACACTCTACTCTACTCAAACTAAGTCTTTTCTCATTCGAGGACGAATATTCCCAAGGGGGAGATAATGTAACATCCCCTAAAAACGTTGTATACGATGTTTCAATTTTTGCCTAAACATGATACAGCCTCTGTATTTTGGTCATAACTTTTCATAGAAATATCCAAATTGAGTGATTCAAATTTCTGAGTAACCACAAGATCATTACCTACAACTTTTATGAAGACCATATTTTAAGATTCGGAGGTTAAGTAGGTCAAATAAATTAATCTTTGTAAGGTAGGATGCTGTTACGGAAATGAGTGTTTATAGAAGAAAAATCATATCTCACTGTAGGTTTATCCAAATTGGTTGATTCTTGAACGATATGAAACTAGACTTCCATATCTACAATTCTTATGAAGACACCAAATCCTAATAAGGAATTTATCTTATTCAAACGCAGCTCCCAAAAAGAGTATTCTGTCAAAGATAACTCATTTCACATACCATAGAAAGATCTAGATACATTTGACATCACTCATGACATAAATTGTCCTCCATTTAACATCATCCATGACATCAATATATTCCACTAAATTTTCAGATTTTTATTTATAATTATTTTATTTATTGTTAGGTCATCTTTCCCACCTATAAATACCCACCTTATTTCCTCATTTTATTCATCAAGCTTTCTCAAGCAAATCTTCTCTCTATACACATTCTCAAATATAGTTTTAGTTCTTAGTAGTGAAGAAATACTATTCCGGTGATTCATATATTCTGGGTAGTACACAAAACGTTCCGGCAAGGAGAGAAGCTAGGACTCAAGAGTGTTCATTAAGTCTTCCGGTACCAACTAAAGCTTCGGTTTCCAGGTATGTAAGGTTTCAATGAGAGTATTCCTTCCACTCTCATGTCTAAATTATTTTGATTATATAATAAATTATGTTTATTTTCTTTAAACTTTACTCTAAGTTATGTGGGTGTTTATCCATGGGTTCTTCCACCCATGTAGTCCAAAAACTCTTTCAATTAAATATCTTGATTTCAAGTAATATTTTCTTATGTTAATTCTTAATTTTACTTAATAGTATGAATCATGGTTAAACTAATGATTATTGCTCTATTTTGATGCAACATAATTTCATATGTATGAATTGATGGTTTACAAGTAATTCTTTTATTTAAAGGTTCTTGAAATTCATGGTGGGTTGTTTAAAGCATGATTTTTAATTAATGGATTTCAAAGTATTTATGTATATTTATTTACATACATATTTGCAAGTTAAAGTGATTTGAACCCATCTAGTTTTACTATGTTTTTAACAAAGTTTGACTTGAAAGCTTTGACTCCAAATAAATATTTATGAAAGCAATATCCATGATCAAAAAGGGAGTCTTATGAAATGAAAGAATGATGAAATGATATGAATGATGGATTCTTTATGCAATAAGGACAATTCTTGCATATTTGAATTATCAAATGTTTTAATGAGCTATTCTACCGAATATGATGTTTGAATTCATAAGTTATATGCTATGAATATTTTGAAGTATTAAACTATTCCGTGGGATTGACTTAGCACCGAATGAGGCATTGAGGTGGGATTCGGTAAGGGAATCCTAGTAGCAACCCCTTGTCTCATTAACTATGTGCCAACATAGGAGCCCTTGTAGGCTTAGGCTAATGGATCCATAAATAGCCCTTAAAGTTAAAGTTAAAGAAATGAATGAAGTTGACGGAGTTCTACCTGGCAAGTAGTCTCCCCGGCCAACGTAGGGGGTTATGTTGGATTCCATGTAATAGCTCGCATGGTCTTAAATGTCGGTTATGGTTAATTTCCCACAAAATGAATGTTTTAAAGGATATCCATATGATTTATTATGCATGTATTACATTATGTTCCATATTACATAAATGTTATAATATTTTCTCAATGTTCATGCATCCTTACATACTTAGTACATTCAAAGTACTAACGCATACTCTTTTGCCTACATGATATCACCATGTAGGGATCGCTGCTCCTCCTCGTTCTCCTCCACGTGGCTAGTTGATATTCCATTGAAGACTACTTTTGGTGAGTTCCCATGTTCCGGGAACAATACTCCTTTGTCTTTCTAGCTTATGATATGTTAAGATATTTTATTATGGTATTTCTTCTATTATGATTGAGGGTGAGCTAGGAACTTGTCTTAGCCCCATTAAATCTAATAGTTAGAGGTATTGTTGGACATATGTAAGTTGAAGATTTATTATTATGATTTCCGCTTGTCTATTTATCATCATTACCTATGAAAGGCTAAAAGAATGCTAAGAGGCTTGTTTGAGGTACTTTCGGGTTCCTCATTCGCCATGTCACGTCTAGGCCCTAGGCTTGGGTCGTGACAAACTTGGTATCAGAGCCCGAGGTTTTGAATGATCCTTTGAAGTCCAACATGCCGCGTCGAATAGGTTCTTGTTCATGGTTGTGAAGCGCGCCACAATTATGAATAAGAGACTATGAGGCGTTTAGGAAAATTTTCACTTCTTTCAAATTCATGTCGTGCCTTAGAGTGTCCTAAGCTTTCCTTTAACTAACGACCCATTTTGTGTTCTCTAGATAATGACTCGTGGAAGACCACCTCGAAGAGCAAGGGTTGACGATGAGGACCAAACTCCTCCAATTCCTAATGCCCAACATCATGAGGACGGGGTAACCCATGCCGAGTTTCGCAGTGTTATTACTTTGTTAGCTCAAGTCGTAGCTAACCAAGGGAATCTAGGTGTTCCTTCTCCCCAAATGCAAAATCCAGCCTCTAGGATTCAGGATTTCCAAAGGATGAATCCACCCGAGTTCGATGGTTCTAAACTAGATGAGGACCCTATGGAGTTCATTAATGAGGTGTACCGGATTGTGGCTATCATGGGTGTGCCACCAAATGAGAAGGCCGAGCTAGTGGCCTATCAACTCAAAGGTGTGGCTCGAGTATGGTACGAACAATGGATTGTTGAGAGGGATGAAGAAATAGGGTCGATAGGATGGGAAGAGTTCAAAGGTGCCTTCCTAGACCGCTTTTTCCCATTAGAGCTAAGGGAGGCCAAAATCCAAGAGTTCATCAACCTCCGTCAAGGGAGTATGAGCGTGAGGGAGTATGCTCTCAAATTCACTAAGTTGTCAAAGTATGCTCCTTTTATGGTTTCCGACCCAAGAGCTAGGATGAGCAAGTTTATTTCCGGTGTCTCAAGCTTGGTGTCCAAGGAGTGCAAAACGGCCATGTTGATCAAGGAGATGGATATCTCTCGGTTAATGACTTACGCAGAACAAATTGAAGAAGAGAAGCTTAGAGAGAGATCAAGGGGGTTCAAAAAGGCTAGAGTGGATGGTGGAGGGTTTAACCCTCAAAGGTCCGATTATGGTAACAATGGCAAAGGTCAAGGTGGGCAACGATTTGTGGGACAAGGTTCCACCAATACTCCTCCTCCAAGGTTCAACAAGGACAAGAGTGGTAAACCAATGATTCCAAGAGAGAATGTTGCTACTCAAACTTTCCCTGCTTGCAAGAAGTGTGGAAGGACTCACAAAGGGGAATGCTTAGCTGGTTCCAATGCATGCTTTAAGTGTGGCAAGCTGGGCCACCATGCTAAGGATTGTAGAGATGGTGGTGGTAGGACTCAAGGCCAAATTGCTCATGGTCAACAAGTCCAAGGAGGTGTCCAACGCACCAACCGCTTTTACGCCTTGCATGGGAGATAAGAGGTTGAGGATGCACCCAATGTCATTACCGGTATGTTAAAGGTCTTTTCTTTTGATGTGTATGCACTATTAGATCCGGGTGCAAATTTATCTTTTGTTACTCCATTCCTTGCTAATAGATTTGATGTTTTACCTGAAATGTTATTAGAGCCCTATTTGGTGTCTACCCCCGTTGGTGAGTCAGTTATTGCTAGAAAGGTCTATAGGGATTGCCTTGTGTCTATCTTGCATAAAGTTATTCCTTGTGATCTCATTGAGCTAGATATGGTAGATTTCGATGTCATTCTTGGGATGGATTGGTTACATGCATCTTATGCTTCCATAGATTGTAGGAATCGTCGAGTCAAGTTCCAATTTCCAAATGAGCCTGTTATTGAATGGCAGGGTCGTGATTCGGTGGTTAAGGGTCAGTTTATTTCTTATCTTAAGGCTCGCAAAATGATTTCT